>NC_060213.1:68747500-69347500 GCF_021130785.1 Homalodisca vitripennis
AAATTTTGGGGGTTTTTTTTTCCCTTTTTTTTTTAAAAAGGGGGAAAAAAAATTTTAAAAAAAAAAAAATTTTTAAAAAAAAAATTTTTAAAAAAAAATTAAAAATTTTTAAAAAATTTTTTAAAAAATTTTAAAAAACCCCCCAAAAATTTTTTTTTTTTTTCCCCTAAAAAAAACCAAAAAATTTTTTTTTTTTTTTTAAAAAAAATTTTTTTTTCCCCCCTTTTTTTTTTTTTCCCCCCTTTTTTTTTTTTTAAAAAAAAAATTAATTTTTTTAAAAGTTAAAAAAAAAAAAAAAATTTTTTTAAAAAAAAAAAAAATTTTGTTAAGAAAAAAAAGCCAAAATTTTTTTAAATTTTTTTAAATTTTTTTAAAAAAAAAAATTTTTAATTTTATAAAGGGAAAAAAATTTTCCCCCTTTTTTTTTCCCCCAAATAAAAAAAAAAAAAATTTTTTTAAAAGGGGTTTTTTAAAAAAAAAAAAATTTTTTGGGAAAATTTTTTAAAAAAAATTTTTTTAAAAAAATTTTTTTTTAAATTTTAAAATTAAATTAAAAATTTTTAACTTAAAAAAATTTTTTTTAAAAAATTTTAAACCCCCCCGGGTAAAAAATTTTTTTTAAAAAAAAAAAGGGGGGGGGGGTGGGGGAAAAATTTTCCCCCGAAAACCCCCCTTTTTTTTTTAAAAAAAAAAAAAGGGGGGAAAAAAAAAAAAAAAACCCCCCCTTTTTTTTAAAAAATTTTTTTTTAAAAAAAAAAAAATTTTTTTAAAAAAAAGGGGGGGGCCCCCCCAAGGGAAAAACCCAAAAGGTTTTGGGAAAATTTTTTTTAATTTTAAAAAAATTTTTTTTTTTTTTAAAAAAAGGGGGTTTTAAAAAAAATTTTTAAATTTTTTTGGGGGGGTTTTTCAAAACCCCCCCCCAAAAAAAAAAAAAATTTTTTTTTCCCTTTTTTTTGGGGGTTTTTTCTAAAAAAAATTTTTTTAAGGGTATTTAAAAACCCAAAAAAAAAGCCGGGGGGGGTTTAAAAATTTTTTTTAAAAAAAAAAAATTTTTTTTTAAAAATTTAAGGAAAAAAAAAAAAAAAAAATTTTTTAAAAAAAAAGGTTTTTGGAATTTTTTAAAAAAAACTTTTTTCCTTTTTTAAAATTTTAAAAAAAATTTTTTTAAAAAAATTTAAATTTTAACCCCCTTTTTTCAAAATTTTTTTTTTTTAAAAAATTTTTCCCCCCAAAATTTTAAAAAAATTTTTTTTATTTAAAAAAGTTTTTTTTTTAAAAAAAATTTTTTTTTTTTAAAGGGGTTTAAAAAAATTTTTAAAAAAAAAAAAATTTTTTTAATTAAAAAAAATTTTTAATTGGTTTTTTTTTTAAAAAAAAAAAAAAATTTTTTTTTTAAAAAAAATTTTTTTTCCCCCAAAAAAATTTTTTTTTCTGAAAATTTTTTTTAAAACCCCCAAAAAATTTTTTTTGGGGGGCCCCCTTTTTTTTTTTTTTTTTTTTTTTTTTTTTTTTTTTTTTTTTTTTTTTTAAAAAAATTTTTGGGTTTTTTTTAAAAAAACCCCAAAAAAAAAATTTTTTTTTTTTTTTAAAAAAATTTTTTTAAAAAGCTTGGGGGAAAAAAAAAAAATTTTTTTTAAAAAAAAATTTTTTTTTTTTTTTTTCCCCTTTTTTTTAAAAAAATTTTTTAAAAAAATTTTTTGGGGGGGAAAAATTTTTTTAATTTTTTTAAAAATTTTTTTTTAAAAAAAAAAATTTTTAATTTTTTTTAAAATTTTTTAAAAATTTTTATTTTTTATTTTTAAAAAAAATTTTAAATTTTTTTAAAAAAAAAAAGCCCAAAAAACCGGGCCTTTCTTTTTAAAAAACCCAAAAAAATTTTTAAAAAATTTTAAAAATTTTAAAAACCAAAATTTTAAAAAAATTTTAACCCATTTAAAAATTTTTTAAAAAAATTTTTTTCAAAAAAAAAATTTTTTTTTTTTTAAAAAATTTTTTTTGTTTTTTTTTTTTAAAAATTTTGGGGAAAAAAAAATTTTTGGGGGGGGAAAAAAAAAAAATTTTTTTTAAAAAAAAAAAAATTTTTTAAAAAATTTGGGGGGGCTTTTTTTGGGCCCGGGGGTTTTTTTGAAAATTTTTTTCCCCTTTCCCTTTTTGGAAAAAAAAAAAAAAATTAAAGGAAAAAAATTGTAAAGGGGTTTTTTTTAAAAAAAATTTTTTTTTTTCAATAAAAAAAAAAAAAAAATTTTTTTGGGGGGAAAAAAAATTTTTTTTGGTTTTTTTTTTAAAAAAATTTTTTTTGGGGGAAAAAACCCAAAAAATTTTTTTTTTGAAAAAAGGGGAAAAATTTTTTAAAAATTTTTTTAATTTTTTTAAATTAAATTTTTTTAAATTTTTTTAAAAATTTTTTTTTTTTAAAAAAAAAAAATAGAATTTTTAAAAAATTTTTTTTTAAAAAAAAAAATTTTTTTTTTTTAGAAAGGCCCCCCTTTTTTAAAAAAAAAATTTTTTTTTTTTAAAAAAAAAAATTTTGGGGAAATTTTTTTAAAATTTGGGGGTTTTTTTTTAAATTTTTTTCAAATTTTTTTAAAAAAAGGTTTAAAAGCCTTTTTTAAAATTAAACTTAAATTTCTAAAATTTTTAAAAGGGCCCCCTTTTTTAAAAAAATTTAAAAAAAAAATTAAATTTTTTAAAACCCCTTAATTTAAAATTTAAAAAATTTTTATTTTTAAATTTAAAAAAATTTTTTTTTTTTTAAAAAAAAATCTACCGTCACGTTGACGGTGAAGTTGAAAGAAGAGTCTTTTTATATAAGTAATTTCTGTAGCTGTGGTCGAGTGCATTCCAAAAATTGCATTTTAAAAGGGAAGTAGACTTGTGATATGGTTTACTCTTAGTTATGATGCTTAAAAGAGATGCATAACATTATATAGAACAGTATCCAAAGAAAAAAAGTAACTGTAGCTTAAGTACCCACATATGTTTCAAAATACAACATAAATAAAAAAGAGTGGTAAGACAAATGTTCAAAACTATATTTTAAACACAACAATAATAGTTTAAAATAATGTTTTTTTACAAATTTAATTTGAGATGCATTTATTGACTTGAATTGTTTAATATACCTGTTTAATTTCATATTTTATGAAAAGAGCGACAAAAGAAATAACTATTATTTACATTTCATTTTGATAAACTCCAATAACGTCTAAAAATCGCCTTAAGAAAAATCTCTATGATAAGAACATAACGTGGAAGTAATATTAAAATAATTTTATGAATTTTTATGAGAATAGAACATTAAAGGAGAGGCCTGCAGCCGTGGCTGTTGTGGTGGGATATTAATCTGTGATTGCGTATTTCCGTGGCAAGTAAATTTAATTATATGATATATTGTATATTTTTATTTCTGGATGTTTTTTTATTATTTTTTATAACCACTTAAGCATAAATAAATCAAAGTTCATGTTATTTAACTAGGTGTAATCTGTTTAGAATTATCACTTAGAGTATATATGTTTCATAATTGTATTAGAATCTTAATTTAATATTTACTCAAATATTCTACTACATCGAAATTGTGTCACACAGATTAATAACATTTCATCGTTACTTGTCTGGGGTTGGTTTCCCAACGACAGTTAATCATGTAAATAATTCTTATATTAGTTGTAGACAACTTAGTGAAGGGAAGCAAATCTGCCACTTGAATCAAGCTAAAAATATATGACTGCAAAATAAATTGTTTTTCTTAGTTAAAGTTACTGCATCGATTTCATGAGGAATCAGGTTGTTTGATTATATTATGCAGTCAGACTCTAAGATCTTAGACTACGGAAGTATTCAGCGTCGCTTCCATTCAGTCTGAGGAGCGCTTCATTATGAGTTTTAAGAAGCTTAGGTACTAAAAATTTTGATTCATTTTAAGACGCAGATCTAGTTATCTCTGTGTGCCTGAATTTACCACCCTCTGGACTTTGAATACCTTCATTCTTGATGCTATGTTCATTCAGCCAGTGGCAATATTCATGTTCTGATATAGCACCATCTTTGAATAAGGAGGTCCTTATTCAGCCCCTTGATAATGCTTGTTATCTGATTAAGCACTCCTTTGAATCATGAGAGAGCTAAATCAGGACATAGATCTTGGCCACGCGAGGGCAATTATAACCTGCCCTTCAATAAAAATGACAATACCCATTGTAATGTATTAACGGTTATGTTATTGTAAAAATTGGTAATAATTCCAAATAATGAAATGCCTATTATACAAAATTTTATGAATGGAATATTATTGAAATAAAATTTAGGTACAAGTGCTAAGATACAAATACTAATATGCTATGAATTCTAGTGTAAACATCTGTAGGTAAAAGTTTTTTTTTAATTTGTATATTTCTCTCCAATAAATTTTAAAAATAACAATTACTTTTCTAGCATACACATGCACATAAATTAACATAAAAAATTAGGTAACCAATATAAGGTTACTTTTATGATTTATTATAAGGAAATTTTAAATTCATACTGGTATACATTACTTATTTCCACGTATTACAATTGCTGTTTCTCACCCTCACATACAATTCGCCTGAATTGCAATTGTAACAGAGAACAATCTGTTGTTCCCTAATAACACCGTCATACTAGAACACCTATTGTTATATGAGATTACACACTGATCCCTTGATTTATATAGAGTAATAATCCCACATTATGAATAGCAGAGATTACAGCGTATAATTGATCTGTAGGACAAGTATTAATAATTTACTAATGAACAAATCTCGCTGGCTGTAATTAGGTTGATTACAGAACGTAATTAATTGTCACACAAACAATTACAGCAAACACGAGCAGAGTGTCGAAAATTACCTCATATATCTTTTTCACACATGGAAAATTTTAAATTTATTTACCTGTTATTTACGAAAATTAAGTAAAATAATAAAAAATGAATAAAAATAGTTCTAACGAAATCTTATAACTTCATGAAATGTATATCGTATTGGTCTAGGGATAATATTTCATGTAATAGAATACTTTTGAGTGGTCGAAAGTTAGCAAAGACTATCACTGGAGGAAATATAAAAAGTTCTTTCACCTCTGTGCATTTGCTGTCTGATCGCACGATAACTCGAGAACGAATTAACCGATATTTTTTAAAAGAGAATAAGAAAGTCTCAAAATACATTAATCTGTAAGAAAATTAAACAAAATTATATAAAAAGTGGCATAGTGAATGTGTAGGTATACAGTTGCTATGTTGCATTAAACCTACATAACTTGTAATTTTTTCGTAATTAAATATAAAAAAACTATATAGAATATTTGTTTTCTTTTAAAGTGAATTCGTTAGCAAATGACACTTTCAGTAGTGCTAAATGATTTTTTTTATCAGACATAGTTTTACACAACACCACAACTAAGACTTCATAATAATTTACCATAAACACCGACTTAAAACCTATTTTAAACATGTTACTTTCGTAATATTATGATCCTCTTGGAATAGGTAATAACTCAGTAAAATAAGGCAAAATAAGGATGCAACCTCGGAATGAAAGATAATAAGCTAAAAATTTGCATACGTCTTTATTTTGATGGTATAAAACTTACCTCACAAGTCTCATATAATCACGTGTACGAGACTTAAGATATTTAAGGTCAAAGGTCACAAAAATCAGTTTTTTTGCAAATATCGCGTTTCTCTTACGCTAAATGACTTTGAAGGTGGTTAGAGAAAGTGTAGAATGGAAAATTTTCTTCAACTTTTGTCTGACGTAACTTTATGTACGTTCAACTCTTTTTGAGATACAGCGCAAAGAGTAGGGGACTGCTTACCTGTACAATGCGAGGTCAGCCAGTAGAATTTAATAAATTTAATAATTTAATAACATTATGTAAAAGATTACAAGGTATGAACGCGTGGCAATGTAATGAGACATACTATTGTTTCCTTCACTATTTTGAGAGTTAGCACATCCTTGTGCCACAGTAAAGGTTTTTATGCATATCGAAAATGAAAAAATACAGAAGAAGGAAAAGATGGCATATATATATATATAAATATATATATATATATATTATATATAAAATGCTCTCTTTTGAATTCCTACATTACCAGAAAATGTTTTCGTTGTCCAGCCAGTTTATTTGGCGTGGGAATACTCTCATTAGAGGTTTACATAAAAAAGTTATAAATATATGAAATGAAATAAACTAATACAAATATTTAATATTTGCTTAAAAATATATTATTTGGCAATTTTTCCAAACACGCTAACTGATATGGAACAATATTGCTGTTGAATCATACGTTCTGTTTTTTTGCGTTGTTAGTAGTTTTTTTTTAGTTCAATTTAGGTGAAAATAATAGTACTTATCTGAAAATATTTCTGAATGATATTCCTTAAATAATTTACTGCTGCAAATCTTTAGGTTTACTACAAAATGTATATGTAGATAAAATAAGATAGATAAGTAGATAAACATATGTAGTTAGCTACAAAACAAAGTGAATGTGATGTTAAATATTCAGAACTTTACAATCCTCTCTCTTTCAAAATTTGAATGACGATTCTTTGGATAGGTACATATAAATTTATCTAGTGAGGGTTTTTAATATAAAATATTGTACTGTTAAAGAAATGCAATTAACTACAATTAAAATAGTAGTTTTTAACTATGTTATTCAATAGGATTAAATGTTTAATAAATTACTATATATGTATAGCATGTACATGTATGTATTTTAAAACCCTCAAATTATATTTTGGTAATTAATAATATTGTATAAGATTGTTTTAAAAACAATTTATATTATTAAGTCATTATCAACACAATCGTCCAGTAGAATGAATTTCATTGAAATGTATTAATTAGTATTAATTTATTATTAATTTGTGAAAGTTTTGGATTAAAACCTTTTCAGAAAACTGTTCTCTATCCATACTGTATAATGCGTAATGCAGATGACTGTGTTATTGATGCAGTGTCAAAAGACATTAACATCTGAGGTATTAAAATAATGTCACAAACGTTTACTAAGATTTTGACGTCTATGACCTACAGCTTATTGAAGGTCTCGGAGTTAAGCTGTGTCAAATGTTAATATAAAAGTCATAAAAACAATATATATTAAAATCTTCATAGTTAATTTGGTGAAATAACGAAACAAGAGGCATAAAAGACACTCATCCCCCCCTCTCACCCCCCCACTCGCCTACACGCACACTCTTCCTCTTTCAGTTACTTGACATTAAACTTACACAAAGGAGATATCACAGCCAGTCTGATGTCATTGAATAACATTTTATAACACACAACATTGTTCTTATAAAATCAAAGATAGTTCAAGCTCAGTTTTAAATAATCCAATCTAAGTAAACAACCCTGTACAGAAAATTCGAACGTAATTCAGAACCGGACTAGAACAATAAATGTACTTTCTATTTTGAATTATAGAATTAAAAATGATTTGAAACAGAAAAGTAAAAATCATCGTATGACTAGTATAACTGAATAGTTTATTTCCATAGAAATGAATTTCTTATTTGGTCATTTATAAAGCATCAAATTTTATGAAATAGCCCTTTGATTTACAAAATATTTATACTGTTAAAATCTAGTTGCAGGTGTAAAGATTCACAGGAGGGCTCACTTCTTATTGTTTTATACTTACCAGTTGAATGTATTATAGGCACATCAAAAAAAACCGATGTGTCGTTTAAATATGGGCAACAAAATGGATGTCAAGCAGCGGCATATCACTCAATGCAGATGTTTATATATTAGGGAAATGTCTGCCAATGGGTCTAGTTTACTGCAGATGATGAGTGTTGGAGTGGTAGAGCACCTATATGTTAAAGTCTTTTCAAGCTTAAATATAAGAAAGTCTCTTCCCACAATCCCCTGCCCATTGTGATTATAAGAGGGTAGAAAATAAATAGCGTCCTATTTTTCCAATGTGAGGAATTATATGTACAACCAGCAAACATATAATTTTTTCTAGTAGTAGTTAAAGTTTTGTAGCATGCGTTATTTATTAGAAAATATTCACAACAAAATTAGTTATCTCACATTTCATAAACGATTAAAACTCAATATATGTAGTTACTCCCTATGTATTCATCGTAGTCTATTTAGTTGTCATATTGAAAGGTAACACATCAAGTGAGTAGCTTAACTTATCTAAAATGTAAAATAATTGCATTACCAGTTTGGTAACTAAAGATGGTGTTATGAGAATAAAAATATTTACACATAACAATGCTATTGACACTAAACTAGATTGCTAGCCTGTAATCTTCTGGTTTTCCATCATTGCCAACCCATAAAACGAATATAAAAATATTTGCTAAAGCTCAGCAAAATGCATTTGAGTGTCATCTACCTTCACAAAATTTGATATTGATTATATAGAAATGAAGTTTTATGCAAAATTTAAAGTCTACAGATTTTGCTTTTGAGATAACATAAGTATTATTGTCAGATAATTCATAATATTTTACAAGACTCCAGTCTAGTCTATCTATATGGTTTGGTGACGACGTTAGAACATTTTATGATAGAAACAGTATATACAATAAATCTTTACACGTGCACTCATCAGAATCTATTTGGTTACACTATACAAATGTATATTGCAGAAGTATGCCTATAAGTCTACTCTGAAATCACATGCATTGTCGTGTTTAGTTTAGTAAGTGACAAACCGAATTTTGTATCACTCATTGTGATAACTGAATATAACGATATTATAAACTAAGTACCTATCAGAACATTTTTTATAAATTAACTCTATTTTAAAAACACTGACTTACACTCTTAGAACTTGAGTTGTAATTAAGTTGTGAATTTTAGAGTTAATGATGCATCCATAATTTTTAACAGGAACAGTTTAATCAATCGATAAACTGGTACTCATGGTAGTTACTCATTTCAGGATGTTAAAGATGCAGATAACTGAAAAATATTTTTAAGTTCAGAACTGCGCACTAAATTCCAATAAATGATTTCAATTATGGTTTGACAATTTATACACGTTCATCTTTGTTGTATTTTGTAATGAGAGAGCCATTATAGTTGGTGAGCCTCAAGTCACAAACTACTGGTTTCTGTTCTCCTAGTCGAGCCTTCCTCTGATCGTTTTTTCGTTCACATTTGTGTATTTAATGTGTATTTTATTACCATCAAAATTTATTAATGTTACGTACAGACAGCCGGCAACTGCGATACAGTGTATTTAATAAACCATTTGCAGTGCTAGTTTCATTGCATATTGAATATTATTAGTATTTAATTTAATATTCGTAGTGCCAGAATCTAATAAAACTTTTATATTGTTTTTACTCAAAATTCTTGTACATACAAATCATAATCAATAATGCTTGCTATAAGAAAGTGAAAGAAATAAAATGGATCCTCAACCCGTGTGTCGCACTTCTAGAATGTATTGGTGTTATCAAAATCAGATTTGTTCATAAAAGGTTAATTATGAAAATGTACACTTTCATATTTATAACCTCAATGTTCTTCAATACGTAATTTTATATTATATTTTTTACCAGTACATTGTAGATCCAGTACAAGATTGCATGCTAAATTTACTAAAATTCCTGCACTGTGTAGGAGAATGTACCAGAACGAAGCTTACTCGTAGTTTCCGTACCAGTAAGTTCAATCTCATTGGCTTTTGGTTTAATCACTGTAGCAACACCCCGGTTATTAGAGTACACATTCTATCTCTTTTGACAATAACACTAAACATGGTGTGACGTGTTTGGGTAGAGAAAATTTACCTGGAATAATGGACTATTTATAGGAACCTTATGTTCAAAATCTAGTATATACTTTCGAATATCATAATTTTAATTATTTCAAAATGTTTATTACAAAAACAAACATTTCCTGTAATTGTCGGAGTTTTTATCTTACTAATGGTAGTACAGATAGGATAGACACCTGAATATTTATGGAGACAAATTAATAGAACTCGTAAAAAACGTTAAACTGTCAAAATTGGCGTTTTCCATGCAAAAAACTTTTCAATCGACATTTATGGTCTACCACAGGGTAATTTAGTGTTTAGAAAAATTTGTTAGCAGCCCTGGGTCCAGCGAACTACCGCAATTGTCAGCCGTCTCGCTGCAAAAAAGTTCTTAGTGCCCCAGCATATAGCATCTTCATGCGTCGTCACGTTTGTATCTTCTGATCATGAGGCGAAAGGCGAAAGATAAACATTAACAAAAGGGAAATTAATGTATGTAAAAGACGTAAGAACTAGTAAACCATACATAGGATTAAAAAACAATACCAAACCTCCCCCAAGAGAGAGAGAGAGAGAGAGAGAGAGAGAGAGAGAGAGAGAGAGAGAGAGAGAGAGAGAGAGAGACATACTATACATTTATATACTTCACTTAATTAGTTTAAACTGATAGTAAATGGATATCGAAGGGCCTGACAGAACGGAAGGACAGAATTGTCGCACAGACTGGAAAGCAGACCGACAGACAACCCTTACCTTGTGAGTAAAGATGTTCTATCTTAGACCAAGAGTAACCTTTTTACCACGTTTCAAGTCTGTAAGGCCTTTCCATACAGAGTTATCGCACAGAAAGTCAAAACAAAGACATGATTCTGTCAATATGCGACTCTAATGTGTCCCTGACTGTTACTTATTAAATCAGCTATATATCCTATCTGGGGAGTAAATTTAAAAATATTGTACATCATTAAGAATAAAAACATAAACTCGTAGTTGAATATCTACTATTTCTAAAAGTCAATAAGTCATAGAGAAACATAACCTGAGTTATGTAGTGTGAAAACCTCAATTTTTTTAAAAATGTCAGTTAGAACCTTGTCAAACCAAGGTAGCGAAATATAATTTTATTTACTCTCATTCTTTCGCAACTCAAACATGCTGTTCAGATATTTACCGTGTATATAGATTTTGGCCTCTTATTAAAACTGTCAACAAAATAAAAAAAACATTAACCTCAAAACTGAGTTTTTTGTGTTCATTTACCAATATTACGGTTTATTTAACACAACCTGTCCACCGCTTTGAACGGATGAGCACACTATCTGCTTATTTAGCCATGAAAAAAGCTTTCCGGAAATTAAAATTTGTTTATAGATCAATCTTCCTTACCTTTTTACAATCAAAACAATATAAAAGTTACGGCTTCCAGAATAACTTCGTCCGGGAAAAAAATTGCACGGGCCAAGAGTAAGTACGTATATACTTTTTGATCATGAGATCAAGGAAACAACTACTATGGCTTGAAAGTTAATTATTCTAAATGTATAAATATATTCGAATACCTTCCAGTCACCAACAAAATATTTACAACTGGACTTTTATGCCACATAAAAAGATTTACATCTGACTCACTTTATTCAAACCTATTCATAAAAATTTGGTAGAAAGCCATATGTAATGGCTAGTATAAAATAAAAAAATTGTGTAATTATACTTTATTTTTTCTCAAAGAAGTTTAAACAACTATCAATAACATCTAAATTTGTAATTCTTGGTGCTTAAGCTGACGCTGCAACGGTCTACTGACAATTTGATGTTTTTACGCTACATACCACAAGGGATGAATGAGAAGAAGTACGTGCAATGGTAAATGTAGTTCAGAGCTTCTGTGAAATCCGCTAGAGATTCGTCCTTTTGAAGCAAGAGATTATTTGATATTCGAGTCAGTACAAAGGTAAGCAAACACTCTTGTACCTCTGCCAGTAGATTTGACTTCCGCTTCACCGTAATATCAGAAGCGGTGCATCTCTGAATTTCAATCACTTGTCGAAATAAATTATATTATTATTCCTACTTGAGAATAGTAAATACAGTTTTTTGGATAGTAGTGATGTAGATTTTTTTCTTAATATTCTTTTCCCATAACATTTATTTTAGAGTTATTTGTGAAATATCTGTGTGCAAATACGATTCTACTGAAGAGGTTAATAATATAATCTTTTTAAAACATACGGACCCAATATTTAATTTTTTGCCATAAACACCTAACTATGCATTTCTAGCTATAAACATGCTCATGATGTCTCATGGAGATTCCTTATACAACTTGACATAAGATGATGTTATCATGTAACTCCATTCATGACAAAACGGAACTTTTGTGTGTACTCTGTTAAAATGTAAATTAAAATTAAATTGGCTTTATTACAGACGAAGCTCAAACATACGACTTGGGCACATTGAATTAAGCTCTGATTATACAATATATTACATAATTACCCAACAGAAATATATTGACTAATATCCATAGAGATATCCCACATTTACCAAATATTTGGACTTATGGGAACTTTAGGGTCAACATCTAAGTAAATGTAGTAAATGGTATTGAATTATGTGTATTAGTATTAGAAAAAACGGGAAAACATTTAAATAAAATATATGTTATTTCTGCGTTAAATAGATTCTGAAATAAATGAAATCTGTTTTAACAAATTTAACTGATTTTTAGTGTATTTATTAAGCAACACGATGACAGGTCAAAATTCTGTGCTGGCTTTGAGACAGAAAACGCTGGATTTGGTATTTTTCTTATTTTTTTCAACCCTTTAAACGATATCTCGTACGTTGCAGGTATGCTCTCAAAAGTTTTATCTTACCCTAGAAACACCCATTTAATGTTGTGGGTTGCCGTTTTTATATATCAATGATACATGATTTTAGTCTTTTAACGATCTCAATGGAAATTGGTTAATATATTCTTGTTTAATATTTTGGAGCGGTGGTGGGTGGAACTGTTGGAAAATCCATAAAAATCAGTAAGATATACGTCAAGCAAAGGCGTGCGTGATAAGAGTAGATCCTTAATGGGTGGCCACTCAAAGAATCTTTCCCAGCAAGCAGCCTGCATGCTCGGACTTGACATTGATGACTCATGAGACATCATTAATTTATTCATTGTTACTAGGTCAACTTTAAAAAATACCTAAGCTTTAATTGACCTAATAAAGCATATATTTCCCGTTTAACCTATTGGTGGTTCGATTATAGCCTAAATAGATAAATTCATATAAAAGTATATTTAATTTTTTAAATAAAACTTTGTGCACAAAAATTTTAATTTGAACAACTTAATTATTAGAATTTAAAATTAAAATTAAAATTAGTTAAAATTTTATTAAGTTTAGATAACAGTATCCACTGTTTAAAACGCTCCTAAAAATGTAAATGGTTAAAATTACTGGGTCATGGTGCAAATTCCTGGATAGTTACGTTAAAGCTCATTGTAATAAAAGCATATACATATAATGCAGATGGAAATAAGGTAATTAGATGTTAATTGTTGCATCGATGAAACAATTAAGTAACGTTAAAGAGAGATGTGTTTTTGCCTCAGGGGAAATAGAGATGTTTCCATAGTTTGTTTATTTAGTTTGTTTTTCCATATTTAATCAACAACATTGCTATTTAAAGAGAACTATAAATTGATATGAAATCTATAAGTGAAGATATCTTCCAAATTGTTATTTTAAACTTAATAAAAGTATTCCTTGATAATCTCATCCGTTAATTTTCATTCCCTCTTTTAACTATTCTATAATATTATGGTACTAACCTCTTTGTTCTCTGCATTGATTTTTTGCATAGGATGCTGGGAAATAGTAAAATGTATCAAAGACAATTAATGACTTGGTGCCTTACGTATTTGGTTATTATATACATCTGATTATATAGGAGTAAATAACCTTAATAGAAAATCCCCTTAAAATGATTTCGTTTTAACTAAACATATTTACATAAAATATTTTTAAATAATTACAAAATAAAAAGGCCGGGTTTTTCCGAAGGGTGTTCAGTTTCGTTTCAAATCTCAGGCTGGTTATGTTACTGTTATATTTTCTGTTAAACCTACTTGGGAGTTTTTAGAAACATCACCCTTTCAAGTAAATACAAGTAGCAATCGGTAGGCCCTTTCTATCTCTGCCATTCACCAATGTAAATCTTATACATTTTATATACATGATCAAGATCATAAGACACGTTTCCTTAAGACGGAGACTGTTGTGAATATCTGGATATATTCTGTAAGCTCTTCCACCACAATATCTTTAGAATATTCTTCATGGGTCTCTAACACAGAATAATTAAAATAATCGACGCCAAACAACCTTCAATTCACCAAATTTTATTTTTTTATTATTTATACTTCTGATTGTTGTTTAATGTCTTACATTCTCTATAATATGAACTCTGCAAAGATGTTTGGCAGTTTTTTTCCCTTATTCCAAAATGACCTATTCAATCCAAAAAAAGTTCTGAAAATTCCACTCATTTAAATATATCTAAATGCTTCATTAATACAGTACAGGTAAGTAAACATAATAAAAATAATATTATTGTAGAATATGGTTATATTTAACATGGAGCTATATTTGCACATAGCTAGGATTAAAATATTAACTAGTCTTAAACAATATTAAACAAGGTGGCAACCTCTTGCATACGGGTACATTTAACCTAGATTATTTACAAATAAATATGGTTTATTTAATATAACTAATATCCTGTTTTAATATAGTATTTTCATAAACTATATTGGTGTAATGTAGGATAAAGGCAATAATCTTATTTTGTAATGGTAAATGAATATAAGGTATCTGCCTAATGTACCAAGTGTTACTCACGGTGGTATGTAAAGAAGTCGCTAACGATTTCAACATGTTTTTTGCTAGCGTTGGACATAACTTGGCAAGTTCAATTAACACCGGGGGTGCATTAATTCTCGATGATGCAGATTTCGGGCGAGACTCACTGTTTACGCTTCGGACTGTCACTGAACTGGACCTATTCAGACACATTACTGCACTACGTGGCGGGTCCGCTCCTGGTTATGACGGCGTCACAGCTTCTGCACTCAAAGATAATATTAATATTTTCTCTAAACCTTTTCTACATATTTTAAATCTTAGCTTGGCGTACGGTATATTTCCTGATAGTTTTAAGTTTAGCTAAAGTAATCCCACTTCACAAGGCTAGCACATTTACGGAGAAAAATAACTATCGTCCTATTTCCTTGTTAAGTGTGTTCTCTAAGGTGCTGGAGAGAATCGTCAAAGAGCAGTTGTAAATTACCTTCAACACAACCATATTTTAGCGGAGTGTCAATACGGGTTTAGGGCTGATAAAAACATTTCAGACGTTCTCTTTGATGTAAACAAAGAAATTTATCATACTTTGTCAGATGGTATGAGGAGCTTTTTAATTTTCCTTGACCTAAAGAAAGCATTTGATAGTGTAGATAGAAAACAAATTAATTTACAAATTATCAGCTATAGGTGTATACGGGTAATGCTCTCGCATGGTTTAGGAGCTACCTTGCGGACAGACGGCAGTTTGTGTCTGTCTGCGGTGTGAATGGTGATGAGCTTCCTGTGGATTATGGTGTAGTTCAAGGAAGTACTCTGGGCCCTATATTATTTTTTGATATACATTAACAACATTTCAAAACTGCAGATTCATGGTAAACTATTTCTTTTTGCTGACGACACGCTAATTATTATCAAAGGTAAATCTTGGCAGGATGTTCAAAATAAATCTTTAAATGACCTCATGACAATTAAAAAATGGATGGACCAAAAATGTTTTATCACTTAACATCTCAAAAACTAAATTTATGCCCCTTTCTCTTACATCAAATTCAGATTACAACTTACACGATTTAATTATTCATAATTGTAATAATCAACTATAACAATGCCTGTGGATGTAATAAAATCGAGAAAGTGTCGTCATACAAATATTTGGGTGTGTTGTTTGATTCTCGAATGAAATGGATAGATCACATTAATTTCTTAAAAAATAAAGCAAGAAAGTATATATTTGCTTTTAGGCAGTTAAATAGCATTTTGAGTTTTGATGAAACTAAAATCGTTTATTTTGCTTATGTGCAATCCCTTTTTTCGTATGGCATTCTAGCTTGGGGGGGTGCTTTTCCTTCACATATCAAAAGTTTAGATATAGTTCAGAAATCTATTTCTGAAAGCCGGTTTTGCGAAGTGTAGACGATATCCCTCTGATTTATTGTTTTCAAGAAACAGGAATTCTGCCAATTAAAAAAATTTTTATTAAAGTCTTATTTATTCATATTTACAAACATTTCGGCTCAATTTTTTCTACAATCCCACATTTTTATAACACAAGATATGCAAATATAGTCGGAATTAACACTATTCACCAACACAAATCATTCGCGACAACAAACAGTTTTTATCTAGCACACAATTTTATATCGAAATTATTCTAATAGTTTTTAGAAATTTCAAGCTGTTCGACTCTCCCTCTCTTGAGTTTTTAAGAAACATGTCAAGAGTTTTTGATTCTCATAAGCAGTGAGAGTGCCCAGTTACTTATCTCTGTTGACTACAGACGGACCTAGACTGTCTGACACTCACTGACTGACGGCACTGTCCTCTCTCCTCTCCTCTTCAAACTATATATAATAAAATCCAAATCACTTAAGTAATTAGCCTATTTTTTTTTGTAATTTTTGTTCACTCAATATTTTTATTTGTTTTGTCTACTTTATCCTCTAGATTGCTGATTATCGGAATTCGAGGTCATATCCGTAGTTTATTCTGCTTTAGATGTCTTCTTTTCAATTATCAAATTTTATAAATTAATCTACACACTCTGCTCGAGATAAAATTCGAATCGTAACAATTTCAACTCGAGTCTACGCACAGGCCATTAAGGCCCCATGTAGGCTTCTCTTTTCCCATTATTTGAATTTATCCAGAAAATTATGTAGCAAATTTAATGCTGTTTTTTACTAGGTATGCGTGTATGTATGTGGATATGTATGTATGTTGCGTGTATGTGTTATATATATATATATATATGTATAATGTATATATATATGTATATATATGTATCTTCTTATTTATATCATCTCTTTATTCATTATATTGATTTATTTATGTAACACAAGTCTCTTTTTTATATTATTTAACGTTAATTATTTAATTTTTAGTTTTTTAAATTG
This sequence comes from Homalodisca vitripennis, assembly GCF_021130785.1. NCBI lineage: Eukaryota > Metazoa > Arthropoda > Insecta > Hemiptera > Cicadellidae > Homalodisca > Homalodisca vitripennis. The sequence continues at coordinate 68,764,528 of NC_060213.1, forward strand.
TATTATTACTAGAATACTTCTGTAGGTTTATATGAATTAGATAATATACAAATGCTACATTTGTTATCATTTCAATGTAAAGGTTTATTTTGTATTTAATTTCTTTTTGTGTGTGGAAATAAACGTGATTTGATTTGATTTGATTTATATAATTAATTATGAAATAGTAAGTTTCAGTAAATTGTTGTAAATGTTTATTTGAAATAAAAAACTAGTCTCAATCAGTTAAATTTTAAAATAGGGTTATTTCAAATGTTTTGTATCTTTATTTCCCACTAAATACAAAAAAAGAATATTTTTACAAATTATTATACAATTATAATCATTCCGTAATTTTACAGTTACACACCTTTTTTAAGTTATCAAAGTATAAAGAGTTATTTTCTTCCATACATTGCTTACAGTGCAGCTAGACTCAATCTGATAACATTTTCATTTTATAGTTGCATCTAATATTTTATACTTACATGCTTACTTAAAAAAACCTTGTTGAAATTTGTCCTCCATTTATTATTATTAAGAATTTCATGAGAAAGAAATGATAATTAATTCTTATCAACTATATTCTAATTGATGTAATTAAAAAGAAGCACATTGCTATTGTTTAAGGATGGTGGTGATTAAAAAGTGAATTACAAAACCACTGTCGGGCAGTCAGGTGAAGCAACAAGTGTAATCAATCTGTAACCATGCCAATCGGCGTCACATTACATTGACCGGGATAAAGAAGCACGTTACCATTGTTTAGGGATGGTGGTGATTACAGAGTAAATTACGAAACCACTGTCATGCAATCACGTGCAGCAACAACTGCAATCAATCTTTAACTATGCTAATCGGCGTCACATTGTATTGACCGGGATAAAGGAGCACATGGCCATTGTTTAAGGATGGTGGTGATTACAGAGTAAATTACGAAACCACTGTCAGGCAATCATGTGCAGCAACCAGTGTAGTCAATCTTTAACCATGCCAATCGGCGTCACATTGTATTGACCGGGATAAAGGAGCACATGGCCATTGTTTAAGGATGGTGGTGATTACAGAGTAAATTACGAAACCACTGTTAGGTAATCACGTGCAGCAACAAGTGTAGTCAATCTTTAACCATGCAAATCGGCGTCACATTGTATTGACCGGGGTAAAGGAGCACATGGCCATTGTTTAAGGATGGTGGTGATTACAGAGTAAATTACGAAACCACTGTTAGGTAATCACGTGCAGCAACAAGTGTAGTCAATCTTTAACCATGCCAATCGGCGTCACATTGTATTGACCGAGATAAAGGAGCACATGGCCATTGTTTAAGGATGGTGGTGATTACAGAGTAAATTACGAAACCACTGTTAGGCAATCATGTGCAGCAACCAGTGTAGTCAATCTTTAACCGTGCCAATCGGCCTCATATTGCATTGATCGGAATGAAGAAGCACATTGCCATTGTTTAAGGATGGTGGTGATTATAAAGTAAATTACGGAACCACTGTCAGACAGTCATGTGCAGCAACCAGTGTAATCAAGAGAATAAAACAATAAATAAAAGGGTAAACAACGAATAAACTAAGAATTAAAAGGAATACGCCTACTAAAAGGATGTTTTAGTATTTTCAAAGCATGCACGGTTGTTGTGTTTGTAATGAGGGAGTGTGGAGCTGGTTAGCCGCACGTCGCCAATATTGGTTTTTGTCATCACCAGCCGAGTCCACCTCTGGCCGTTTATTGTTTGTCCAACTCTGTGTATTTAGCATGGTTTTCGCTACATTTGTGGTTTATTGCAATCATTTTCTTACACCTGACATCTATCATCCGGTATCTATTTTAACAAAACGATAAAATCTAGAAGATATCATCAGTGTTACACTTAATGTAAAATTAATATATAAATATTTTATTTACATGTAAATGTTAAATATGTAAAATATATATTATTTTTACATATAATATTATTCTAGTTAGTAACTAATTATTTGTTAGTAACTATTATTTGGTTACTAACTAATTTTTTGTTAGTAACTAATTATCTTTATGTTTGTATATGCTAAATATACTAATAACATCATGAAACCTTGTGTTGCACTTACAGAATGTATTATAGTTTCCAAAATAAGATTTTTTATTTAAATTTAAATTTAAAAAAAGTACAATGTAAGATTTTAAGGCTTAGAAAACATGTTTTTTTATCGACAACACTTAATATGGAGTACTCAGAAACTTCAAGTTCTAATTGTATTATTTTGAAAATATGATATGAATATATGAAATGTGTCAGTAAGAAATTGTGTAGAGGATCCAACAAGACGGCGATAAGTACTCGTATATTCTATACCAGTGTTATTCATGGGCAGCCCGCTTTAATAAGAGGTTGTACATATTATATAGCCTCCACAAACATGATACTGTTTACATGGCGCGCAAGTGCGATATTCCGTGTACAAGCCATGTACTATATTTCATACAGAATAACCGAGCACGACACTGTGTACAGGTCGTGTTAGTACTAGACTTAAAAAAAATACTGTATCACTGAACACCAACATCAGTGATACAGTGATATTCCGGAAGTAGCATTGTAGTTTACTTGGGGACCGAGGTCTTCTAGTTGCAATCATATTGGAATCACTATTTGACTCTAGTAATATCTCAGTTACTGTGGTACAAATATTGTATGTTTTAATAATAATATGATTGGTGATGTGTTTTAATTGAGGAAAGAAATAGGAATGACGGATCAGTTATAGGCAATTCATGCACAAGATAAATTATATATCCATAAATAAATAAATATATATTGGGGCATGTCATGGAAATAGCGTTGCTATAAAAAATATAAAGTTATTAAATACACGTTGCTAAGATTTACAGATATTTAGAATACAACATATGTAAAAATTAGATGACGTATCATTAACATAACAAAATTATATAAAAGTTAATTATGATAAATTATTTAATAACATAATTTACATGTTTTTCTTGAAGCCATCCAGAAGATGTAGTCGAGAGTTAAGTATGAAGAAATTCCACTGTCTGAACTGAAGGAACAGCTTCTACTTCGAAACTTTAAACCAGGAGGGGAGTTACCCATGTTCTGTTCCTTGCGAAGCTGGTAAACAGAGGTAAGCTCTATAACCCTACGCTGCTCACACAAGTTGATTTGTATGTTCCGTCAGGGATTCGATCACTTGATCTGTTTTGAAGTGATGTACTTTAGCTGAGCACCTCCCATAGTTCATTTATGAAGCATTGTAATGACCTGTGTCACACACCCAACTTTCTGTACTATCCACCTATTTCCGAGATAGACATTTTTTATTGCGTTGTAGTTTTTTTTTCCGGATACTGTAATGGGTCTTTATTCGTATAATTTACAGGTATGGTCTATAAAATTTAGCTATGCCATTATTTTAATTAGTACACATTTAGCATTCGTAAATGTTTAACTTATTCCTACGTATATTTGAGGCCAAGTTACATATTAGTTAGTATTAATTTACAATCGTATTTTATTTGCTTGCTTAGTTTAGTTGAGAAAACTTTTTTATTTTGCGTTTAGACCGTTATTATTGTTAACTCATACGATTTATATGTTATAGTTTAGATAATATGTTAGGAATTTATAGATTATTATTCATCGTTAATAGTTTCTTTAATATGTTAGTATAATTTAGGATTGTTGATTTTATTTTGTCATTTTATTAATTAGTAGCCGCAATTAAGAACAAAACTATAGTTTTCCATTGGAATAAAAAAGTGTATTTCATCTAATATTTATTAATAAGATGTTATTCACGTAAAAATCTGTATATAAATGTGTCGATGTACTTATGCAATTCCTTAAAATGTCATATGACCGAAGTTTCTTTAAGGCCAACTTAAATCAATTTTAAATATTTCGAACGGGGTTTTAATTATATATGCTTTTACGTGAAATGTTTTATTCTATATAATAATTGGAACATCCCGTTTAGGAACGTGGAATTTAACTGAGAATGGTCTTAAATTGATCCTACCAATCTCCCAGCTAAGCCTGTTATTCATGTTAGTACTTACTAAGATACATTAGAATTTTCTCTATATATTTTATTAGTCAAACAATATGTTCATTGTTAATAGTAATTTTCTTTATAATAATTCGTGTATAAACATGTGAATTTAAAAATAAATGATTTATTTCTCTACAATTTTTGCCTGTGCATTGTGTTAATATCAAGCAAAGAAATATTGAGGTATTGACAAGAATAAAGGTACTTCAGGGGTTTTTAAATCTTCTAGGGATTTATCTCTTTGAAGGAAAGATTTATTTGATATTCGAGTCAATGCAAAGCTAAGCAAATACACTTGTACCTCTGACAGTAGATATGGCTTCACTTCTCCTTTATTGCAAGAAGCGGTGCTATCTCAGAACTTAATCACTTGCAATATTGATTATATTATCATTTATATGTGAGAAAACGTTAGGTTTTTCTATATTTTGCCGAAAGGGAAAGCTGTCAATTATTTTGTATATACCCTTTACATGAAACATTCTCCATGAGAGTTATTCCTGAAAATTCAGTTTTTAAATTAAATTAATGGGAAATGCCCCTCTTCATTTTATACAATACAGAAAACTTTGATTTTTTTCCAACACACAAAATTAAATTGTGCCTTTTAGCACATTTTCTCATATAGAGGAAGTAGATATGAGATAGGAGGACAATTTTTTTATCATGCACTAACAATCGAGGACGAAGGAAAATAGAATGATGGTCATTAAGATAGGTATGTATGTTTCTTAATTAGAAATTACTGTACTCAATATCGCTATATAATGTTGAACGGTATGACAAGGTCACTATCTGTAACAAAGTATAAATTACATCAAATGATAGTACTTGTATAAAGTTTTTGTTGCCAAGATGTATAGGCCTTAGTATTACATCTGAGGTAATAGCCTAATACTGAGAAGGTACAAATGATATGGAATCCTTAGGCTGAGCTATCCAGACTCGTTAGGCATATTAACATACGAATTTTGAAATAAGGATACTGTATTATTACCTGGAGGATTTTGTATGCAGGACAATCAAGAAATTGGTTTCTAAAGACATACAACTGTATTGACTATTGAAATCATAGCGGATAAATCGGCTTGATAATCAGAGGTATGGAATCCAAATCCAATACTTCATAATTTGATCATCAAAACAAGTAACAGATAATCAACAGAATGAGGTAAATCATTGAAAACCGACAGGTATTAATTTTTTTCTTACATGGTCATATTGTTTTTTTTTTATTATTTTTTATGGAGAGGCCTATCTCCTTTTAAGCCTTTACTGTCCATCCTCATGGGCCACTGGCTTGTGTGAGGATCTTATCAAACAGAATAAAGGGGAGAGTCGATACAGTACTAGGTTGATTGTACTGATAAAAAGTGCAACGGTCACAGACAGGATTTGAACCTGCGCTTCTCTAACTCAGACCCAAAGTCCAACGATTGAGACCGCTCGGCTATCGGCACTCCCACCCTACCCAACCCTACCCTGAAAAACTCTATAAGGTTTTTACTCTATCCTGGAAAACGTTTGAGATAAGGTTAATTTACTTAAATGTAATATTTTTCTTAACATTATCTATTTACTTAAAAATAATTCTTAACAATATAGTAAACATTATTGGGAAATATTTTAGGCATTCTTGATATCTTTATGTTTCTTTTCTATTGCCACAAACATCGGAGTTGTGAATTTAGTCTAAGCTTGAAAACCCACCATATTGAAATGAAATGGCACACATATCTGGCAGATGAACTTAACCAAATTTCTTATAACATAAATTTTTATTCCAAGTTTCAATTTCTTAGAATTGTCTTGGCAGCTATCGTCTCCACCAGTCGCGTTAAGTAGCATATATATATATATATATATACATAGAGTATATATTTATATATATATTTATAGTATATATTTATATATATATATATTTATATATATATATATATATATATATATATATATATATATATATATATATATATATATATATATATATATATATAGTACATATACAATGTTAGGAACGTGAGTCTAAGTATAGGCTATAGATTTTCGGTGAAGTAAAGCAGAAAAGTCCTACCATGAAGAAAAATAATATCAATAGGCTAATTTTGTCAGCAAAACGCTGCATTAAAACAACTTATATAAAATAAACAGAAATTTTTAGGTGTTTTTATTGATAAAATAAATTTAAATTTGAATTACTGTATCTATGTCATAAAGTTGTAATTTCTATTAATATCATAAATATATCTCTATTGCTTAAAGTGGTGATCAACCAAAGCTTATTAAAAAATAATAAACTGTAAAGCTAATTCATAGATTTATACTTTGTGCAGTAAAATATTTTTTTGCTGGTTGGAAACAAACGTGTGAGATAGTTTGTAAATTTTAGCTCTTCTAAGGTAAATGAGATCACTTTAATTTGTTTATAAATATGGAGGACTATTTATTTCAAGTCATAAATTACTAAATGACTGATACGCACTCAGATACAGCAACAAATATTAACCGTAACTATGTCTAGTAACCATGGTAACCGGCGTCTAGATAAGCTTAAGCAGAGTTTTAGTGATGACAAAGTTATTTTTTTTAATTGTCAGAATGTATATAAAAATAAAACTACAAAAGTAACAATGAAAGTTTGGTGTGACACTATTTTTATTATTAGGATTTTACTTAGCTTCCATTAAGAGCCAGCTGAACAAGAGTGCATCTACAGTTAGCCCTGTAAGAACGACTTTTGCACTCTTATGGTAGTCTTAAAACTATGTGTATATCTCATTTAATATGATTAATATGCATCCACAAGTTAATGTTAGGTTTTATAAATATATTTTCTGTCTTTTCAGAAGAAACAGATCAAAAGTTATAGTATGCCATTGTTTCAATGGCCTCAAATGTATACAAACAAAGAAGTTTTTAAATCATGAGAGTTATTTTTAACTAAAACACCCAATATCAGGTTTATTCATATCTGTAACCATCAGAACTGGCTCACATGTAACTGAAATAGGTCAGTGGTAACTAAGCAATTAACGTTGGCCTCTAAGCATAACACATACATAACATATAATGATAGTCTAAAGAATGTTTTGAATTGACCTAACAAACATATCATATAATATTATTACACTCATGTTTTGAAGATTTGTTTTGTTATTGTTATGATAGCAAAAATATTATAATTAGAACACTCGACAAAATAATAAATCTGTCACCTCGTTTTAAACAGAACTACTCACAGGTTAAATTAAGTTCCTATATACATTCATGTTCTAGAAAGAGAATTCATATTTACCGATTATAATGCGGTTACAATACAATGCCTCGTATATAATGTTTTATTTTTAATTTAAGTACTTTTCATTGCCAACATGGTTAAACATAGGACTAATATAACTGGAGTTACTTTTTATGAACGCATATTGCGTTATGCATTCAACTTACCTAAGCGTGCTATTTTCAATGCCGACGTACACATACGTTGTGTACATGGTGCATGTAGAGATTTACTCTAAATATCAAACCTCTACGTCAACCTTATATAGTGCATATTTTTCCTTATATAGTGCCTATATAACGAAAAATCAGATTTTGATATAAAAAACAATTACCTATTACAAGAACTTAAATATTCATTATTTGTATAAGCTATAATAGTGAACTAAACATGAATAACTCATATTACCCTTTCATGGATTTCTGATCTTTTAGTGAGTTTAAAACTTTTAGTATGTGAGGTGCAATAAATAAATGTGGCACAAAAGTAGTCCGATAGAAGAAACCGCAGAGAGCTGAGCCGGTTCAATACCTATATCTCCCCGGCTCATGTGTGTTTTATATAGTGTGTGTGTGGTTTTATTGGCTGCAGAGGCGACTGACCTTTTGAAGGCGTTTGGCCTTTCCGGTAGAGTGGTAGAGACTCTGAGCCGTGGTGTACTGGTTAGAAGTAGCTCCAGATTTAATATTTTTGTTTAATTAAGTGTTTTGGAATTTTGCTGAGCTGTTTCCTTCTAACATGTGCGGCTAGGTTTACGGCCCCTCACTGATGAGGTCCAAGGGATGAATTGTTTTCTCCTGTCATCTCTCCATCATGCGTGGTCGCAGAGAACCTTCACCTTTGCGCTCTGCTGAAGGACGGCCACCATGATGGACATACCTACCAGTCAACATCTGTGATACCCTGTGATATTGTTATTGTTGCCATTTATATAGTTTTTATATTTTGTTATTTAATTTTAAGTTAGTTTTAGATATTATTTAGTTATTTCTTGGATTTCATTAGGAGCCCGCCCTTAGCCGAAGGATACCGGGTGGAATTGGCATTTCTTGTTTCAAATTATGGCGTTTCTAATTTTTGGTATGCAGGTGCACCTGACAAGAATTGTTTGAGGTATACTACTGTGGGCACTTTTTAATTTTTTTTTTTTTTTATAGTATATATATACATATTTATATTGACTGGATAGGCCCATGTTATTGTCTTAGTAAATGAACCTGAGTATACTGACCACGGTGTTCTTTTTTTTACCTAGTTTAGTTTTGATCCGGCATCCCGTTTCGCCACCATGGGCACGCGCTTCCCTGTTGGTCTGCTGTGGGTGTGGCGAGCGGCGATGTGCGGTTCAGAGCAACAGCACATGAGAAAAGGGGGGAGGACTTATAATACTTAAAATTTCGCATGATTCTTTTATTTCTAAATAGGAAAATCTGAGTTCAGTGATGGTGCAAGTCCCTATATTGGAATTGGCTAGGGCGACATAACCTATAGTTATGAGCTCTTTGAGGGAATCGTTTAATCCTTAGTAAAAACATCTTATGTACACGTACTAAAGTTTTAATTATTAAATATTACACAACCTGGGATAATATTTTTGAAATGGTCATACTATTGGGACATTTTTAAATTTATTGCGTGGAAAAACACTCTTCGAAATCATGGTTTCTGTAAATTATTTTAAATTTCATGGAAAGTTAAAGTTCTTATTAAAACTCAAAATAAATATGAAAGGTCGACTGAAATATTTCATTTTTTCTGAATTATACGAGAATTCTAAATTTCTCGTATTGCTATGCATAAACTGTTACCATAAGCTGGAATGTGAAACGACCCCATTGTACACAATCCACCCAGACAGCAAGAAGTTGGATGGAAATAAGCCCCAATACTGGAGAAGCTTTCTGTTCTAGTTTATTGCGTTTGTCTTCCCCTTTTTCTTAATTAACTGAACTGTTTATTTAAGCTGTTTTTCAATGAAAATATATAGTAGTTAACCAATGTATTGCTTCTAAAATCTGCGTTATCAAATGTATTCAATTGCATTTAATTAGTAATATCGTGTTCTCTATATTTTATTAGGTTCATACTGACTCGAAGGGGAAAATTTTCCATGAAAAAATATATTTTTCATATATAAATGTATGTAATTAATGAGTTTTTGGACATACGATTGCACACTTCATCTCCATACACAGCGTATAGATACAGTTGTGTATTATATAGTTTTATAGATAATATAGTGTAGTTTTTCTTCATTTTAAAGGAATAAATGTTGATATTGGATTATAGAATTATTAAAACCATAAAGTGTTTAGAGAATAGCTCATAGTAAAAGGGTAGCTAGAGAGTTTAATCTGTGCTATGAATCTGTGCTTTTATTGTGTCACAACAGTTAAACTTATAAAGTAGTTGTTGCTACAGTACTTGGCCTCTACACTATTCTTGATCATAACTAATCATAATATCCTATAGGAATTGATTGTACTTAACAATGAAGCTTTATCAAAAGAAACATTATGGCAAATTATTAGTTCCGGCAACGTTGGACAAAATACGAAATTAAACTGTGGAGGGTAAGTGGCCGGTTAATTTATATTACCAAATAATTTAAAGTTTTGGGAATTCTAACTTAAGTAAATTACATTTAAAGAAAATATTTTTTACTTTTCATAGTCGTTTATGGAATCAGGCAATAAGATACGGGTACACATAAGTTGAATGGCGTTAATAAAATTGTTTTCCTCCACAACTAAAAAAATAGTTTTATATCCTTTCACACTGCATTGGTTTTCTCATTAAGAAATTACTGATGAAAAAAAATATTATTGAAACTACGACCTATAACTGAAATTTTAACGTGATTATTTATTGATTTAGTACTATTTTCTGAATATGAGAAAGTCACGGGTCGTTTGCATAAAACTAGACAACACTTTTTATTTTCACTTCTGTAAGTACTAATGGTTGTTTTATTACAAAAAATATATTTATAGTAGTAAGAAAACTAACCAAGTTTCAAAAGTATCATTGACAAATCTTACTGAACTGTTATAAATGTAGGCCTAATGATATAGTTAGTAACTGAAACTATAGACCTTCATACCTTTGGCAGTAATTCTGTAACCGCTGTTCTGCTATACTAAACAACATTTCTAATGAAGCAGCAATATATAATTTTTAACGTGTTACTAACACCGTATCTTATGTTGCTAAATATTTTGTATTACAATTTTTATTTGTTTTGTGAAGTTATACATATTATGATTTAATTTAAAGATTTAACTTGGAGATGGAAATACTTTTTTTTTATTTGGCAAAGAAGAAATAGTAACAATATCTTTTACATTTTTACATTATAAAATAGGTATGAGTTTCGGTTAGAACCATCGCTTTCTTAATAATGCTTAGTTGAATAACTATTATACATCCTAACGAAAGGTTCTATAAATGATCAAAGACGCTTTTTATTTTGTAGCTTTCATTTCACTCACCACATTGTACAATAAGGAAAGAAAAACACATATCAAGTTACGCTTTACATAATCTGTTAATGTAGTTAATAATACATAAATTTGTATTACAATATATACAATGAGTAACTAAAATGCGTGTAGATGATTCTGGAGCCATTCGTAATTTAATTGTTAACCATAATACATGTAATTATATACGAGTACCCACAGACAAGATATACAGAGCAATATCAGGATGGATATACACATTTGTCAACTTCCATCCGTAGATGTATCCTTCAGGTATCTTACGCTAAAAGTATTCTGTTATCCACCCACTCCGTTATTATTGTGAACAATCTGTCTCGAGATTAAGTGCACAAAAGCTTTCTTACGTATGATAACATAATTTAATTGCATATATTATATGTTTAGTAGGATAAAATTTAATACATTCTGTAGTCTTCAATCTTTTTTACTGTATGATTCATGTTATCTATATTACCAAAGGTATTTCCTCATTTTTATAAGACAATTGAATTGTATAAAGATACAGTTTTATACACGTATTTGTATCAATCTTTTTTAAATTTTGTATAGTCCGAAGTAAAGGAAAGACACAATTAATTCATAATTATGGTAAGTAGGCCAAGATTTATACTTATAATTCCATTATAATATATGAGATGCCAAGTTATAGGTAATGGAAACGAGAATCGATCGTTTCCGGTGCGCTAAAAGGGGTACTACAGAGTGAGAGTGCGCAATAATCAAATTACGAAACCGAACTTTCAACGTGAAGGTTCTACTATATATTATTATTATTTAAGAGTTACATTGTATTGCTCAGGAAATTCTTAATCCACTTGCCATCTTAATGTCAGCTAATTGGTTAGAGTAAACATTATCAATTTCATGTTATCAAAATATTGTATGATGGTCTACACACATCACATTTAAACATCAATGAAGTTATTTATGTGTAATTGTTAGTAAAGGAAATGTTTTAACAGGTAAAATAATTTTATACCAAGAAAAACATACATTGGTTTACACTCTAAAATTATTTCAATTGCAAATGCTTTTACTAAAACAAAGAAAGTACCCATATTTATTACATTGCAATTATTACGAATTGGAGTGGTGTATATAACGAAGTTTCTTAAAAACAATTATTCTAAATGCAAAAGTATAGCAATATAATGTCCTTCAAAGTTTGTGATACAAATCTACAAGTAACAAATATATTAAAATGTAGCTGCAATTAAACCTACCAGAGTCCCATCTGAGCAGGCCCTGGTTGTCATGGTTACCAGCTTGATTACACATTTGATTGCTTGGCTGTTTACTAGCGTAGCACCACTCAACATAAATTTATTTTATCTGTCCAGCTACCAGTCACAGTTAATCTATTGTCGTGGTTACCACATTGGACCTTCTGTAAAACTGCACTACCTGGCTATATAGTGATATAGCGTAACTCAACGTGAATAAAACAAAGTAACCGTAAAAGAACTGGAGATTCATATAAAGATCAATCTTTACCTACAATTATAGGTTATAAACCAGTTAACAACATGGTTCTTACTATCAGTAAAAACGGAACTGGTTAAATATCTTTTGACGCGTTTAAGTAATATTTTTATATAGATTATAAAATAAATTTTTCAAAAGATTTTCTGTAGAATTTATGAATATTTCAGCAATAAAATGAAATGTGCTTGATAAATTATTTTGTAAATAAATAAGGTACTCAACTTTTTCTTCGTGTTTTAGATAAGATTCTTTTCATATGTCACGTTTTAAGCATGTCGTTATGAAAATGTTTTAAACGACAACTAGTTTATAAACTCCCGTTTCATTTTCACCGGTAACAAGGTTTATAACAGGATTTTTTTCCGGACATTTGCCATCGTTAAGTGAAACAAGAAAACAGTAACACTACGTTTCGAGATCTGCAATCTGATCTCTTCTTCAGGTAAAGAACTAACCTAATGCATAAATTACAAACTAGGTTAAAATAAACAAATCTTACTAAAGCGTTGTGGCACGCCTGAGTCAGGAATCACAACCTTCATGTTGTATGTCAACTTCACTAACACTAAAGACATGCACTTAATAAAAAACTACACAAAACACCAATCATTAAACTAACTACGGAATACAGGTCATAATATGTCTTCACTCGTCTACTAACCATTTACGACTGACCAGAGGGGTAGCCAATGGTAATCGTGACGGGCCGGCTAAAACAAGATGGCGGAAATACAAGGGAAGGGGAACAGGAATGGGCCCTTTCGTTATTATTGGTTCATGCGAGATGAACTTCTTAAAACCATATTGTGACTCCGCATTGGTTTATTGCAAATATCCGATCCGTTTGATATTTGCAATAAACGGATCGGATTTGCAATAAACCAATGCGGAGTCACAATATGGTTTTAGAAGTTCATCTCGCATGAACCAATAATAACGAAAGGGCCCATTCCTGTTCCCCTTCCCTTGTATTTCCGCCATCTTGTTTTAGCCGGCCGTCACGATTACCATTGGCTAACCCCCTCTGGTCAGTCGTAAATGGTTAGTAGACGAGTGAAGACATATTATGACCTGTATTCCGTAGTTTAGTTTAATGATTGGTGTTTTTGTGTAGTTTTTTATTAAGTGCATTGTCTTTAGTGGTTAGTGAAGTTTGACATACAACATGTAGGTTGTGATTCTGACTCAGGCGTGCCACAACGCTTTAGTAAGATTTGTTTATTTTTAACCTAGTTTGTAATTATGCATTAGGTTAGTTTTCTTTACCTGAAGAAGAGATCAGATTGCAGATCTCGAAACGTAGTGTTACTGTTTTCTTGTTTCACTTAACGATGGCAAATGTCCGGAAAAATCCTGTTTCCTTCACAATCCTTCCATCGTCAAAAATAACCTTCAAAACAAAGAATTGATTCTCGGTACGGACCCGGAACCAGTAAACAAATCAAAGACCTTGAGAGCTTGCATCTTAAATTAACTAGACACATTAATCATTTAACTTTCTTGCATAAATGTAAGGTTGAAGACCTTATGCCTATAGGGTTAACTCTAAAAAACTCCTTTTCATAGTAGGAAAGCCAGTAAAATTTTGTCTTCTGTCTTCTAAATCTTTACTTAAAGAAAGAATTGCATATCATCATCGTGAAAAATACCTCCTCCAAAATAGTAATTGAGTGTAAAAAAACTGAATTAAAAACACTGATCGGTACAGAATTCAACAACATTCTCGAAAGCATCCAAAATAGATGTATAAAAGTTTCTGAAACAGATAAGAAAAAGAAAATCTCCAAACTGGAAAAAATTAGGCCTAAAAAATGTGATTTGCCTAAGGATGGCAACGTGAATACGGATGCAAATAATAAAAACGTAATCAATCTCTCTTCGAAAATCCTGAATGAAGCGGAAAATATCAGTATTATCCAAGGGTTTAAAACTTTTTCTGTGGCACAAAAATCGTAAAGGCACTGGATTTCGTAACTGGAATTGAGTCGGCTGTTTCACAGTTACCTGAGGAACAGGGTGACCGCTTCCGCTGCGAGGCCAGTCTTTTACTCAGAAAAATTCCTCCCACAAAACCCAATTTAACAATAGAGGAGAAAAAGGCCAGGTCGATCCTTGGGAAAGATGACACGGTCAAAATCTTACCTGCCGACAAAGGCAACGCTACTGTGGTGCTTGACTCAGTAGCGTATAAAGAAAAGATTGTGGAAACTTTAAATACTGGCAAATATACAGTTTTAAATAAAGACCCGACTGATTCATTTGAACGCAAAGTAGCAAACACCTTAAGAAAACATAAAGAAATTTTTTTCAGATAAATTTAGATCTAAATTAACTCCTCACCACTCCAAAATCCCCCATATGTATGGCCTTCCCAAAATCCACAAACCTACCATCCCTCTCCGGCCCATCATTAGTTCTCGTGATTCACCTTGCAGGGAATTATCTAAAGTCCTCTTGGACATCTTAACACCATTGGTAGGAAAAACTGACTCTTTCATCAAAAATTCCAGGGATTTCGTAGAGAAGTCCAAAATCCCTAAAGTTGACTGAAACTGACAAACTGGTAAGTTTTTGATGTCGAAAGTCTATTTTACAAATGTACCAGTTCCAGAAACTCTCGGAATTATTAAATCACGTCTCAAAGAAGACCAAACATTAAAGGATAGAACTAAACTTCCCGTGCCAGTAATTATGGAAACTGTTTAGAACTATGCACTCAATCATGCAATTATTTTGAGTTAGAGGTAAAATTTAACCGTCAAGATGAGGGGATGGCAATGGGGTTCTCCACTGTCTCCTATTTTCGCCAATATCTTTATGGAGGAATTCGAGCGAAAAGCTTTGGCTTCAGCTCAGTTCAAACCGAAGATTTGGTGGAGGTATGTGGATGATACCTTTGTTATTTTTTCTCATGGAGACATTGAATTAAATAATTTTTTGAATCACATTAATAGTATTTCTCCTTCCATCCGCCTCACAATGGAAGTGGAAGTCCAAAACAAGCTTCCTTTTTGGATGTGTGTGTATTAAGAGATAGGGATGTCCTTAAGACAACTGTTTTTCGAAAGATAACACACACAGGAAAATATTTAAATTATCAATCCAACCATCAAAAATCTGTCAAAGAAGGAGTAGCCTACTCGTTGTTTGATAGAGCAAAGAGCTTGTGCTCAGATAAAAAGATGGACTAAAAGAAGAATTTAAGAAAATTGAATCGGATCTCAGAAGCAATGGATACCCTCAATTTAGTAATTAATAAGTGCAAAACGAACCAGAAGAATCATTCCTGAGTCAGAAAAAACAGAATTGTGATAAATTTGCGTTTATGTCAATCCCTTATGTGCCGGATTATCGGAGAAAATTAGAAGAGTAGGTAGAAAGTACAACATTAGAACCGCGTTTAAAACACACAACACTCTTAGACAAAGTCTCGTAAAAAACAAAACCAAAAAATGGCACACAGGATTCCAAAAACTGTGTTTACAGTATAAAATGTAGCTGCAATAGGGAATACATAGGCGAGACAAAAAGACCACTAAACATAAGGATAAAAGAACACAAAGAAAACACGAGAAAAGGGTTTTCACAGAAAAGTCAAAATTGCACACCATTGTTGGTCCGAAGACCATCATATGAATTGGGATGAAGCCCACATAATACATCGGAACCACATTTCTTCAAAAGGAAATTAATTGAGGCAACATACATTAAATTGGCAGACCAACCAATCAGTCAACCATCAGTCGAGATTAGGCCGCTTTGGTTGCCAATTCTAAAAAATGAACTAAAGAGAATACCAAAAGTATCAAACGGATCGGATATTTGCAATAAACCAATGCGGAGTCACAATATGGTTTTAAGAAGTTCATCTCGCATGAACCAATAATAACGAAAGGGCCCCATTCCTGTTCCCCTTCCCTTGTATTTTCCGCCATCTTGTTTTAGCCGGCCGTCACGATTACCATTGGCTACCCCCCTCTGGTCAGTCGTAAATGGTTAGTAGACGAGTGAAGACATATTATGACCTGTATTCCGTAGTTTAGTTATAATGATTGGTGTTTTGTGTAGTTTTTTTTATTAAGTGCATGTCTTAGTAGTTAGTGAAGTTGACATACAACATGTAGTTGTGATTTCCTGACTCAGGCGTGCCACAACGCTTTAGTAAGATTTGTTTATTTTAACCTAGTTTGTAATTATGCTTTAGGTTAGTTCTTAACCTGAAGAAGAGATCAGATTGCAGATCTCGAAACGTAGTGTTTACTGTTTTCTTGTTTCACTTAACGATGGCAAATGTCCGGAAAAATCCTGTTTCCTTCACAATCCTTCCATCGTCAAAAATAACCTTCAAACAAAGAATTGATTCTCGGTACGGACCCGGAACCAGTAAACAAATCAAAGACCTTGAGAGCTTGCATCTTAAATTAACTAGACACATTAATCATTTAACTTTCTTGCATAAATGTAAGGTTGAAGACCTTATGCCTATAGGGTTAACTCTAAAAACTCCTTTTCATAGTAGGAAAGCCAGTAAAATTTTGTCTTCTGCTTCTAAATCTTTACTTAAAGAAAGAATTGCATATCATCATCGTGAAAAATACCTCCTCCAAAATAGTATTGAGTGTAAAAAAACTGAATTAAAAACACTGATCGGTACAGAAATTCAACAACATTCTCGAAAGCATCCAAAATAGATGTATAAAAAGTTTCTGAAACAGATAAGAAAAAGAAAATCTCCAAACTGGAAAAAATTAGGCCTAAAAAATGTGATTTGCCTAAGGATGGCAACGTGAATACGGATGCAAATAATAAAAACGTAATCAATCTCTCTTCGAAAATCCTGAAAATGAAGCGGAAATATCAGTATTATCCAAGGGTTTAAACTTTTCTGTGGCACAAAAATCGGTAAAGGCACTGGATTTCGTAACTGGAATTGAGTCGCTGTTTCACAGTTACCTGAGGAACAGGGTGACCGCTTCCGCTGCGAGGCCAGTCTTTTACTCAGAAAAATTCCTCCCACAAAAACCCAATTTAACAATAGAGGAGAAAAAGGCCAGGTCGATCCTTGGAAAGATGACACGGTCAAAATCTTACCTGCCGACAAAGGCAACGCTACTGTGGTGCTTGACTCAGTAGCGTATAAAGAAAAGATTGTGGAAACTTTTAAATACTGGCAAATATACAGTTTTAAATAAAGACCCGACTGATTCATTTGAACGCAAAGTAGCAAACACCTTAAGAAAACATAAAGAATTTTTTTCAGATAAAATTTAGATCTAAATTAACTCCTCACCACTCCAAAATCCCCCATATTATGGCCTTCCCCCAAAATCCACAAAACCTACCATCCCTCTCCGGCCCATCATTAGTTCTCGTGATTCACCTTGCAGGGAATTATCTAAAGTCCTCTTGGACATCCTAACACCATTGGTAGGAAAACTGACTCTTTCATCAAAAATTCCAGGGATTTCGTAGAGAAGTCAAAATCCCTAAAGTTGACTGAAACTGACAAACTGGTAAGTTTTGATGTCGAAAGTCTATTTACAAATGTACCAGTTCCAGAAACTCTCGGAATTATTAAATCACGTCTCAAAGAAGACCAAACATTAAAGGATAGAACTAAACTTCCCGTGCCAGTAATTATGGAACTGTTTAGAACTATGCACTCAATGCAATTATTTTTGAGTTAGAGGGTAAAATTTACCGTCAAGATGAGGGGATGGCAATGGGTTCTCCACTGTCTCCTATTTTCGCCAATATCTTTATGGAGGAATTCGAGCGAAAAGCTTTGGCTTCAGCTCAGTTCAAACCGAAGATTTGGTGGAGGTATGTGGATGATACCTTTGTTATTTTTTCTCATGGAGACATTGAATTAAATAATTTTTTGAATCACATTAATAGTATTTCTCCTTCCATCCGCCTCACAATGGAAGTGGAAGTCCAAAACAAGCTTCCCTTTTTGGATGTGTGTGTATTAAGAGATAGGGATGTCCTTAAGACAACTGTTTTTTTCGAAAGATAACACACACATGAAAATATTTAAATTATCAATCCAACCAACCATCAAAAATCTGTCAAAGAAGGAGTAGCCTACTCGTTGTTTGATAGAGCAAAGAGCTTGTGCTCAGATAAAGATGGACTAAAAGAAGAATTTAAGAAAATTGAATCGGATCTCAGAAGCAATGATACCCTCAATTAGTAATTAATAAGTGCAAACGAACCAGAAGAATCATTCCTGAGTCAGAAAAACAGAATTGGTGATAAATTTGCGTTTATGTCAATCCCTTATGTGCCGGGATTATCGGAGAAAATTAGAAGAGTAGGTAGAAAGTACAACATTAGAACCGCGTTTAAAACACACAACACTCTTAGACAAAGTCTCGTAAAAACAAAACCAAAAAATGGCACACAGGATTCCAAAAACTGTGTTTACAGTATAAAAATGTAGCTGCAATAGGAATACATAGGCGAGACAAAAAAGACCACTAAACATAAGGATAAAAGAACACAAAGAAAACACGAGAAAGGGTTTCACAGAAAAGTCAAAAATTGCACACCATTGTTGGTCCGAAGACCATCATATGAATTGGGATGAAGCCCACATAATACATCGGGAACCACATTTCTTCAAAAGGAAATTAATTTGAGGCAACATACATTAAATTGGCAGACCAACCAATCAGTCCAACCATCAGTCGAGATTAGGCCGCTTTGGTTGCCAATTCTAAAAAATGAACTAAAGAGAATACCAAAAGTATCAAACGGATCGGATATTTGCAATAAACCAATGCGGAGTCACAATATGGTTTTAAGAAGTTCATCTCGCATGAACCAATAATAACGAAAGGGCCCATTCCTGTTCCCCTTCCCTTGTATTTCCGCCATCTTGTTTTAGCCGGCCGTCACGATTACCATTGGCTACCCCCTCTGGTCAGTCGTAAATGGTTAGTAGACGAGTGAAGACATATTAATGACCTGTATTCCGTAGTTTAGTTTAATGATTGGTGTTTTGTGTAGTTTTTTTATTAAGTGCATGTCTTTAGTGTTAGTGAAGTTGACATACAACATGTAGGTTGTGATTCCTGACTCAGGCGTGCCACAACGCTTTAGTAAGATTTGTTTATTTTAACCTAGTTTGTAATTATGCATTAGGTTAGTTCTTTACCTGAAGAAGAGATCAGATTGCAGATCTCGAAACGTAGTGTTACTGTTTTCTTGTTTTCACTTAACGATGGCAAATGTCCGGAAAAAATCCTGTTTCCTTCACAATCCTTCCATCGTCAAAAATAACCTTCAAACAAAGAAGGTTTTATAAGTTACTAGCAGTTACACGCGGCTTTAAACGCAATTCACAAAATGGAAGGGCGTAGCCAACATAGTCAAACAGTTTATTATGTTTTGTTCTGGACCTCTACGATATTTTTAAATATATATCAGGTTGTATATTATTTCAGTACACATAGTTAAGAGATTCAAAACTAAAATAAAACTTGACCTGGTTATAGTTAGATTTTGTTGCATAAAATATATGTAAATATTACGTATCGAAAACCTAATTAGGAGAAATATGTCCCGATAACGATATACGAATACAACCTACGATCAAAAAGCTACTACTTTTGGCCCTTTTAATTTACTTCCTGCTTAAAATATTTCAAGTACCATAGTTATTTATAATTTATAAATTCCAATGAAGAAAATATACATACTTACCAAAGACTAACTGTTATTGCGATCGAAAAGTGTGTATTCCGGTATTAAAATAACGCTTAGTTTAATTTATTTATGGTTTCATAATTGATATTATGTTGTTGTGGCGTATATATCATCGATACATATCTGGATTTCAAAAACCAATTAAGGTTGTAAAGAGTCTAGCTCCTGTTTACAATATTTGAAGTGCTATAATTGATTTTAATTTTATAACCCGGTTAACAATATATGCACACATTAGTTCAAAAACACTACTTCAGTCAAAATGAGATTATCTTCTTCGCTTTTATCTTTTTCGCGGTATAAGATGTGTCATCCCTTTTTTTCCTTCAGTTACAAGAACAATGTCATACACAACGACAAAGGAAACTAATTTTGAGTTAATTTCATGCAAGGATTTACAACGGTTTGCATTATGGCAGTTATTATGACAGCGCTTAAATAGTATTCAGAATACTATTAGATAATTTAAATCATCAGTGGTTCAGTATGTAGGAATCATTTAATAGTATCTTCGTCGTTGAAATCTGGACTACTGTAAACAAGCAAATTTTTCTAAACTGTACGTGAAATTGTCAATAGCTATTAAAATGTCAGTTTACTTTTAATTATTTTTCGTAAATATTATAATTATTTTGCCACATTCTAAAATACTCCAAGTTAAATCTATTTTAATAACTCTTTTTAAACCGATAATTTCTAAACTTTTTCAATGTTGGAAATTTGTCATTAAAATAAAGAACCAATTATTAATTTGGTTAATAGCATAAAGATCAATTAAAATTATTTATCTCTCATCCATGGTTTGTCATTTAGATTAAATTTAAAATCCTCTCTCTCGTCGATTGCCCAAGATATAGTATTATAGTAAGTAAGTTGTCAGTGAAGATACCACCATCACCGAGGTCGAGGCCAAAGGTCAGGTGGTGCTAATGATATCGTGACGTAAGGCCCCGCCTCTCACAATCAGCCCACCATCGGGCTGTTATCCCTTCGAATACACTTCCCAGCTGTGATCCCAGAATATCACTTTCATCTGCAATAAAATTTACTGTAACTCTGTACTTTTTATCTAGAAATTTCCACTCCTTGTACCAGAATATACTCTTAATTTTTAGATCTGACGTTTCTAAGCAATTTTTGTTTTAGCCAGTGCATTTTATTTTTGTTGTTATTCACAATACAATACGAATTGAGTTGAGCTAATTCTATTTGAATTATGTTTAGCACCTATTAAATATTCTACACACTAGATGACATTCTTCAACCGTGCAGATTAAAAGATAAATATATTTTAGATGGAATGTTTTTTTTTTATTTGTATAAAATGGTTCAAATGATAAATTGCTATCATTTTTTAATGTATTGTTGAAGGTTTAAAGTATTGTGAACATTTGTACTGTAAAACATGTTAAACATGTAAAATCTAACACACGAGATATTCTAGCCATATTGAGTGATATTACAGGTATAACCTTTACTAATGACATAAATAAATTTACTAACCTTTACTAATGATATACACCAATTTAATATATTTCAGTTACGTTAAGTTTAATTTTATCAGCTGTACACTAAAAGATATGTTCAAACGTTTCCTGTTTCCCAGTACCCAGTATTATATGAGTGAATAAAATTCCCAAATGACTATGTGACGGTGCAGAATTAAAGGGTTGTTTGCAGCAGTTACATCAAACACTGTATATTTATCATTCAGTTTGATGGTGTTGCTTGTTACTATATGCGGTATGGCTGAGAGTTATTGAATATATTTACATTGACCTTACTGGTAACCGTCTTGATGGCAACGAAAATATAGTAGATGAATTAAATTATTCGTAAACAGCCTAATTACAGTAATATAAACAAGTATGTTAATCATACAATAAAAAGAAGATAATATAGTGGAAAATTTATATTAATGGGCGTTGAAATGATTCGATTTCCAAACACCTCTTTGTTGAATTTTCTTCCCTAGCTAAACGGAACCTTTTCAATCTGGTCATTGTAATAGAGCCCAAAAATATAAATGTATCATGTGCCAAGATACACCGAAAACATTTATGTGAAGAGCTTAGGCGTGAAGCTTAATTTATCAATATACTAGTGTAGGCTCAGCGAACAAGAATGAGTTCCATAATGACGGATGTCATGCAATTTGGCTGAGCAATATTGAAGCCACAATATTTCTTCTTTCTGCCAGGAGAACGTAAAAATGTCTGTCTGTAATGATTTTTAGTCTGTAAGTATCTCCACAAAACATCCTGAGAA
This sequence comes from Homalodisca vitripennis, assembly GCF_021130785.1. NCBI lineage: Eukaryota > Metazoa > Arthropoda > Insecta > Hemiptera > Cicadellidae > Homalodisca > Homalodisca vitripennis. Next base: position 68,786,817 of record NC_060213.1, read on the forward strand.
TAAAATAAGATATAGAAATTATATTTTGTATGTAACTCCTAAGAGTTATTTTACCAGTGAAGTATTCAAAAAAGGGAGATTGAGGAAGAGGGTAGATCTCAATTCTTGAAACGCAGCGTTACCATTACGTAACATATGACAATGTCAAATGTCTGAACTTCTACTATATTTTCAATATAGTTTAAAAGCATTAAAGTTTATTGGATATTATATTGCAATTATTATTAGTATTTCGCCAATTCACGTTATTGAGTGATTGTAAATGGCTTATCTTGTATCAGTTTAGGAATCTACTCTATTTTGTTTTTTAATATTGTGAGAAATCATGTGGCTCCAAATTATAACCCAACGCATATTAGTTGTGACGAATCGACAATATACGTTTAGTATATTATTACGAAACCAGGATGAATTTGTATTTTTACATATATCCATAATAAAAAATTGGATATATAACACGGTTGTTTTGAATTAAGTTAAAACATCAATAATTGTGATAAATTATTTTTTCACAAACAATTAAAATTTTTATAAATAAAGTATTTATAAAACAAAAGCGGTATTTGTAATTTTTTAAATAAAAAATTTTAGAAGAGAGCTGAAAATAAATAAAGTTTTATCACGTGTTGAATGAAGTGTGGTATACAGGAAACAGAAATCTAATAATAAAAGCATTTTGCTCTAGCCAGTATTCAATTATGACGCGAAAGAGATGCTTCCTTTGATGTCACAACACGCTTTAGTTGCTGTATACAGCAAAGAATCAAACATTGTGACGCTTTACATTGACATCTACAGTGGTTCAGAATAATTGTTTTTACAATTTGTAATGTTCAATTTTTACTACCTGATATGGTATTCTTCAGTTTGAATACTAGCAGGTTTTTTTATATGTATTAAATACATTCCTCAATGTATAATTTCTGATTTTCAAGATTCAATATGACAAGTAAATATAATTTGAAGTAAAATTTAAAATGGAAACATCGAATTGTGCCTAGTCGCAAGTCACAATTTACTATAAAACATTTACACAATGGTCTACCAACATTTTGGTCTACTGACTAATTTGTATTTTAGTATAATATATTTAAATGTGGATTTCTCCTATAAAAACCCTGACTCAAAAAGTATAAAAATAACTAACCATATTGCATAACATATTTTTCAAATTTAAATAAAACTCATAATAACTTCAGTAAATACATATTAAGATACATTTACTTACATTAAAACATAAAACCAATATTTAATGCTTTTATTAATATTTTAATACAAAATAATATAAGTATTAAATATTGGTTTTATGTTTTATTGTAAGTAAGTTATCAGTACCAATTAAGCTCCATCTACAGCATTAAGAAACATGTCTGCGATTTAGTTCAGATTTACTAGAAGGTCTCTACCTTGGATTTTAGTTTATTATTACTAAGTATTACATGGATATGTTGTATATGACGGTTAGTAAAATAATAAATATGTCATTTGATTAATTACAGCTATTGTTTTGCATGTTTTACTGAGAGACTGAAATGGATAGTTACTTAAAAATTGTATTGATTAAATGCATGCAATTTTCGAAAACTCCAATACTATTCTACTATTTTACAAAACGTTTACTAAAGTGACTAGAAAGCATTACGGCTGGAATTAGACTTGAGTCCAATCAGTAGCAGCCCACCGCAGGGCAGCCAATCATATTGCAGCTGTTTGCTTCAGAACATTGCCAAGAGCAATTGATTTACTATAGAAAACCGTATATTATAATCTCCTTCTTTGTTTATTGTAAAACAATTTATGTCCAATCATTAAAGTAATATTCCTAAAAATGAACACTGTGCACAGATTATTAGCTCTTACCCAATAGGCTCGTCTTTGGTCTTTAATGCTGATTGATGAAATATCTCTCTCCACATTCCAACCCATTCCGTGATACTTCTATAGTTTTAGGTTGCGGAAATGTTGCTACCATACTGCTCTGGCTACAAGAATAATTTTCCTGATGATTTTTTTTTAAATATTCCTCTCCAAATGCCATTTTCACTGTGTTGCTAGATAAAAAATTTAATAGGTAAACAAATTGGTGTGATTAGGAAAAATTACGTAGACAATGGATTTAGTATTAATAATCATTATAACCAATATCACTCTCCACTATAAAACCACTTTCCGGAAACTAGCCAAAGAGTAGATGGATTATGTTACCCTACAATGTGTTTATTGGAACCCCTTAATTTATAAACCCTCATCTCGACAGTTTTTCCAACATCAGAAGAATATCAGCAGTACTTTATGTCCATGTAGGACGTCATTGATATCTTCTGCGAGAAAACGTTTATAGAACCAGTTTTAGGGAGTGCCGTGCTCGTGAGCCAGAGTGATGCGTTTCATGTCTTTGACGTCTCCATGTGTAGGCTAATGCCAATACTTGCCAAGAAGCCATTTGAAAAGTCTGATTGTACCCTAATGAAAAACGGCCATTTAGGCGGTTGTTGGGTAGTGTAATTTGTTTTGGAAGCTAAGCAATTTATTTATTTCCAACGGCAGCAGACAATTTACAAAGACAAGCATAGACGGTAGAATACAGCGGAAAAATAAAATTAATACAATCACATGAAAAATATACATAAAGTAACAAAATAGGTATACAAAAATTTGATAATAAATAATAAGTATCCAAAGATATAACAAGTTATAAATATCCAAAACATAACAAAAAATAAAAATAAAGATTAACAAACAACAATAATTACTCAAGTATGGAAACAACTCAGAAAATTGATTTAAATAAATTGTACTTTACATAAAAAACAAGAAAAAACAAATAAATTATAGGTAGATATCAACAAAAGTAGAATAATAAATAATTACGTAAAGGAAAAAGTATTTATAAAAACTTTTTGTGCAACAGGAACAAGCAATCAACTAGCTAACGAAATTATAAGATTGATAAGAGCGAACATAAATAAATAGTGCTAATAAATTACAATATAATATATAACATTTAACAAATAACAGTAGAAATTAAATAAATACAACATATAATACAATGAACATGCACTTAACACAGCTTAAAGCTATCTAGATCTTAATTTCTAGTCTTTCACAGAAAGAAGAAGAGAGGAGGCCTGCCGACGAACCTGGCGAAGTCCATCGAAGAACACGTCACACTCAGACGCAACCCGATTTCCCAGGCGAATAAACCTAGCGAAAGGACTGTTGAAGTCGAAGTTGGTTCAGTGGTATCTTCGACCCAGCAGATTTGGAGATCTTGTGTTTGCAGGAACTCTAAGGTCGATTTCAGCTAGGAGATCTGAACAGTTCATGTGACCATTCACTATCTTCCAGAGAAGAACAACGTCAGCCACGTCACGTCGCAGGGCAAGAGGTGACAAGTTCAGATTGCTGGACAGTTCCTCCACAGGCACATCAAGATAGGCAAAACCCAGCCGGACACCAATCAAGCGAAGAAAACGCCTTTGTAGAGCCTCCAGTCTCATCCTATTTCCAACAGTGTAAGGCGACCACACGGGACTTGCATATTCCACAAGCTGTCTCACAAGGGAACAATACAGAGAGCGAAGAGCAGAAGGGAATGCTTTTATGAATTTATGTGATAAAAGCATTGATATTCCATTAATAAGTTGCTCCAACTTATAGAAATGACATTGTTGGCTTTACAGCGCCTCATTAATTATTTAAATAAATAATTTTGATATAAATATAATTTTATTTACTTAAAACCCCATATTACCTGGAAAATAAATTGCATTTTTAATTTTTAACCCAAAATGGTTGTATAAACAATGTATGAACACAACACCACGTATTGCGTAAAAGATGAAATTGCGCGCAAAATTGATTTCTAAAGTTTCTTTCAATCTTAAATTTAAGCTACATGTTTTCTACGCCATCTGCTAAATATCACGCTCGCACTAGTACATAAAGTGAATATAAATTTAATAACTGTCTTAACTATCTTAATTAATACCGAATATAATTTTAAACCATTCTAATAAATCTTATAGAACTTGATGTTGGTTATATAAAAATTCAACAGATAATTTCGTTCTCAATAAATAGTGCAGACAGCTAATAAAAGAAGACAGTAGTTTAGGGATTCCATAGGTTACTCTATAGTATATTTTGCCCTGTCAGGGCAGTAATGATATGTTAGTTATTTCATATGCAAACTCCTCATGCCATCCTGTGGTTACTGTACTATCTATTGCTGTTTTATTTCGTTCAAGGTTATGAGTAAGTTTATCTGAAGCTTTGAAATACTACTTGGTGGATTGGGTATAAACTTTGAGCATCTAGTTCACTAGTTTTTATTTCGTGTGTCATTTAAGTAAGACCTGGGTATGAGTAGATAATGTAATTTTATCCCTGAAAACATAGAATATAACTTAATATTTTATGTATAAAATATACAATCTATCATTCAAAATACATTTTGGAATTTTATTTATCCCTATTCTTCAAATATTCACACTTATTGCTATTCAAGGTAGTTTTACTAGTACTTGAATTATTTTAAACCAATGTCTAAGTAAAACGAGATGGTTTTTCCTCACATCTCTTTTTTATTTAACGATTTAGAAAATAATTAGAGCAGTATTAAGATGGAAATGTATTTTTAGGGAACTAAACTGTAGCAGGAAAATGATAATGAAATGCGTTGTTGGGATGTATAAAGTGGGCGGTTGAAAGTTATATAAAGAGTAAAATAACAGATTAATACCGAGATAAATAAAATTTTGCTTCTCTAGCAAAATCATAATAATTTTGTTTAAGTATATTTCATCTTACGTAAAGAAATCGGTATACTCAATGTAGTTACTAAGTTGCTAATGTTTTCATGTTAACGTTTGTCATTGACAAATTCCATTGAGAATAAAACTCAATTATAATGAAATGAAATGAAATATGCCGTTATTCAAGAGGCGGAGTTAGGGCTATTTAGCCCTCTCTCTACCACTCAACCTCACATAATATACAGATATATATATATATATATATATATATATATATATACATATTTACATTTAATGATCTTAAAACTATAACAAATTCCATTTTAAATTTAAATTTAACCAAAATATATACTACTATGTAATAATTAAAAATCAAATTTTATCAGCTGAATATGTAGAAAATTTTCAAACAAAGATAAATTAAAACTTAAATTAACAATTTACTTTTTAAATAATTTCTTGTTATTGCTACATTCATTCTCTCAAACACACAGCCTGACCACAAGCACGCCACGAGCACCGCCATCCGCCACCCCTACAGACCGCCCAGCAACAAGTCCCTGACCCCCGCCCCAAAACGAGCCCGACCTTCTATAATACGGATATCATCAGGAAGAGAGTTCCAGAGGCGACATGCCTGAACAGTGAACGACCCTACTGAAGAAGTTCGATCGATGAACAGGAATTGAGAGTAACGTGGATCCCCTTCTCGTAGTCGCTCACTTATATCGGAAATAAATTTGAAATTTTCGGACAGGTAAACAGGTGACTTGTTTCTGATAACTGAATGTAGAGTTGAAAGAATGTGAAGTTTGGTGAAGTTGTTGAAGTTTCAGAAGTGATAGCTGTTTGAAAAAATGGAGTCACATGCTCATAACGTCTGAGATTGAAAATAAATCTGATACAATAGTTTTGAGCACGTTGAAGCCTGTCCGAAAGCTCAACAGTCATGTCACAGATCACAGCGTCACAGTAGTTGAAGTGTGGCAGTATGAGAGTTTTTTAACCAGCATAACCTTGACACTGAGTGGTAGATATAAAGCAAAACGCTTTAAACTGTGAATGCCAGCAAATACTCTTTTACACGTATCGTAACCTGGTCATTCCACTTAAGACTTGAGCTCATAGTAAGACCAAGATTTTTTAATTTGTTTTGAAAAATTTAGTACGTGGTTATTGAGTTCAAGTTTTGGTGCAACGTTGAAGTCCAAACGGTCGATCAATCTTGGGTTTCCCAATACCATTGCCTGCGTTTTGTCTTCATTTAATTTCAGCCCATGTTTATTTGCCCAACAAGCAATTGATTCAATGTCTTGATTGAGTAGAACCATAAATGTGCTCAATTCATCAGGCGAACAGTGTACGTAAATTTGTAAATCATCGGCATAAAGATGAAACTTAGAGTGCCTTATAATAGATGTGACGTCATTAATATAAATTGAGAACAATAGGGGTCCAAGAACAGAGCCCTGTGGAACACCCCGTGTTACGGCTTTCCATTCAGATATTTTTTCCCTTTCTTTGACACATTGCTGTCGCCCAGTAAGATACGATTTGACCTAGTTAACACACTCATCGGAGAAACCATACTTCTTCAATTTGATGAGGAGAAGGGGGTAATATAAACACAGTCGAAGGCTTTGGAAAAGTCAAAAAGCAGTAAAATGGTGATTAGTCTCTTGTCCATTGCCAATCTGATATCATCGGTGATTTTTAATTAGGGTTGTGGTGGTGCTGGTGATTAGGCCTGAATCCAGACTGGTATTTTAGATAAGATGTTATAGGTATTCAGATAAGATGAAATTTGTGATGTACCACTCTTTCAAGGCATTTGGAGAGGACAAGGGAGAATACTGATTGGACGTAGGTCAGAAGGGATTGCGGATTAGACACTTTTCTCAACGGACGAACTAGAGCATGCTTCCAGGTTAAGGGAAAGACAGATTAATTTAAAGAATAATTGAAAATGACTACTAAAACAGGAAGGGTGATTGGCAATGTATCTTTCAGAAAGCGCAAAGGTATGTTTGTCAGCCCCAACTGCGTTGCTGGTCATCCTCGCGAAAGCAGCAAGCACGTCAGCCTCACTCACAGGTGTGAAAGAAAACTGGCGGCCAGCAGCCTCTCGAGGAGCAGCCTCCAGCTCAGCAAAATAATCGCTAGCTGCAGATATATTAACAGGGATATTAATAAAGTAATCATTTATAATATTGAGGTCAAACGGAACAGGTGGACTGATATTGGAATTTACCCACACCAAGTCTTTAATTTTACTCCACAGTGATTTAGTGGACTGAGGCTCTGAAAGTGTTGTGTGGTAAAATCTAACTTTGGCGTTACGGATTTGCTGCTGCGTGTGATTCCTAAAACGTTTATATGCCTCCCAATCTTGAGTGGATTTAGAACGTTTAGCTTTTCTGAAGGCGGAATCCCTTTGCTTTTGCAAATTTCTTATGAAATCATTCATCCATGGAGAGTGGGCTTTGGTTACTCTTTTAGTTATGATTGGGGCATGTTTATCAAATAAATTAGTAAGTAAAGCATTAAATTTGATAACCATTTTGTCTACATTATTGGCAGGTGGTTACTTCATGCCAGGGTAAAGCAGCAGCATCAGTAAGAAGTGAAGCATGATCTATGTCCCTGTATCTGCGATATTTGATAATATTGGGCTTATTTTTGGGGGTATGGAGTTTATAGGCACAAAAAATGAGATCATGCTTGAAAGTCCAGGGGCAGGAAATTGTCCGTGGTGTGCAACGTGGGTCGGGTCAGAAACAGCCATGATGTCAAGCCACGTGTCGGTTGTAGCAGTGTGATGAGTGGCATGAAGTGGTAGCAGAGACATGTTACATGACTGAAACATTGTGGTCAAAAAAGTTTTTTTCATATGTGGTAGGCCCCAACAAATCGGAGTTAAGATCGCCCATGACAATGACATGACTGTAACGAGCCATAAGATCGATGAGTGCGTGTTCAAATTCGGCAAGATGGCCGGTATTGGGGGCCCTATAACATGCACCGACTAAAACATGCGTCCCGTTGACCACTGACATCCCAAAAACATAAATTCAGGCCGTCCCTCTCTAGATGTATCAGATGAGAAATAAGATGGAAGTAGGAAACTTTATAATGTTATTATGTAAAGTAAACAGAACAAGTGAAATGTTCTACATGTATGAAAATATTAAGATACCAATATTATACCAGAAATATCGTAATACTAAAATTTTTTGTGAGCTATAATAAAGCATTGTTGACCATACTAAATTAGAGTAATTTACTTCTTGAAGTTCAAATGGAGTATAATTTGAAGAGAACAAATGGCATCATAATTATCTATGCATACACGTATACTTTTTTAAATACATTGTACACAACTCTCACAGTCCGTTTTAATAACATGGACTAATAATTCACTCTTTATCTTGTCCAAGATAGACAGAAGATGTTATCAACTATTAAATCATCTGAGTGCTAAGATCTGGCACTTCATTAATATGGAAACAGCAATCCATTAGTTTCACTCTGTAGGTGAGGAAAGGTATTATGATGTCAATAATGGGTTTAACACTCAAATATCACTATTATTGGAGAGTGCTTAAATTCTTAATTACTTAATTCGGTAAGTAGGCCTTAGATTTTTAGCAGGTTTGTACAGTCGATAGGTCTAATTCTCCATGTTTATTAAATTTTATTTACATTGGTTTCCAGCCTGTAATTTGTAGTTAGGTTATTTGCTGTCTCGTTGTGTAGTAAACATTTTATACTTCTCTTAAGATGCAATTAATTTATTACTATTTTTAGATCAGAAGTTGATTCTCTTTTTACTTAAATAGGCACTTAAGTCTTACATATGGATTTATTGTCTGGAACAGTGCCTTCTATAAGGCAAACTAAACGTGACACTCAAAATATTTTAGAACTAACGTATATAAAGGCTGAACGTTGACAGTTTTTGATCCGAGTAGGTTTACGTAAACTTTAAATATGAATATTTTCTGTTTGAGGCATCAGAAATGTAATTGTTTGGATCCATAAATGTATGCCCTCTGCACTCGCAAAACAAATATGAATAAATAACACTGTTATTTTAATGTTGAATCTTGAAAACCCGCGCTAGTATGTACTTATATTTATTCTTAACCATTCAAATGCATAGTTTTTGTAGTTATTAAATTTATTTAAGATTTTAATTTAGTAATGTATGCTCTGATTTAATACAGTGTGTAAATAAAGTAATTTTTTTATATTTATACATGTTTGTATGGACAGTGCTCTTTAAATCTTGTTTTATTTTTCTTCTTTTTTGTCCAATGTCAAATTTAATTAAAATTTTGTAATATCATTTAATTAATTGTTTTTTTTTTTTATATCTTTGGTTTTCCGTAGTATTTGCAATAGTTTATTGTACTTAAACATTTATTTGCAAGTTTTATTTTATTTGTACGAGTGTTAGTCGATTAGGTACTGTATATCGAACAAATTAGTTCTTTTTGTTAAGCAGCCGTAACGTTTTTCTAACTTTTATACACAACATGATTTAAGTATAAATATAACCGTATATTTATACTTAAATCATGTTGTGTATAAAAGTTAGAAAAACGTTACGGCTGCTTGTACATTGTGAATAAGTTGTAGTATATTCACGATGAAATTTTTTCTACAGGATTTGCTCCAAAAATAAAACTAATATAGAAACAAAAGGTACAAAGCAGATTCTAATAATTTTTCTCATAATAATACAAAGGCAGATTAGACCAATTTCTACTGAACAGTTGTGCACTATTTCTATTGAATTATAAACATATTAACAGGAATATTAGACCGAAAACCGCTAATCAATGTTCACATAAGTTATTGTATCAACAAGCATATTTTCATTTTTAAATCAAAATTTTTCATAATTTTATAAGATTAATGATCAATGAAACGATCTGGAAATTTACGACTATAAATTTACGGGCTTTTAAAATCTTGCGTGATTTAAAATTTTATGGTATTGCCTTAGAATTTTATGGTTCTTAAAATTAATAGAATGTGAAATTTACTGATTAGAACTATTAATTAACACAAGATAGACGTAAAATTAAATAGAAAACAATTAAAAATTAATATATTCCTTATTACAAATCTAAAATACATTCCTTAGTGTACAATATACCCTAGTTATATTCTTTCAGCTTATAGAATTTACCTATACTAAAATATCACGACATAATTTACATGTAATGTCAAAATAGCGAGATAAAATGGCCAATTAAAATAGTTTGGGTCACTAATAATTTTGTCACACATTATATCAACTGGACATTTGAACCCAAAATTACATAAAACAAATGAAACATGTAGAACACATAAAATAGAAGCAATATGAAAGGTCAAGACGGAAGCAACACAGGTAATCTTTTATTCACATTGTTGTACATTATGCAGGTTATATTGTTCTACACTAAGTCCCCCTGACTACTTTTCTCTCATTTACTCGCTACTGTTTAAGTTGACTTTTAACTCACTGATATAAAATTATTCTCTCTTTAATTTTCTCACTGAGTTTACATACTACTTCTTGCAGTTTCAATAAAAGAAATAAACTGAAACAATTCTTAGCTCATACTAAAAGTGCAAGAGAAACTTCAATGTAATACATACCTTAAAACAATATTACCATTGTCAATAAATTAACAACAATAAATTATATTTTTAATTAAAAACTATTTGTAACGATTTTATTATCTGTTAGAATACCATTTCCAACCGATACGGATACGGTATCTAAAATTAACCAAAAATAAACCATAAAATAATAAATAGGGACTAAGATATTATATACCTTAATGTTAAAGTTACAACATGAAATACAATATTATCTTACATATCTGTTGCTTATAACAAATTTATGCAATATTATATACATAGTTTACTATGAAATTTAGTATTCATTCATAAACACCTCAATTGTTATATTACCTGTCCTAGTTTAAACAATAACCATGCAGAAAACACACTAGAAAGATATATCAATATTGATAATATATTAACTTTAACGACTACTTAAAACGTATCAACCAATATCTTTCTTTTATATTTCTACGATGTCATGCATAACAACTACATAATACCTGTACATTACCTGATGATTGTCCTTTAGAAAAATATACCACATACAAAATTGTGTTCTGATCATTTTGTATTATCATCATTACCTGTTCATGTTTGTCTGCTTTTGGAAACTGCATTTTTTAGATTACTTACTTAGTCAGATTACTTATTCAATAATTACGAGAAGTTAAATGTTTTATCAATGTGTTATTTAATCCATCCAAATATACAGGTAATTTATTACCAGGTCACGAAAAATGCTCATTAAGGCACCGCCTTCTTGGATTTCACGGGGGGGGGGGTCAATAAATCCTTGGTTCGTTAATTCAGATCATAAATTTATAGGTTCATTAGTGATGACCTCTTTTTAAGTAATAAAGACGGGTAAAAATTTGAAACAGGATATACTGCTATTAAGTTGTTCATATAATCTATATGGTTAAGTAAGTAGCCATTAAAGGTTAAAGTAGCTAACATCAATTAAGCCTTACGGATAGTGTTTCGCTGAGTCTTGCTAGATTGAGAGCTGCTGCCGTTTATTCAGTTTTGTGTTTTTTGGCTATTCGCTGCGAATCTTAATGTGGGCCATGTCTTCTCACAGTAAATCTGCTGATTTAAATAATTTTGGAGTAATAATATTTATGATAAAAGATTTTGAAAAAACTGGTATTCTTGTAATTCTCGAGCAAAATTACTGGTCTTTAAGATATTCAAAGTTTAATAGTTTTAAGAACCGCCATTAGAAAAATACTAAAGATAATTTTGTGGTATTTTTTTCAGTAACTTGCCTTGTTACTATAAAGATTAGAACCGAAATTGCTATAATTTAATGTATAATTATCTTCGTATTAGCATAATTAGGATATTTTCACACCACAATAGGCAACATTGGTTTTTAAACCGATTCTGACTACACGCCCTCTTAACTGATTATCCTGTAATTGATTGAGACTTCAGAGTTACCTTGACAATAACATTTATTGGTGCTATTAAAGCTCGGTTGTTATTGAAAAGCAAATACTATGAACCGTGACACTAAAACAATACCGTGAATAAAAATAACATCATCAAACAATATGGGACGTGGAACTTATATACTTTTGTTTCGTATCTGAAACATTTAGACCTGAAAATTCAGTTCCAATCGAGCCATGGCATTGCAAAATTAAATGTGAATGAGCATTGTTTTCATTTTAGTGTCCTTTGATAATTACACAGTAACTCATATAAAACATATTGTTTCTAAAAATATTTCAGCACGTTCTGTCAGATTTAAATGGAATTACCTTGTCTAACTAAAATACAATCTAACATTTTATAAAGCTCTGCTTGTGTTTTTTTTGCAATTGTATTTTACACAATTTGATCGTAAAATCTTTTATTTGCTTATGATAATTTTACTTTTAAACAACTTGCTGGTTTAATTAACCTCGAAGTAACATCATACAGTAATATAAAAGTATTAGCGTTTTACTGTAATTTTGTACATTGTTCCTAATCTATGAACCTATAAATTATGTTTCCCCCCCCCCCCCACCCCCCCCCCCCCCCACCCCCCCCCCCCCCCACCCCCCCCCCCCCCCACCCCCCCCCCCCCCCACCCCCCCCCCCCCCCACCCCCCAATATATATATATAACTATATATATACTATAAATACATTACAAAAATTAACCTAGAACAATTTTATGATACACGTACTGCAATAATAGATAGTGGTTTCCGTTTCAAACAACTTTTCCTTGGTTATAAATAGTTGCGATCAATAGTTTAATTTGTATTTATACAACAATTAACAGGTTAATAATTACTTCGTTATTATTACGATCGTAAATGGGTTCTTAAGTTGAATACTCCGATAAACTAACCCAAGGAAATATAAAAAAGAAAAGATAATACGTAAACACGAAAAGAATATTGTACAGCAACCTTGTATTTGCTTGCACAAATATTAAGTTAGGTTTTATAAAAACCTACACCAAACTTTGAGATGAATCGAAAATTAATTGTTCCGTTGAAATTTATATGCAACATGTTCACTAATTTTCAGTAAAAAAGTAAGTAACGTTCACAAATACAAGTTGCCGCTTTCATTCACTTGTCACCATCATTTATAAGTTAAACTTTTGTATTCAATAATATTAGAAATTTGCAATACAATGTGTTAAGTATTTTATTGCATTAAATTAACTTGTTTTTTATTGCCTAAAATGAAAACGCTAACTTTTATTGAATAATAATTATGTAATATAGTTTTTTTTGTGCAACTTATACTCTATATTTGCCTTTATATACTAAACCGTATATACTACATTATTTCCATATCTCTTTCTGCGGCCTAGTGGCCTACAATACCATTCCTTACTGGATTAAAATATTCAACGTACAGTGACAGGACCAATGAACCATTGTTTCCCGAATCAGCTGTTTAATGAAAACTCACCAACCAATCACAACGGTTGAACTTATCAATTGCCTAACCTTTCAAGCGTAGGAAACGCTTGCTCGTTATACTCTCGGTCCCGCCTGGGGCACTTATGTACTCTCTAACCACTTGCTGACCATCTAACTTACTCTCTCCCCCATGTGTTACACTCTCACTTAAAAAATTTAGTTTATTTCTATTTGTTGTACATTTACATTAACATTAAAGTCAGTGCTCTTGATTGGCAATCTCTAACCAGAACGTCTCTGCTTCCCGGACCACCCCGCGTCTACCGTGCTCTACAGGACTGATCGCCACAGTGTTATGAACTATTCGTTTGCGTGTCGTATTGTGCGTGAAGTGAATCCGTGGAGGACCATCTTCCGTCTTCACGCCTGCCGACAAGACAGCAGCCTATTTTCCACACTTACTGATCACAAAACAACCTGGCCCTCAACAACAGCAGACTAACGGTGTTAGGTACCTCCTTCCTCATGAAAACAAAGGTAACTGTTTTATTTTCTGCACTTTATTTGAATATGCACTGTTCATAAACTCATTTATGTTTAATCCTAGTGAACCTCTTGATTAACAATCAAGTGTGTTCGGGCGTCCTTCACTGCCTAAGTGTGAAGTGGTCTCTCTCTTAATCGAGGCCCTCTAAAATATTATCTAACGGTTCTCCATAACCAAATTCCCATTCTTTTCATGGTCCTTAGCGAGCCGGATAATAAGGAACTTTAGTCCATTGGTGAATATCAGTGCAATCTCAACTCGTATAAGCTATATACAGTGCATATTTCAATAGTGTGGTTTCAGGTTCTTTCAATCGATTGCAAAGTCCGTGCATATCGATTTACTCCAGTCCCCTCTCCAGTCATATCAGCTGTGATCATATCAGCTATGAACGTCTGATCATATCAGCTAGTGGTGCTCCTGTCGACGTGCACTTGTTTTGTTGACAAACAAACTTTCAAGACTGTTACAGCACAGTGATGAACTGATTACTGTGTTTGAAATGGTTACCGCTTCTTCTCTCAATACTTATTGTTTATTCAGCCCCTACTTGTAAATACTTCATTTAATTTCTAAGTAGGTTAAATATAAACCAAGTCTTGGTTATTGACACTCGCGCCCTTTACCATATGAGCAGGACTCTATAATACGTAACGAAGCACCCTTATTGCAAAATTAAAATGTTTATTTTTTGTCAACACTATATTCTAGTCTCAGTCTATAGAAAAAGAAAAAAAAAAAAAGCTACTTACACTACTTGCTCACAATTGTTTATTATAATTTCTATTTGAACATTGCTCAACGCATATGTTATGCATGGTTTATGGTTACTGTCCAACATACACTAACCATACTTTAAAGCCACTGACAAGTTTACATGTAGTATGTGCGCATAATGTTTGCCCAGAGCCTCTGCTACACTTATAAGATGAATTTAGCTCAACCAATAACCTTAATTGTTGTTTATTATTTAATAACAACTTGTCTTGTTTTCGTTTTTTCCATAATAACAGTGTATTTTATTATTCTCAATACAAAAACTATACGGTAATAGGCCTAAAACGAGCCTACTGCTACTTATTGCATTATTAAAAATTGAGTTTTTTACCGTCAAAAAACTATACCAATATTTTTTATTAAATTGTGTTTCATTGTATATATATTGTTTTAGATACCTTCCTTATTTCTTGGGGAAAATACTTCAGAGCGAAAATTAATTTAGTTGTCTATTTTTATCATCTGTCTCAGTTCAAGAGGACAATATTTTGTTTACTTTTCATTTCTCACCTTTGAAAGTTTTACTCAAATTGATTAATTTTCTACAAACACTTGTTTATTCCCCCCCAAACCATGGCGATGTCCTCTTAAAGTGGCCAATTGCAAAGCGAGAAACACGCTCTTTTTCTCAGATACAAAAGTATCTAATGATTTAACTATAAGAAGACTTCAGATCCAAATATACTACAGCAGTTGCTTGTTCAGAAGCTGCTAAATCTATTCAGAACTTACGACAGGAATTTTCAGAAATATTAGACTTGTGCGCCACGCGACGAGTTGGAATGAAAAGGCAGATGCCCAGACTATACACCCTAACTATTCCGCATTAGCGAGCGTGGACGAGTTAGTTGGATTACATTTCCTGCTAACGTGCTTATGATTGAGACCCAAGAGGACAAGCTAAAGCCTTAATAAAAGCCGAAACTATTCCGCCTTGCCTCCCCCACTCAAGTCAACGTCCGGCTACCGAAATTGGAATTAAAAACGGTTTTTGACGGAGCTGCCTTGGACTTCTGTACGTTCCATCAACGTTTATGAACAAGCCGTATCACAAACAATGCGCACATTAAGCGATGTAATGAAATTTCAATATCTCTTTGGAGCGTGCTTTCAGGCCGAACCCACTCTCTCTGATAAAGTCGCTAAATATAAACTGAGCAAAAATTATGTCACATCGCTTATCAGCTGGCTGAACGGATCGCTACCCAGTAAATACTAGGCGTCTACTCACACTAACATTTTAAAATCAATATACTAGACCTTCCTGTCATCTCCAGCACATCTGTGAAGAATATCCGTGCTTATTCCTTAATCTTTTTCGCACGAACATCAACGCAATCACTTAAAAGCCGTTAAACAATGACATCACTAGTAAACAACCCACTTCTCTCACAGCCTTGTTATTTACGCAAGATTTGATAATCGGATGGCACGCGACACCGCCTAGAACAGTTTCGAAAAAAGGAAGAGCTTCATACTTTGCCCCTCCGGTTGAACAAATAATTGAGTTTCGTCAACCTGGAATGCAGCCACATTGAGGACAGTAGTCTACATGACAATATTGTGGACCCCAAGAACGCTTCAAGTTTCTTATCTTTGGGTCAAAAACCCAGATTTGATAAACACCAAATCGTCTCTCTAAAAAACGTGAGCCTTGATAGCGGCTTCCTCTCCACCCTCCACGGCCTATAAACAAGGCCCCATCATGTTTTTTATTGCCATCAGAGCGGTCATAAAGATTTATGGCTGTCCCCAGCTTCGGCCAAAAGACACCTCAAGAACGGCACCGGGGAAAAAAAAAAAAAAAGTTTATTTTTTTTTTATTAAAACAGCACAACCGCTGTTCTTCTTGTTTGGGGACAGCACAGATTAAGTGAATGTTCAGTCCTAAAAATTCCACGTGTTCGAACATGTCGTGGTCGTCATCATACCTTTGCGTACACTTCACTGATCACACCTCGGCCAACACGGTCCAGTGTTAGTACGTCGGGACCCGCGTTCGTCCCCGATGTGGAGAACGGCCGTGACGGCGGCCGGCCTGCAATACCTACACCTGCTGTTCCGCCCTCCGCCTGCGACCACAGCGCTCTCGACCTCCTAGCCCGGCCGAACACTACCACACTACACGCTCATGGGCACACTGTATCAAGACCTCGCCCCTAGTACCACCGGATTCTTTCCTGGGTACTTCTCTTGTCCAAGCTCAACCGCCTCTCTAACGGACAAGCCTTATGTCTTTCGTGCCTTAATTGAATTCAGGAAAGCATGCTAAATTTTATTAGCGAGAAAGCCTCTACCAACTGTTTGGGTACACAGCCGCCGTCCAGCCCCAGCTATTAATGTCGTCCGGCCTTTCTCAAACCTCCTGCTTCACACAAACGACGGATTTTTAACTCTGGGCTGTGGAAACTCTTGCTGGCCTACCTCAGTTGCCGCCCCGCACGTCGTTCCACATAATTGCCACAAATCCCACTGTAGACCTCCCACGAGTGCAAATATCTCAGGGAGGTCCAGTGAATAAGGTTAAAAATATTATATTGGCTGATCCAAACCCTTCCACCTCCCATGGTGTGCATTGGACGTGCTTATTGGTGGAGCGCTATTTCCACATATTCCTTACTCACGGAGACCTACTCTCTTGGTCTCAATTTAACCCATCACGCCCTGGGCCACCTGTTTTAGTTTTCGTGCTGATAGGGGACGGCTCCCTGCAACACCACTAGACGCAGTTCCTGTCCTCTACTATGGCTGGTCTCTTCTTCTCGCTCGACGTGCTGAGTCGGATGGGACCTCCACGCCTTCTCTGCAGCGTTTTCTTTCGGACACAAGAGGAACTGCCCTGCTCCCAGTAAAAGGTCTGCAGAGGAAACTCATCAATGCGATGAATATTTTTCTACCACGCCACTCCAGGGACCGTAGAGGGTCGTATATTATGGTCCGCCTCCCTTTCAAGAACAGACCAGTACTCATCATGGGAAATTCCAAAGCTTCAATGCTGAAAAGTAGACTCTATTCACTCGAGCGCAAGCTCCACATGCTGTCCCACTAATGTGGAGTAAATTATAAATTTTAATATATCTGATTTTATACATGACTATCTCTCTCTAGGACCATAATGCAGGGCTGCCCCTACTCCTGACTTAAGCACTCCCCACTACTTTTCTGCCAACACCACGGTGTTTTTATAAGGCACAAAGTACTACCAAACCCAACACTAAACGCGTCCGTTTTTGACGCCAGTGCCAAAACCAGTTTCCGGACCCTCTCTCAATCAACGACCACGTACTTGTTGACATGGACCTAAACTGCAAAATAATATTTGTGAACATTCTTCTGCGCTTCCGCCTTCAGAACGTAGTGTTCTCTTAGTGACATCAACAGACAGATGTACCGCCAAATCAAGGTGCATCCTGACGATCAACATTTCCAACTGATCCTTATGGCGTGAATCACCCCACCGACTTGATGTTCACGTTCAAGCTCACGACAAGTTACCTACGGCCTTGAACTGTTTCACCCTGACTTGGCCATACAAAACGCAACATCAATTGGATAGAGAGACGAAAGGTCACCAGCTAACCACCCATGCATGCTGAGATTCTCAAGCACCAGACGCTACGTCGACGACCTGATCTGCGGAGCTGAGACTGAAGAACGTCGCCGCTGAACTTCAAGATCAACTCATCCAAACTCCTTCCCGGCTCCGGGTGGCTTTGAAGCTCCGGAAGTGGGTCTCGAACTCTCCGAGACTTCTGCAACACCTTCCTGAAGAGTCATCGGGAAATCCCAGTTTTTCTGCAACCCTCTCCTCAGGAGCCTACTTTCTTTCTTTCTCTATTTTGGGCCTAAAATGGACACCCTCTGACTGACACTTTTTTACGTTTAATTTTAATTTTTCCTTGTGAATAACCCCACTAAGCGTAAAGTGTTAAGTCTCATTTCGTCAAGTCTATGATAAGACAGGCGGCACGGCCCCCCTGTGGTTTTTTGAGCGCCCTTGTATAATGCTCGACAAAAAATATCATGCAAACCTACGTAATGGATTTCTGACATAGATTTGGAATGATCCGCTCCCTCCAGAAATATACCATAAAATGTGCACGCCCTTTTTATTTGAACTTAAGCACTTTGCTACTATTCACAATTCCCTGCGTGCCTATCCCTACTCTTCTGCGTCCTACTCCACTGGGTACTTGCACGGTTTCTCTGACGCCTCAGAACTAGGGCTATGCTGCTGTAGTCTACATTCCGGCTCTAACCTCCAATGACTACGGTGGCCAACCCCGTAAGCCAAGTTTATTGGCTAAAACTCTCGCGTCCGCTCACCTTCTTTACAAACAGAGTGAACGCTGCCGGTCCTGGCCCGTACTGGAGCATATGCGCAGCTCATCTCCTGGCCCAACTTTCTGTGAAATAATTGTGTTAATGCAATTTAAGCTTCCCACCCGCAAGTTTGGGTTTCTATTGTTTGTCTGGTGCGACTCTACTGTGACCCTCGGCGTGGATTCAAAACAACCTTCTTTATCGCCTCAAAACCTATGTGGCTAATCGTGTGGCGGCAAACTCAAGAGGCTTGCTGTGGCTGTGGAGTGCTGGCGCCTTACATAGCCCCAGTTGCTTCACAATCACTGCTGACTGGCGCCTCCCGTGGTGATCCTTCCCTCTCAATTGGTGGAATCCATCCCCTATTGGTGGCATGGACCCGACTGGTTACGTGCTTCCCTCCCTCGGCCTGGCCAGATCCTGATTCCAGCCCTGGACTCGGTCTCTCTGGAGGGAAAAGCTAGGGGAGCTGAAGCATTCCCACTCCTGTCATTTTAGCCTTGGCCACAGCACCGCACTAGTACGTGGGACCGTCCTTATCCAGTACTCTTACCTGGAGGAAATTGTTGTGCATGTTGAATGGCCTACGTCTTGCGTTTTTAATCCACAACTGTCCGGATTTCACCACATACCGCCACTTCGAGACTCTCTCTCCAAGACAGAACGGGACTTCCGCCCAGCTGCGAATTTTCAATACCGTGGCAAAGAGGAAGCTTTCACTGAAGATGCTGGCTCTAACTGCGGGAGCCGGAAAGACGTGTTTCTACCAGACCTTTCACACGCCTCGCCCCATTCCAGGGTCCAGATGGGACTTCTCCGCGTCGGCGGCAGACTGGCTGCGCCACCACGCTGACACTCCGCCGCCGAACATGTCTCACCCCCGTGCATCCTAACCCAAGAAGCACCACTGTCGTGGGACCTCCTCATTGACCATGTCCATGTCAATAACATCTCCCACGCTGGCGCGCAGCTTACTCTCTCCTTCTGCTCTCCCAGCAAGTCTGGATCCTCTCTGCACGCAGCGTGGTGAGATCTCGCATTTTTAGATGCCCTCACATGTTTTAAGTAATCGGCGCTACAAAATAAACGCCTCATTGGGCGACCTCCCCCAAAGCTCGCAATTTACTCCAGCGCCCGGGAAGCTTTTTCTCTCCACCCGGCAATGGACTAATGGTGGCCCCTGTTTCGCTCAAGGTCCATAATTTACGCTCTGTCCGCATTATTAAGGCCTATATTTGTATTTTTGTTTGTATGGTTACGAAGAGGCCGTTCACATTGAGGTGGTGACGGACCTGTCCACCGAAGCTTTCCTTGGTGCTCTTCTCCAAAAACTCGCTTCGTTTCTCGTCGTGGCCTGTGCACAGACCTTTATAGTGACTGTGGCACAAACTTCGTAGGTGCTAAAAATGCCCTACACAAAATCCTCACGGCTGACCAGCGCAAAGTCCAAGATTTTGCTGCTGACCGTTCAATGCGATTCCACTTCAACCCTCCTGCTGCTCCCCATCAAGGTGGAATATGGGAAAGTGCCATCAAGAGTGCTAAACACCATTTAAAACGTGTCATGGGACTCCACATACTAACTTTGTCTCAATTCATGACGCTCAAAAGTCAGGTTGAAGCGATGCTCAACTCCCGCCCGCTCACCGCTCTCTCCAGTGATCCCAGCGACCTTCTCCCACTGACGCCTGGACACTTCTTGATCGGCTCTCCTCTGGTTTCCGTGCCTGAAGAGAACTTCCTGGACATACCCACGAACCGCCTTTCTCACTGGCAGCTGGTCCAAGCGCTGCTCCAACGTATCTGGAAGCGTTGGCAGCGAGAATATCTCCAGACTCTTCAGCAGCGCCTCAAGTGGAGCACTCTCCTTCCCGCAACCTCCAACCTGGAGACCTCGTCCTGGTGCATTCAGGATACTCCCGCTCTCTCTTGGCCCTTGCACGGGTCACTGATGTCACTCCAGGACAAGATGGTACAGTTTCGAGTGGTACATCTCAAGACCTCAAGTGGAACTCTCACTCGTCCAGCAGTGAAGGTGTTTCTCTTACCTCACCTCTACAATTAATTAAGTGTCTCTCTACCACCGCCTATGTTGCTCTTTCTCTCATTGAATCCCAAGGTGATTCAAGGCGGCCGGTATGTTAAGTATTTATTGCATTAAATAACTTGTTTTTTATTGCCTAATATGAAAAGGCTACTTTTATTGAATAATAATTATGTATATATTTTTTGTGCAACTTATACTCTATAATTGCCTTTATTTACTAAACTGCATATACTACATTAATTCCATATCTCTCTCTGCGGCCTAGTGCCTACAATACCATTCCTTACTGGATTAAAATATTCACGTACAGTGACAGACCAATGAACCATTGTTTTCCCGAATCAGCTGTTTTACTGTAAACTCACCAACCAATCACAACGGTTGACTTTATCAATTGCCTACCTTGCAAGCGTAGGCACGCTTGCTCGTTATAACTCTCGGTCCCGCCTGGGGCACTTATGTACTCTCTAGCCACTGCTGACCATACTTACTCCTCTCTCCCCCATGTGTTTACTCTCTCACTTAAAATATTAGATTATTTCTATTTGTTGTACATTTTACATTAACATTAAAGTCAGTGCTCTGGATTGGCAATCTCTACCAGAACGTCCTCTGCTCCCGGACACCCGCGTCTACCGTGCTCTACAGGACCTGGCCACAGTGTTATGAACTATTCGTTTGCGGTCGTATTGTGCGTGAGTGAATCCGTGGAGGACATCTTCCGTCTTCACGCCTGCCGACAAGACAGCAGCCTATTTCCACACTTACTGATCACAACCTGGCCCTCAACAACAGCAGACTACGGTTAGGTACCTCTCATGAAAACAAAGGTAACTGTTTATTTTCTGCACTTTATTTGAATATGCACTGTTCATAAACTCATTATGTGTAACCTAGTGAACTCTTGTTAAAATCAGTGTGTTCGGCGTCTTCACTGCCTAGTGTGAAGTGGTCCTTCTTTAATCGAGCCTCTAAAATATTATCTAACGGTTCTCATAACCAAACTCCATTCTCTTTCATGGTCCTCCGGGCCGGACTCCATTCTTTTCACAATGTTATTAAATATTAACATATATAAATAATAAATTCTTACAACTTTACCCTTAGCTGAGGTAGATATTAGAAATTTGCAATACAATGTTATTAAATATTACCATATATAAATAATAAAATTCTTACAACTTTAACCCTCAGCTGAGGTAAAATATTAGAAATTTGTAATACAATGTTATTAAATATTAACATATATAAATAATAAATTCTTACAACTTTACCCTCAGCTGAGGTAAATATTAGAAATTTGTAATACAATGTTATTAAATATTAACATAGATAAATAATAAATTCTTTCAATTTTACCCTCAGCTAACCTACCCTCAATTTGATGTAGACTTATTTCATGATGTTGTTGTTTATTACAAGAACTGGCGCATATTATGCCATGTACTACTAACGAGGTAGTGCCTGTAGCGTAGCAGGCTTTGTTCAAACTGTATGCAAAAATTGATAACTCATTTCATTGTCGAGACAACCTGTGAAAAAACAGACATGCAAACAGAAAATACTTTTTATAGGGTCCCAGGCAGATAAAAGAGAGTCTCTTCAAGCCGACTGAGTGATAGACTTCTATTAAGCTCATTTATATTACATTGGTTGGCATGCACCTTCAACGAGCCCATAGCTTTCAGTGTAGAAGTGATGTTTCTGCGAAATGTAACATATAAATTTCAATCGTTACTGCAGATTGGTAGTTACGTTAAATCTCAGTCAAATTCCACAGAGGTACATAAGACAATATCGAAATATCTTTTTTTTTACATAAAATACTCTTGCATAAGGGCATCGAAGGACTCTATAGCATGTAACGAAAGCCTTACAGAGGTACATAAGACAAAATCGAAATATCTTTTTTTACTTAAAATACTCATGCAAAATGGTATCGAAGGACTCTATAGAATCTAACGAAAGCCTTACCAACCAATCCACCAAATAGTACAAGTTAAAGTGCCACATTATTAAACTCCAAAACTCCAATCTGTTTAAAACATTTGATTATTCTTTAAGTTTGTCATTGACACCATTGATTCTCTTAATATCGATGAAAAATATTTCGTAACTGAAACAAACTACATAGAGTTACATATACCACCATCGAACTCAATATTCCTCTTATGCAAGTGAAGTTTAGATGTCTTTCCGTTCTCGAGTATCGAGGCAACAGAAACAGATAACAGTAATAATAAATAATTTTAATAATGATAAAAGAAATTATCATTTTATATAAAATATTGATTAATTTTTATTTTTGAGTTATAAGTGATTATTAACTTATTAGTTTTAAATAGGGGGAGAAAGAACCCTATTTGGTTTGATTATATAACTCTTATTACTTTCTGAATAACGTAGAAAAACCTTACCTTATTCAATAAGATAAGGGTTTTGAATAGTTTCAAAAATTGTTTTTCACAGCATATTTGTATGGTGTATGTAGTTGACATATCATCATACGGGCTGGTCTACTTATTGGATAGCTTTGAAGGTATTAGTAATGTGCCATTTGTTATGACGTTATGAACCAACAGTTTATATTTACATACTTCTAAAATATGGAGCTATTGTTATATTGTGTGTCTGTAATATATTTACAATCAGTAAAAGAAAATTCTGTCTATAGGCCCTCATATGTATGATTAAATGGAAAATCTTATAGCCGAAAAGTCAATTGTGATATACTTTTGGTCTGAGATAAAGACAGTGCAGATCCATAGACTGTCTGTAACAGTGGCACTATTTACCAGTACCATCGATGCTGTACTGTTCCAACTCTAATCCTTGTTGTGCTCAATAAATTGCTCGTACAGGCTGGTGGCCCATGAGAACAAGTAGAATACTGATAAAAAGGTGATTTTACTCTCATTTTTATTATAAAAAATAAAAAAGTGCCATTCGAAAATTGCATCTTTTATTATCTAAGAACATTTCCCCTTAAAACATGAAGGTCAAAGCAATTCTACAAATTGTAGTTTAATGTTTATGAATGAAGATTGTGCAGGATACATTAGAAAAGCAATCTTTTCATTATTGATAAAAAAACATAGTTCCCTCCTTTTTATTACTGTAATTAACTAGCACACAGAAGGATGAATAATAACCTATGCAATTCTTGTACTAATAACAGTTTTGTATGAATAATAAAACGCATTTCCTTTGAACTAATTGAGTAAACTACACATTGTGATATCCATATATATTACTGCTCTCCTTTATCGATGATCACTAGATCTATTGTGTTTAGTGCCTGCAGTGATATTTAGATAGGTATTATAACGAAGAACTCTACAGTGAGGCATACATACATAATTTAATAAATTTGAATTCAACTGTTAAGTTCGTTTTCTGAAAACTGTAGATAATTGCAGAGGAGTAATTCAGTTCCTTACTTAGAGCAAGCAACATATCAGACATTTATATACATGTGTTATGTAAAGTGCTCTGTTTTATATAATCGAGTATAACATTATATACATAGAAACATAATAGGTTATTTAACTTATGTTCGTTCCAGTATGTATTGATTTTATACTGGATTATAAAAAACCTAGCACTTTACATAACACATGTATGTAAATGTCTGATATGTTGCTTGCTCTAAGGAAGGAAGTCAATTACTCGTCTGCAATTATCTACAGTTTCTGAAAACGAATAGAAAAGTTGAATTCAAATTTATGAAATTGTGTATGTACTGTGTGTGTAGTAAATCATTGGATTGTTTTTATTAAACCACACCATATACAATTTATCATAAACATATTGTTGAATGGATAAAAATGTAAGTGTATTTTTATTACATAAAGAATACTACATTAATTTATATTAAACGTGTCTTATGTTATAAATAATATTTACTCTTCTTACCTAGTCTTGAAATATACATTTATTTGTTTTTAATTTTTATTTATGGAATATATTAAACTAATATAACATCCTAATATCGTCATTTAACTAACTACCATATCGAGGACCTATCGTTGTTTCCAAACTTAAAGGTTTCAAAATTGGTATTATTTATGTATATAAAGTATATATACAATATCAAAACATGAATAATATAAACAACAATCTTTGCAATCAAATAATATTAACACATGTTTTAACAAGGATAGTGTAGGAACAAATTAGTTTACTAATAAATAACAGTGCCGTGATCATATAATATATAATTATATCGTTTGCCTTTTCAAAGTTACGTAAACGTTTTTACATCCTGTGCAAAATATACTATAGACTAGAACTTACGCATTTAATTCATAAAACTATAATTGAAACTCATTTTAAAAATATATTAAGGTTTTATGATCGATAAAACATTTTTAAAGGTATTAATTATATTTCAACAATGCAATGTAAATGTAAAACCAGATTCCAGTACCAGTTTTCCTACTAAGACCAAGTAAAAAATCATAATAAGACCATCGCTTTACACGTATGTCGGTATAGTATAATACGTATAAAGTTACAGATTGATATAACGGAAATTAAAAACAATATATAATGGTCCATAGTTCTATTAGTCGGTTTTTAACAATAACGCCATAATATATATATATATATATATATATATATATATATATATATATATATATATATATATATATATTTATCTGTAAACAGCTATAAAATTTTAAGCTTCTAATATTATAATATTGTATTAGCAGAGACAGACTATTCTGAAACTGTAATTAACTAATTTTTCTCAAATATAGGTTAGTATTGGAAAAAGTTTCTCAACACAGCCATATTTAGCTTACCAGTTACAAATATTTGACAGAAAATATGTTCATTCTATTTATGTATAGAAATAGATCAACATAAAATTATAAAGTAGTAGACAAATCTATTTTAATGATAGTTGCAAACATACTGTTTGCTATAGTAATAAAGTGTAGTATAGTAAATATAGTAAGTAAGTGTAGTACAAAATTTAAATTTAGAGTGTAAATTTATCTTGTATTTTTAGAAACATTGCGGAAATAATAATAAAATATTATATATACATATATAGTATATTAGTACATATAGTATATTTGATAACTCATCTGGATAGATACATTTTTAGTATTGGAGTTTTTTTTACATTATATGTATGCATGGACCAAAACCTATTAAGTTACGAAGATGTGTACATGAATATTACACAAATAATTTTATAACCTTATGGTTTGTTATAACATATTATTTTTCCTTGCCTCTTACTTTTACCAAATTAAAATACTACTCTTTGTTAAATAAAAAGCTAAGGCATATTTGAACGAAGCATATTAAAGACCATATTTAATGAATATCTAAATATTGAAGTTCATTATGATATTTTGAATTATATTACTGATAGAACCGTTATCTGAGGATGATTATTTTAAAGTGCAATGTAACTTAGTACTTCATGTACTAACCATTTCCACTAGAGGAGATTACTGTATTAGATTTTGGATCTAGCTATGTTATTTATAAAACTGTCCTCTTGTCCATTTTATAATTATTTAAACAGTTACAACCGGTACTTATACCTCAGTCTGTTTTATATTTTTTATAACAAATGAATACGAAGAGTTATAAATTTTATAATGGTACACAAAATAATTATAACACATAATGGTAAGTATAAAACCATATTTACGTGGGTTTTATAACCTTAGTAGCAACGCTTTCTTACGAGGCGTGCTTAGTTTAAGGTGTGGTTTCACGCTATAATCCCATTTATCAAGCTGTAACCTAAAATGTTTGACCCACACACAATGCTTTAATTAGAAAACGGTGCTTCTATCAAACTATATAAACACACGATCTGTCCAAGTACTCTTTAACTTTAACAAGATATGCATTCGGTTTTGCAAATTATACATTTTTACAGTTGTTATGAATGCACCATCTAGGATCTTTATGACGTTATTTTCTTATTGCAGATTTATTTTTTAGTTTGAATAATGTAAACCTTTGTTTTACATTTCATCCCATTAACAAGTTATTAATATCAATTCAGCTTTATAATCTTCAATTAATATGTTGTTATTGAAAGCTGAGTTACTATGGAACGGTAAAATAAAGCTTGTCCTATCAAGATTTAAATTATTAAGTACATAATGAAAATAAGGGGAATCCTAAAATACATGTTAGTTTTTCAAAAAGGATAGCTTTATAATTTGTTTGATATTTTTTATTGCATTAGTTAAATCTTCGAATACAACCCCCGAGATTGCGTAATCTTCAATTACGACTTAAAATGTTTTTAAAGAAAACAAATTATTTTCTTATTTAAAATGCATTCGTATTTTAAATCATACATAAGTAACCTAAATCTTGTACTAAAAAAAAAAAAAGGTAGTTCATTCACCTATCAGAGAACCTATGATCTAGTTTGAATTTTTTTGAGGAAGATGCAAGAATACGAGGAAGGGAAAGAGTTACTAGATGTGATGGTATTATTCAAATATTTTGAAACTGCTATATTAATATTAGGAGCACGTATTATATCCGTCTTAAAGAAGATAATACTAAAAAAAAACTGCACAAATACATCAATCAAACTTCCCCACAATATGCCCTGGGATATTATTAGCAGCGTGTTATGTGGAAGGAGCTGTTTTCAATGAAAGGTTATCCCAATAGTGCTTTTCCTCGCATAATATTTTAAAATGACATATATAAAGGATGAGTTTTATTTTATGTTTCAATGTAAAAATACGTGGAGAATCTTACAAGGTGTTCCCATATAAATAATGGACAGTTTTAGACAAAATTATAATAAAGATGAATGAAAGAGGTTATACAGAGATTGTATATTATTATATTGGAATATCTTTATATTATTATTAATAAATTGTAAAACCAAACGACCAGTCTTATAGTTATGTGTCCTCGCTTAGTAGTACGCTGATATAATGCTGATAATAGAACGTTTAATAATAAACGTAGTCGAAATCTTTAAATTCCAAAGTAATTATGTAACTAATAATAAAAAACTGAGTTTTATAAAATTCATTGATTTAATTTCTGAGACAAAGACGGAGAGAAAGCTCAACACAATAATAACATTGCGGGTTGCCTTCAGGCTAGAACTCTGTGTCGAAGCTGTTTATACACAAACAGCTGGGTTGTGATTGGTTAGCCGGAGGCGAGTTGTCTTGTGACTGGTGAAGCAGGGAGCAATCTTATAGATATTAATTAGTTTTTTCTGAATCAGTTCACTTGGGTTTCTTTACTATCAATAACTTACATTATATATTTATTATATTCTTAAAAAGTTCTCATGCGATTACAGCTTATAGTATGTATGTTATCATTTATTTTCAAACACCTTTGAAAATTATGTTATGTTTACAATTATTCACTAATTTATAGCAACATCATAGATTCGCAGATAAAAAGCAATTCGCAAATGCAAATAAACAAGGCTGTACTGTATGGTAAAATGAAAAAGCGTATGATAATTTTGACGTGACAACGTCTTAAATTAGGTTGCGGCTCGGAGTCACTCATGAAAAAGTGTAACGCCCGGTAACGTTACGATGCCCGTCCAGTGGGTCCGCCGCACGGGATCCGCACGGGATAAAGCAGATAACTGTGGGTCCGCCGCACGGGATAAAGCAGATAACTATGTTTATTCGTGAAAATGTGGAGTGCTTAGATTCGTCATTTACAACAACTACAACAATAAAGGTAAATAATTGTACACTGATATTTCATTATCGTAAACTATGATTGATTGATTAATTGTTAGATTGACACAAAAGTTGAGAAACTGAGTTTATAGGTTATGTCATACTATTGACAAATGTTGATAGTGTTAAGTAAATTATTAGTTTAAATCACTCTGCAATCAATCGTAATTTCAGTCGATTGAGAAGAAACAGCGCGTATTGCTAGTCAAACATTTAAAATAACAAATTATAACCTCTAACCTGTCATGAACAGTGCGACCAAACAAACGAACTAAACCGACCAATCACCACGCGCGGAGTTAGAATTTAACTGTGTTTAGCAAGAATTTCAAATTCCAATTTTAGTAAATGTTTTATTCAACTTTAACCATTTACAATAACAAATTTTAATTAATTTCTAAATTATGTACAATGTTTTAGTAAACAAAATATATTTCTATAGTTAAAATTTGTGCAATTCTTATTTTCATTTCAATTCCTTGTTCCTATTGTGCAATTTAATTAATATTCATATCAATAAATATTCTACCGAGAAAAAGACGTTGTCACGTAAAATCTTCGCCCGTAAAACCGACTTTACAGCCAACCATAATTTTTTTAAATTTGAATACATTTGCGTTTCCAATAAATAGGTGGGAAAAAAACACACCACGCGCCTCGAGTAGCAGTCTTCATTGTATAACTATGTTAATGCGTCAAAATTCCTTCTGATTATATTGCTTGTATTACAGGTTTATTTACCTTTTATTATTATTTGTCGTTTACAGTTACACGTAGAACGTTTGTTACGTAAAATTTACGTAGGGAGAAGTGTTACCAGCATCAAACTCCACGTTGCTTGTTTAAAAATGAAGCTTTATGTAAAATTCCAAATCTTTAAGTCAGTTGGTTTTTGAGATATATATGGGCAGACAAACATAAAAATATTAAATATTTCAGGCCCTCAAGACCCATGTCCTTCTCTAAAACTGAAGTTCTTTAAATCCACTAGAAAGAAATTTTTACTCAACATTCTCACATTGATCAACAACGTCTTATGTTGTATGTATAAAAATTCGATTGCGTCTCAAACATCGTAGAGTAGTTACTTTTATCCTATTGAGAAAATGAGAATATATCTTTACCTAGATTTCAATATATTTTGTAGTCTAGGTGTCGGTGAAGTCGAAGTGATACAAAGAGTTCGTTTTGGGCTTGAATGTTTTGGATTTCTTTAGATGGTGTCAAAATTTCAGACCCTGCTCCTTTCACAAGTGGTGAATAAAAAGCTTTTTGATACACTTGCCATGTAATTAATGTATATAAAATCCGTTTTAATACAAAACAAAGATTTTGCATTACAATAAGTTTAAATATGGTATATGAGGGTGAAAAATAGATAAACTCGACATTTCTCATTCATTGGTGTTTTGGTGGTTTAACCCTAACCACCATAGCTGTGAAAGAAAAGCCTTGTTAGTCCTAACTTCGTCTCTATAAATAAAGACATTTTCATTTCATTTTTTCATTTCATTTTATAGCTGCATTAAATGTAGAAAACGTGGCTTCTCCTTGTTGCTTTTGGGATCAAGTTTAATATATCTCAGTGTAGTCAATTTGTGCATCTTATGAGAACAATGAAAATAACTACGAGGTATTTTCCCATATTGCACTATACTTTGGCAGTATAAGTGCAATTGTACGTCTTGATGTCGAAATGATGGTTTACATTATGTTTTGAGCTTCTCTTTCACCGAACCTTTGGGAATCCTTCCTATCTAGATTTCAGGAGTACAGTATGTGATATCGTCATATTTCATACGTTGCATTAAAGAGGAAGATGAACTGGAGCTTAAATAGACGTTCAGATAGAACTAACCCTTTCGACCACTAGATACGTAGTATTTTTTCGGTAGGATTCATGGAAATCACCCAGATGTCAGAGTTTTTCTGGGAGTTTTTTTTTTATTTTCTCCGATATTCCTCATACTCGGTATAAGCATTCCAAAAACCTAGTTTTTCACTAGATCTTTAAGTAATCGGATTTATGTTTTTTAGCAGCCATTTATATTGAAATAAAATTTACATACCTACCTGGCCAATGTCGACGTAAAATGGTATAGGCTATCATCTTTGCAACGAATTGAAAGCATTATTATGTTTTTCACCATAGGTAATTTAAACGTGTTTTTGATATCTTGCAATGTAATTAGTGTAAAGAAAAATCGTTTTAGATACTAAAAAAGTTAATAACTAGTTAGCGGAGTTTTAGAATATTTTTTCTTTTTTCTACGGGTTTATCTATGTAAAATACCGTTTTAAATGTATGGTTCCATTATTTTTACAATCCAAAAATGATATATTTTAGATGTACGTATTCCTTATCAAATACCATGTGATGTTTTAATATTTTCACTCCCACATTTTAGTAAATTTTTTGCTTTCTCATACATTTATAAATATTATATAAAGACAGCACTCAGAGTTTGTATACTTTCTGAAAAGATACGATAGTTACAAACTTCTATCCTGTTGCAAACTTTCACACCCAAACTTGTTACATATAGATCCTAACTGACCTGCTGCGACCCAAGTTGTTCTTTTCTATCTCTCATTACTTTTCTAGAAACTCCTTCAAAGAGAATTTTTTATGTTGGATAAGAAAGTTAAAAATAAAAAATAGAAGAACTTTTTATTCATGCCTATAACATTTTGGGCATTCGAATAAAACTTCAGATTACAGAAAGCGATATACGTTTTACATTATTACGAAATAAATGTTTAATTTATCAAATGCTGTATACTTTAGTTTAAAACATGATATGGTAGCATAATTTGAATATTAGAGGTAAGCAAAATATTATATAAATAGCCAATTTAATCTATTTTGAGGGGTGGAATCAGACGCTGCAGAGTTTTTAAGAAATAAATTTAAAATGAAAGCCTTATTTTGATAATAGTTGTCTTAATTTACAAATTGTCTTAATTTTCTGGTTTACCTTTTTTCACTGAGTGTTCTAAGGGAATTAAAAAATAGGCACAATTACTAACAATGAAAACCATATAATCCTAAAATTATTATCCTCAAAAGGGTCATACCTTCAATAAATAAAAAAAAAAATACTTTAATAAGGAACCAAAGTCATCGGTGGAACAATAATCACAGTAAGATTAACATAAACAATGAACCCTTTTTATATCCCGGTATAAAAAACCTTTGTGAGACTGTATGGATTTTAATTTAATTCGCGCAACATGAATTATGAAAATTTCTGAACAGCCTGAAAGTTTTAGTTCAGTATACAATATAGAAACTTATTAGAATCCATAATTAAACCAGGCAGTATTTCATAACTGAAATGAAAGAAGCATAAGGAAATCTAAATCTAGATAGTTTTGTATTACAGATCCCATACAAGGTATATATACCCTCTATAAACTCATTGTAGGGGGTACGCCATTCCACGTATCGCGTAAAAGGCTTTGGTTGACTTTATAAGTAGTACGTCTATTAAAGTGTCACATGTTAAAAGCGTATGAATGACGGTTTTATGAAAAAAAAGTTGTATTCCCAGATTTACTAAGAAACTTTTTTTCCAGTCACACCCAAACTTGATGTTATTTGTATAAAAACGAATCTTTATATAAATGTCAAATATGTAGTCTAAGTCAAGTTATCGAGCGGGGAAAAAGGTTTCAGCCTTAGTGATAGGCTAAGCTAAATTTCAGCTAAACCATCTTTGCATAAGTGATAAGTAATAGCTATACGAAAGTGTTTAATACACAAACAATTTGTTGAGTGGAAATTAAATCCTTGAGATGATAAACACCACGGTTGCCGAGAGACCGGACTGTGACCGTAAAGCCTGTAATCGACAGGTAAATCGTGATTTTGTTCATAATTCAAATTCTCCTGCAATCATCGCTAATCCCTCGATTGTGGTGTAATTATACGATGGTAGGAAAAACTTTTCGAATGTTTACATTTGTCAATCTACTAGGAGATTTATTATTCTCAACCATTCGTTACAACTTTGGGTTTTGAATCAGTTTTTAACTGCTGCAGTACCAATTGTAGGAGTTCCTCGCTGTACTAATGTCAAAATTAGATTTAAATTTAAAATATATACATATATATATATATATATATATATATATATATATATATTGTGTTTCTTGTTCTCTTGATATTTATATTTTGCTTCGTAAAGATGTGGGTATAAAATCCCACGAAATATAGAAGCTTTATAGCTTCTTGTTTTTTCATTAAAATATGTGAAATACTATATATTTTGACTCATTTATATATATATATATATATATAATTATAAATTATTATTATTAATATACTTTTTATATATATTATATAGATATATATATATAGATATATATATATATATATATAATATATTCAATAAATTACTAAAGAGGCGGCGGAGTTAGGGCTATCAAGCCACCTCTACACACTACTATACCACTTATATTGTATACTGTCAAATTACAATAATTTCATAACAACGTGGGTCAATTGTGTAAGGTTAAGTTATAAAATCACCCAAGTCGGTGGTTGGTGTGTGACTAGTGTTTGTAGTGTTGTAGTTATATACTATACGTTTCTGGAATGTTTCGTGGGTAAATATGCATAGAATCTGTTTTATTCTCAAGATACAGATAGTTGCCAAAACCTTGAATATGGATGTATACTTTTACACCATTGACGTTCTAAAACTATATTACAACAATTTCTAAAAAACAAAAATAAAGTCCATATTGGATCAGCACAAACCGGGTTATACTGATCCGAACTATATAGTGTTCACACGAGTTAAAATATTTACAACGTGTCATGACTCTATTTAAACGATAATTTCTGAAAAACAAATTACTATTATAAATATAAATACAATTAATTTATCAAATACAAAACCATACAAATACTATGCTAAAAACAGTTGTAATTTCTTAAATATTTAGCATAACTCGGGAAATTTTCGGGTACACTGGTTTAGTTGTTGACACTTTTTAACAGTGTTATTAATAATGAATATTTGATATATTATCTTCGACAGTTTAAAAAAAGCGACGAAACCTTCTCTGTAACTACAAAATTGCCCCGTTATTTCTGTAAAAGCTTTTCCTTTACATAACTTTTATCCAAAACTGTGTTAAATCAATGCTTGCCCATAGATCTACCAGACCCCACATGATTCTGCATATTATACAACTGTGATAAGCTATAAGATTTATCTCTTAGCGGGTGTCTGTTAAACATAATTTCCCCCCCCCCACCCCCCCCCCCCACGGTAGATAAGAATATTATATTAACAATAGAATAATCTTATTACTTGAAAAGAATAGGGACAGTTTCAATCTATTATCCATTACCACTCAGAAGCATACTCAAATTGTTACAGCATAATTATGGGATCTTGACCACGAAACAACACACTGAATGCTGTAAATTCAATACTCAATCACACTGCTATGACGTCACGCAATTACCACTGGAGGAATATTTTGTTGTTAATCAGAAGATGTGAACTTGTTGAGCCATTATAATACAACCTTATGACTATAGACGATATATACGTTCAGTAGGACGAGCTAAAAGAGAGTTCTTACTTTCGCATGCGAGAAACTTCACTCAGTCTAGAACAACTTTTACATGCAGATCAGATAGCAAGTATTTAATAATAACAAGTGAACACCATTAATTTAGTGCGTCTTTATGAAAACTGTGAGCTGTGTGGTTAGACAGATAGTGTTGATGTTTATTGAGTAGAAATAATAAACACATAATCACTGTCACTCTATTATGAAAAACGTATATTATATAAAATAATTTTATATATCATATAATCTTTGTGTTTCTCATTACAAAAAGATATCAGAATCGGTCCTAAAGGATTATCCCCTCCTAGTGCACCTAAAATCACGGGAAAAGGTATAACTTATTTAAAAGCTCCTAATCCAGAAGTTTAGACAACACGCAAGATCATTGTTATCTGAAAAAACATGTTGAAAATTGTATTAATACTAGTGTTAAAATTTTTTTAACTACCTAGACATATTGTATTCAGTCTTTAAGGTTCAATGTTCACTATTTAACTAAATTTTTGTTCTTGACCAAGCTTGGTAAATTTTAAGTACACTGTACAATAAGTCCTGGATAAAAATGTCCCTCTCATAAGTAAATAAAAATAGGCCGTCAAATTTATAAAAATGTCCGCCTTTGAAAATAGGAATAAAACGACATAATCTGTAATAGAGGGCTAAAGCAATTGGCCATGGGTTACGTGAATTAGCGTTCCTTACAAACATCGCTTTCAGCAATTACGCTCCCATCAGACTTCCATATAAGCTGCTTTGTACAAAGGCCTTCTTATTAACTTTGAATTCAAAGTCAAACCGAAGTGTCAAGAGCCTAAAAGGCCTATTTTGGCCCTGAGGTACGTTTTGGTGTGATACTGAGCGGTAACTGGGATATTCTTACACAGATAGTGGATATTTTCAAAAAAATTTTAAGTTCTCCACGTAATATAATTGCATAGTATTTTTTTATTGTAATGTTTTTAAAAGGGGCTGACACCCGTGATTAAAAAACTATCGTATTTTGGGCTTTGCAGTCACTTCGAAAATATGAAGGTTAAAATAAATTAATTTAAATCAGATTTCAATATTATGGTAAATTAACTTATTAATGTATAAGAGCAATATGGAAAAATCTACCTTGTTAAACATTTTTTTTAAACTTGTTTCCGGAATGATTACAGCCCTACCCATTACTCATATACAGTAGAAGCAATCCATTATGTGCGGCTACCCGCAATGTCACAATAAGTCGTCTTCTAACCTCATACAGTATGTGAATGTTAATGTTTTCATTATACTTACTGTACGTTTTAATTAAAAAAATATCAAAGAAAAGTCTTGGCATTACTATTGGAGTTTATACTTTGGACTTTTTATTTTATTGTTTGCCACTAAAACGTAAATCAGGTGTTCAAATAATGCATTTTCTACTTTTAGAGCTTTGTACCATGGCTTTGTAAAAGGAAAGCAATGTCTGGTTTTATATACTTAGTTTTTTGTAATTACCGTATACTTTTATATTATTGAATTTTATTTATGCACATTTCAGGTATAGTATAGTAAACGTGCCTAACTACTCGTAATACACAAACCGCATATTTCTGAATAAAAAATTAAATATAAAAATTTAAAAGATTAACGTGTTTCATATTTTGAAACAAAACTGTATTTTAAACCATAATCCAGATGACAATCAGTTTTCAAAACTAATTTCAGCAATAGATATCTATTTGGAACTAGATTTTAAAATAACTAAATAGTAATGTGTTAAATGTCAAGATTTCCCTAGAAGAATCCATACTAGACGTGGTAAATTTCGTAATTTAACTTAATTGTATGGTTTTTGGATGTATAATGTACTGAAAAAAACTCGTGTCACATTTGAACTCCAAAAGGTCTATATGACAGTTATTTTGTATTAATATAGTTACAAAATAATATATAAAATTATGAGCAACTATAGTAACGTGCAATTCGTTTATTTATAAAAACACAGTGATTAATTGCAGAGTTAAAGAATAGCTTCATTAACTGTTTGGAAACCCATTACATTTAAAAGAAAGCGAACTATCTTATAGGCAATACACGTGTCCCTGAAGCCATCAATTTCTCCCCCATACAAACAGCTTATCTATAGATACTCTAAAGGTAAGTCTTTATTTGTAAACATCTTTAGACAAAAACCAATGCGAGAAATTAAGGGGGTTTTATAGTTAGTTCTTAGTAGATAAGAATTGTGAGGGGTTTATAAGGCTGAATATTTCAGAAGTAAGACAGAGTATATTCACCTAGGACAGAGTACAATACACATAAATAGTGTTAATTAATAAATTAATCAGGAAGATCTAAAAGGCCAGACTTAAATTTCATTTATTATACTACCTCCTGAGATATACGTCCAGTTTTATTTACAAACGAAAGTTTTACTTGGATTAACTTCATTAATAAACACTATAAAATAACGTTTTTAATGCACATAAAACTATTTTTGTAAATTATTAAATAATAAGTTCTATAGTTGAAAATGAGAGGCAATCACAGGATCTCTAAACCCACACTCTAAACTGAAGGTGGGAGGTGACATTACGTTGAGTGACAAAATGATCATTAACCTAGGAACTGTGTTGCTAAAATCATTCTTCTTTCATTTTGCCATGATCAAAAAGTGAAAAAGTGATGTTTTCCTTTAGTAAATAAATAACACAATGTAGCTTTTTCCCCCCACATGAGGGAATACATCATGTCCTGAAAAGATCTTGTTATGCATAAATTATATATTGAAATACACCAGAGAATTCGTTGTTTTCACTTCTTATGGATTAAGAAACTTATATAACCACAAACCATATCAAAACCAGCTTTCACTTTTGATCCACCGGTTATGAGATATACAACGCTCCATCCATTGATAAGAATAGTTTTATTTAGTGTCTCTCAACAATTGATTCCGATTCAAAATTAAGAATGACGATTATCCCTGTCATTGCATTTCATTAACCTTTGTGTGATTGGCTTGTCGTTGTGAAAATCTACAATTCACGTGAAAACAAATTAAACTGTATTATAAAAACCCAGGCAATTAAACTAAAACAACCCTCACTTACATATAGCTGTGTGATTTATGGAATAAAGTCATACATAATTATTGATCTTTACCAAAAACTGTTTTGAATATTTTTATCTTACGCTATCCTACTGTTGCCCCGTCTTGGCTAACCAATTGGTAGGACCAGATGAAAACACTTTGGATATTTTGTATTATATGGCATACTTACCATTGTTCAAATCAATTTAAATGCTATTACGGCTCTCATATATGATTCTATCAATTAAAATAATTCTTATAACATTTTTATTTTTATGTATTTAGTTAAAAAGTAAAATCTGATGAAATTTCACAGTGTACTCTTATAGATTTTTCCAACCAACAAACATAAATAAAAGCATTTAATATTCTAAATGGGCCCTGAAAATCATTTTGTATCTGGGTGACATATAAAATTCTTCTCGACCCCTAGCCTAGCAGTAACAAGTGGATCCCACGTGAGTATCAAAGGATTGAGTGAAAATCGTTTACAATATTTTTCCACCTCTGTCAATAAATTATCAAAACATCCGCATTTAAAGAAGCAATATTTCAGTAAAAGACCATACCCGGAATAGGCAATAGGCGTCCCGTTATTGAATAATATCACAGTATTCAGAGAATATATATATATATATATATATATATATTGTGGTTGAAAAAAAAAGAATGCCTAGCACATTATTGGCTATAGGCTGAAGCATAATGAAGTAAGTCATTCTCGAGATTAACTTTCTTTTTATTATAATAGGATATTAAAAGTGTACTAAGTTTCATGAACGTCTTGGAAACGAGTTTCTTTTTCGTGTTACACTGCACTCATTGTGTGATACTATGTGTAAGTTAGTTAAAAAGTTTCTATTTACTGTTTCAAGCACTAATATAGTTCCAAACATGGTTTCTGAAATAAGAACTGCCTAATATTGAAGTTTTATGATCAGTTAAACACGACCGGCAATCGCGGATGAGTATAAGACGACTCCTATCCAAGGGCTTTATACTCAATAGCTCTAATACTCCAATAATAGGCTTTTTGGTATAATCACCAAAAAGGTTTTGTAGAGTTTTATTTAGTAGCACCCGCCAGTACGCTAATATTCTAACAAAAATTTCTCTTGTAGGTCTAATTGCCCAAAGTAGTTACATGAAAAATATTATATTCTATAAATTACTTAATAATCGTGTTCTTCTAAGCACAGTAAAATGTTATTTTATTCAGATGTCAAAACTTAATGTTTATTTAATAAGGAGTTTATTCTAATTTAATGTCGTTACAAGTAAAAATAAGAAGTGTTAAAACCCTCCCCAAAAAAATGTAAATTATTTACCGTCTCACTGTGTTTTTCTCTCCCACTAATTTATGCCATGAAGGTGGGTATAAAATTCAGTTTTAGGAACATTTAATGTCAGTTATTTTTTTTACGAGTACATACCATATTTGTTTAAATGGGGATGTCTTATAGTAGCCTTTTATCTTACTTTATCCCCAAAATACCATTTAACAAAACATTGCTGTGTCATCAGTAAAAAGTTATACATTTTTCCCAATGCATAGTTCCTTATAATTGTTGCAAAAATATAAATGTATGCATGTGCCAAGAATACAACCGAAAGAACATTTATGTGAAGAGCTTAGGCGTTTAAAGCTTAATTTTAATCAACTATACGAGTGTAGGCTCAGCTAACAAGAATGAGTTCCATAATGGACGGATGGTCATGTAAATTTAGTCTGAGCAATATTGAAGCCAAAATATTTCCTTCTTTCTGCCAGGGAGAACGTTTAAAAATGTCTGTCTGTAATGATTTTTACGTCTGTAAGTATCTCACACAAAACATCCTGAGAATATAAATAAGATATAGAAATTTATATTTTGTATGTAATCTCCTAGAGGAGTGATTTTTAAACCAGTGCAAGTCTTAAAAAAGGGAGAATTGGAGGAAGAATGGTAGAATCTCAATTCCTTGAAACGCAGCGTTACCGATTACGTAATATATGACAATGTCAAATGTCCTGGAATCTTCTATCTACTATCCTTTTCAATATAGTTTAAAAAAACATTAAAGTTTTTATTGGATTATTATATTGGCAAATATATTATTAAAAAGTATTTCGCGCCAATTTCATGTTATTAAGTGATTGTAAATGGCTTATTTTGTATCAGTTTTAGGATTCTACCTCTATTTTTGTTTTTTAATATTGTGAGCAAATCATGTTGGCTCCAAATTATAACCCAACCGCATAATTAGTTTGTTGACGAATCACGACAATATACGTTTTAGTATATTATTACCGAAACCAGGATGTATTTTGTATTTTTTAAACGATAATATCCAGTAAATTATAAAAAATTGGAATATATAACACGGTTGTTTTTGAATTAAGATTTAAAAAACATCAATAATTGTGATAATCTTATTTATTTACAAAACAATTAAAACATTTTTCTATAAATTAAAGTATTTATAAAACAAAAGTCGATATTAGTAATTTTGCCAAATAAAAAAAAAAACTTTAGGAAGTGAGCTGAAAATAAATTAAAGTTTTATCACGTGTTGAATGAAAGTTAAAAAGAGCCGGGTGTTGGATCGTGTGTCGCTATTGGTAGGCAGTGTGTGATTTTTACCTATTATTTCCATGATCTGACCAGGAATTTATATACTAGTTATCATAATAAATTAGATAAAACTTATTATTTAATTTTGGGTGGTTAACTTCTCTTTTAATTCGAAAACCATCTGTTTCATCGGAGTTAAACGATTGGTACGAAAAAGCATTAGTGACGTCTTAGTGGACATGTGCTCGATGGACACTTTCATATAAAAAAGTTCGTAGTTCAGTCATTTGTTAATAAACACTAGTTTGCTTGCTAACGAAAACCATTGTTTCTTAAATCTATGAATCCGTTTCATGTATCCCTGTTTCCTATATTATGTGTTTCTATATAAAGAAAGAGGATTTAAATACATCACATTTCGCGTAACAAGCTTTGCTGGGGTTTCATTCATAATGTTACAATGTCTTATTGTCAAAACTGTTCAAATGTCATATAACAAGTACTTTAGTTTATTCTCAAATATTTTTTAATTCCGTTCCTATTAGACCAATTAAAAAAATAGTAAGCTAAACATGCTCAGTAAGCCTAATCTCATTGGTTGGTATTTTAGCACCATATGTAAAACTTGATTTTACTTAAATTGAATATATAAAGTTCTCCTGTGAACTTTACAGTCATTACGCCAGTTTCATTCTCAAGATATTGTGTGATCAGGCCAATAACATAGACCGAAAAATATATTTTTCCAGCCCCTCGAGGGATACTCTTCGCTAACGGTCATCATAACAACATAAGACTCTACGAAATTATAGGCCATCACGATCAATGGAAGCATTAAAACGAGCAGTAGTAAAATCAATAACTAGAGCTTTTAAATATTTTTTCTCACAGTAAATAGAGTAATTTCATTTTCAAAATCATTATTAAGAGTGATTTTAATTATTTTTGTCATATTAAACTTGTGATAGTTTCCACATCTGGATCCTAAAAAAAACCTTTTATTTACTGCTACTAATTATTTGTGTAATTCACTTAGTTACGTTCAGTGACCAATCTAATTACAAGTTAATAATATTTGTTACATACTATAATCTCTGCTTATTCATAAATAGAGGAATTACTACTCGGGCATAATCCAAGGATTTGGTGTGTAATTGTCTTGTATAAACAATACGTATTCTAGTCCGGGTGTTGTTTGTACTGGGAAAAAGCAGATTGTTCTCTGTTACAATTTCGCAATTTTAGGTGGTGTTATTCT
Source organism: Homalodisca vitripennis (assembly GCF_021130785.1). Lineage (NCBI taxonomy): Eukaryota > Metazoa > Arthropoda > Insecta > Hemiptera > Cicadellidae > Homalodisca > Homalodisca vitripennis. The sequence continues at coordinate 68,827,946 of NC_060213.1, forward strand.
GTGAGGGTCCCCTAAACTCCCATTGTACTAGATAGAAACCCATAGCATATAATCCCAAATAAATTGTTAATACGTCTGAAAAAAATCATCTCACATTTTAAAAATATTTGGTATTTAGAAAAGAGAGTAGTTTTCAAGACGTATTGTTTTGGTAAAATACTAATATACCATAATCATCATTATTGTGATCAAACACTTGTAGTGGAAAATAACTGATAAATATAGAAATATTTCTTATAAACGATATTAAATCCTAGCAGTGAAAATTTTCTAAGATATTTTTCCTCAATTCCTAAAGCGTCTTTGTAGAAGGCATGCAAGCGAGCGCCATGATAACCCAGAGACTGATAATTTACACTACAAAAACATTCAACCCAGTCTTCTTGAACTCGAAAGAGAAAATTTCCTCACGAAAAAATTCTATTGTTAGGCATAGCTTGTTTTGGTAGAAATGAAAATTGGGGGTAAATAAAAGATTTAATAACATGAAAAGAATAATTTGGGCTTTTAGAAACTGCTTTTGATAGTTTTATAAAGTTTAAAACCCAATCGTCCACACTCGTGAAATAACATTTTAAATCATCATTAAATTATTCAATCCTTATGATTTAAGCTTAAAGCAGTTGTTTTAGTTTTTCAATAAACCAATATTTTTATATTGGGGATGGCTTTAATAGAGTAACATATAACCCCATGATAAATAATAATTTATTACATTTCCCTTAAAACCTGCATAATTTTTTCCAATTAATTCAAAAGGTCTACTTACAGTGAAAGTTGCAGTGTAAAATGTTTTGTGTGTTTGCTAATTTTTGTTTTATTTAAATTCCAAATCCTTTGGTTGAGCGTGACGTAAACCGTGAGCTTATTAGAGAAAAATAATCCTCTTATTTGCGATTATGAGTCAATGAAAAGTTACCAAGATCTGCCCAGTCATGATATATCAAGGAAATGAGGCAGAGTTGTATACTGTTGTTGTTTTTTTTTTTCATTACAAAACGGACTGTTGTGAGGGATTTCAGTTACTGTTGTTCCTGTAGTGACAATGACCAGACATTACTGCCAATGTAATCAACGAGCCTGTTGTGTGGTTTATTATGGAAGCGTTTTTACAAACTTTTTGAACCATTAGTGATTATTATAACGCCAAAGTATTTAAAATCTAGTATTTTTTGTAAACCAATCAGTTTTGATTCAGCCATCTCCAAATTGATTTCAACGTAACACTCATAATAAATCAACCAAATAATTCAGTCTTTTGAAGATAAGGGCAACGAGTTTTTCAAGCGGTTTTAATATTGGATTACACTAAAGCAAATGCATACTATAAAACTATCATATCTTTAATAATTATTAATGAATTTTATAATAACTATATAAGTTAGATATGAATGTAACGGGTTCTAGACCTCAAAAAAACTTTTTGGGACAGTCCCGAAAATCAAGGGAAAATACTGTTTACAAAAAAAGGACAATAAACGAATCTGTAAAATCAAACAGTAAGGGGTTCCTAGACCACTTTTGGGGGACAGTCAGAAAATCAATTTATAATTACTGTCAATTGAACAATTAAAAAATCTAAGAAATCTAACAGGAAACCACGAATGTAAAATACTGTCCATTGAACCATAAACAAATCTAAGAAATCTAACAGGAAACCACGAATGGAAAATAACCGAATCTTTAGCTGTTTACTGTTCATTGTAGGCTTCTAATTTCTTAAGCTTTTTTAATGAAAAAATCCAGAAATCTTCGAAATCTTTTATTCTACAAAGTTAATTGTAACACATGTCTTTATCTTTAATAGTCTTCTTTCCAGTAATAAACAAGTGTAATTTTTTATTTTTTATTTCAATTTTTTAATCTTTTTTTTCATCCAAAACAGTCCAAAAATCTGTTTGGCAAGTGTACTTTTATAATCTTCCAACTCGGAAAATTATTGTAAACCCGAATTTATCTTTCATTTTCTCCAGATTCAAAATTTTGCTATTTTCTTATTTTCTTCTAATTCTATTAATATCTTGTAATTCTTTGAACTTTAAATCACCAAACCTTAATTCAATTCTCTGTAAACAGCGCCATTTTACATAGATTAAACTTACTACTTCTACGTTTTAAGGTGCAAAATCAAAACTATAATTCCAAAATAAACAAAAAACCGGGTTTTTGACCCTAAAAAAACACGGTTTTTTTAGGGTCAAAACCACAGCTCTTAAGGTGCATAATACTAGAGTTTTTTGAAAAAAAATCCTGAAAATCTACTGAATTTCTCTAATTATTGCGAATTTTTGCTTTTATAGTTTGATAATGTGAACGATATTTCTCAAAAATTCTGTTGTAGTAATATATCTAAAATCTTAATGACAAGATTCTTGGAAAAGTTTAAAGAAAAAAAAATATTGGAAAAAATAGTAGTTATAGCAACTTTAAATTACCCCCTACAACACCAATATAGTAATAAAAGTACTTTTATTACTATACATATACTATTTTTTCTATAATTTTAAGTCTTAGTTTACAGATTTTTACTTTAATAAATCGCAGAATTCTACAGCTGTTTTACTACAATTTGTGCTGATTTGTTGTCAAAAATCACCACTTCTCAAAATTTTAGTTTACAAATTTTTTTGCTCTTTAAAAATATGGAGCGGAAAAAAGATAGAGAGCCCATTCTTGCAAAAAAGATTGTTTTTGAACAATTATTTTACCAGGCATTATAAGTCAAAGAATCATCTGAAAAATAAAGATATTTATGAAAAAGAACTAAATTATTTGAAGACTTGGGCTAAAGAAAATCAAATTGCCGATCACCAAAACATGTATCATAAAGAAAAATTGCGGTGAACTACAGAAAAATTTTAAGGAAAGTAAAAAAGATATCTATCTATTTAAAGATGAAAAAATTCCAAATCAATCGTTGAGAAATTGTCCATTGAAACAATCGCTAAAAACTATAGGTACTGAAATTATTCGAAGAAATTGACAAAACTCTTAATGAGAAACCAGAAAAATATCATTTGATGTCGAAGTTTTATCCTCTCATCCATGGTCTTTTTCAAGCAATACATTTTAACGAATTTAAATGAAAATTTCATGTCAATTTACAAATATCTTTCTATTTTGCGTCCAGAAATTAAAAGTTTAATCGATAAAATATTCAAGAAAACCGTTTTTTTTAAAAACTATGAAGGGCTATCCTCTCTTTAGAATGCGGAATACGAACGTACTTTAGTGAAATCGGTGGAGATTTTGAAACACAAAACTTTGTCCAATTGTACTTTACTATAAAAAGCAGACGAAATCTTTGACATAAACGGACTTTATTTACTAAGCAATTTAATAAATTAACACATCGAGAACAGACAAATCATCCAAATCGAGGTTCTGGATGGACATTAAAACGGCCTGCGTAAACAACTGATTTTTGGAGCCTTAATAAACACGAAATTTATGTGAAACGCAGGATTCCCATAGATCGATTTTACCAAAGAAAATCAAAGATAAGAAAGCTTGTATTGTGAATATCAAAAATAAAGATGCATTATTGCTTTATTTATTCAATCCGATGTGCTATTGAAAAACCAGAAACTCATGGTAGACAGAGCAAAACAATATGAAAAAATTGTGTAAATGAACGAGATAATTGATTCTGGTGGTTCGACCTATCCTATGTCTTTAAAACGATATAACAATTTATTTTGAAAAAACGAAGTTACAATTCCAAGTACAAAATAATCCAAAAATGTCTATCAATGTCAACCAGTTTTTAGACTGAGAAACTCAATATTGTTCCGTTAGCAAATTTCAGAAATTTATGATGCCGAGTTAGAAATCGATTTATTGGTATGTTAAAAACAAGATGACAAATCTCAATATGTTTTGATAACAGATTTAAACAAACTTGTATTTTTCTCCAGTTATCTAAGTAGTATAAATAAAAATAAAAAATTTCTTTGTAGAAGAAGTCTTTTAAGCCATTTACTACAAATCTGGAGATTTAACAGATCATTATAGAAAATATTGGCAAAGCAACACGAAAGTTTGTAAGCCAATTATTGCCCGTTTCCAAGGTCAAACACAAAAACATCATTTAACTAATTATCCAAAGAAATTTTCTCATCCTTACGTTATTTATATGGATTTTGAAAGCATATTGAGAGAAGATTCTCCCAACCAATGCAAAAACAATCCGCAAAAAATCGATCACAACCAAGATTCAGAAAAGGCACATTCCATATGGTTTTTAGCTCTATACTTAAGGTGTCTAATGTGACCAATCGTATGTAACAAAGCCGATAGTGGTTATCGAGCCAAAAATGAAGAAGATTTGCCAAATGTTCCTGCAAAATTGTTTGAAGAACTTAATAAATTTATCGAAATACATAGCTAAAAAGTATAATTTTCTAAGAATAAAAATTTACCTATGGAAATTGACCGAAAAGAAGAAGAAATTGCATATCAAAATTCAAATCTTTGCCCATATTTGTGAATGTGAGGGTTTTTGATAATCAAACAAGAAAAAAAGTAGCGAGAATCTATTTGTCATTTAACATGGTAAATTTTGAGAGGTTTCAGCTCATTTATTCTTTGTAAAACTTGAATCTCAAATTTTCCTCAGAATATTTCCAAGTTTTCTGCCACAATATGTCTAATGTTTACGACAACTCATTTGTACATAAAAGCAGATGGTCTAAACAATATGGGAAATGTTGATTATGATCGCAAACACAGATGAAAAATATATAAATTATTCAGTAAAACAGGATATGGATATGGATTCGAAGGTGATAAACCAAGAAAATACATCAAGTTTTTCGCGTTCGTAGACACGTTCAGATTCATGGCCTCTCGTCTATAGAAAAGTTAGCTAAAAAATCTAAAGAAAGAAGACTTCAAACAATACAAATCATTTTTATACAAGAATGGACGAATATTGAACCGCCAATTTCTAGAAAGCACAACCAAATTGACGAAGAAGAAATCTTTAAAATTCTATCTGGGAAAGGTATATTTCCCTATGAATTTATCCGACAGTATTGAAAAACTTGATTACACAGAAGAATTGAGAATTCAAGATTTCTATTCCACTTTTGACAGACGAGAGCATATTCTGAGAAAGAATTTTCAACACTACTTAAATGGTTTGGAACAAATTAAAAGAGAAAAATCTAGAGGAAATTAACTCTGATCTCTATAACATATCCAAAGATGTTCTCATTTTAGCTCAGCTGATATACTTTTGAAAATTTTAGGAATATTTAGTTTGAACATTGCTATAAGCTTGATCCAGCACAAGACTTATCTGACTGCTCTCTAGTCTTGCTTGGGATGCTATGTTAAAATTTAAACGAAGATAGAATTACAATTAATTTTAACGGATTATAACATGTAATTTTAATTGACTCGAAAAAAGGTAATTCGCGGATGCATTTTCTCAATAGTAAGTTAAACCCGATATGTGAAAGCAAATAACAAATATTTACAAAGATTTTGATAAGACAAAAGCCCGAAAAACTTATTTACTCTATTCTCGATGCAAACAACCTTTATGGGGTATGGTCTTATGCAAAAACTCCCGTTTAGTGATATCAAGTGGATGGATCCTAAAACGTTATACAAAAGAAGAGTGGCAAGAAACAATTTTAGAACTCACTGGCGACGAAGATTATGGCTTATATTCTCGAAGTCGATCTAGAATATCCGAAGAATTTACATGAAAATCATAAAGATTTGCCTCTTGCTCCAGAACATTATAACAACAAACTTTGCACAACTCTACTGGATAAAACTGAATATGTTGTTCATTCGAGAAATTTGAAATTCTATCTGGAACAAGGAATGGTGTTAAAACATGTGAATAGAGTTATCGCATTCGATCAGAAGCCTTTTATGAAAGATTACATTGATTTTAATACTAGTATGAGAACCAAAGCTACAAGCGACTTTGAGAAAGATTTTTACAAGCTTGATGAACAACTCTGTTTTTGGAAAATCTATGGAAAATGGTGAGAAACAGATGTGATATTAGACTAGGAAATGAAGAATTTTCAATGAAACAAGCTAAGAAAACAAATTTCAAATGCTTTAACATCTTTGACGACAACTGTATAGCGAGTCACATGTACAAACAAAAGGTTAAATTTAACAAACCGATTTACATAGGATTTTCAGTTCTCGACCTCTCAAAATTGCTAATGTACGAGTTTTATTACAACAAATTAAAGAAGTTTTGATCCAGATTTGAATCTGTGTTACATGGATACAGACAGTTATTTTCTAGAATTGAAACGAGATCCTTTTAAAATTATTAAAGAAAATATAGATGACTTTGATACAAGTGATTATCCAAAAGATCATGAATGTTTCACTACTAAAAATAAGAAGGTAATAGGGAAATTCAAAGATGAGTTAAATAGCGAAGTTTTAGAAGAATTTTGTGGTTTAAGGTCTAAGATGTACTCGTACAAATATCTAGATAAAAACCCAGTTAGGTGTAAAGGAATTAAGAGAAGCGTTGTAAATAAAACAATAAATATCGAAAACTTGAAGAGATGTTTGTTCGAAGATAAAGAAGAATTTAGGGAGATGACAGTCATCAAAAGTTATAAACATGAGTTTGTACACTGTTACCATAAACAAGCTGGCACTGAACGCTAAAGATGATAAGAGAATTGTCCTAGAAAATAAGATCGATACAGTACCGTATGGCTATAAAAATGAAGCAAAATCTGATATATTAGACGAATTAAATAAACTTGGAAACTTTGAAAATTGAGAAATAACCGGAAGTTTTTACGAATATGAATTGAAAAAGTCAAAGCTGTAATTTTTTCTATATAAATGGAGGCCCAAAAGAAATGTATAAAGTGTCAAGAATTTAAAGATTTGTCGAAGTTTTTTCAAGATAAGACTAGAAAAGATGGATTATGCTATTATTGTAAGGATTGTAATAAGAAATATTAGAAAAGAATTATATGATAAAATGGAAAAATTAACTTTAGAAGAGAAAGAGTGCACACGGTGTAAAAAGGTTAAGAATATTTCAGAATTTTATAATCTCCATTATAGTAAAGACAACAAACAAGCATATTGTAAAGATTGTGCTAAACAAATCTTTGCTAGACCAGTTCTTTGCGTATGCGGAAGAGAAATTCAACATTTCTATAGTCTTAAAAGACATTTACAAACAAACTATCATAATTCGAATGTTTAACATTTTCATCGTGTAATAATTTTTTCTATATAAATGGAGTCTCAAAAGAAATGTACAAAGTGTCAAGAAGAGAATAGAAAAGACTGTTATTGTAAGGAATTATACGATAAAATGAACAAATTAACTTTAGAAGAGAAAAAGTGTTACTTTTGTAAAGAAATAAAAAATATTTCTGAATTTAATAACTGGCAGTATAGTAAAGATAGAAAAGATGCTTTTTGCAAAGATTGTGCTAAAAAAATGTTCAGCGAAAGTTATAAAACCGAAATGCCTTGTGAATATGAAAAAAAAATTCTACGATGGTTACCTAGTTATGCTAAACATTTACAAACAAAATATAATAAATCGAGAGTTTTTAGTAAAATTTAGAAACATTTTCATCGTGTAATTTAGATATTCTATAAATCAGTCGAGATTCTGCCATATTTGTAGTAAAATGATTTCCGTTGTATAAAATATTCAAAGATTCTTTCATTTGGTTATACAGATTGATAGAATTTGGTTCGTCATCAATGAACAAAATCTTCTTAATTCAGGATAATTTATTTTTAGATGTTTTAATCGGATTTGGTATTTCTCGTTTCTGATGCTCTGGATAACGTAATAAGGATTAATATCCCACATGTGATTTCTTCTTAATTAATCACAAAAAACATGGTGCCTTTTTCTTATCAAAATTTTTACCATATCATATCTCTCTTCATTAATTCCTTTCGCAATTCTTGATTTCTTCTATTTTTTTTTCCAAAGGATTTTCATCTTTGACCTGAAAAATTTGTTGTAAACTGTTTTATTTCATCTTTTTAACTGCTTATTTTCGTTTTTGAGGTTTTTTTTTTTGTACTCACCATATTTTCTAATTGGAAGGTAGATACTTCTTTCGGTAACCCAATTTTTAAACAATTTCGTCGCTTCTGGTTTATGCGATCCTCAAAATTTAACACGAATAAATAGTCCCAGATTCATTAACGAAAACAGTGCTTATTTTGGAAAGTTTGAAGGTAAGCTATTTATAGCCCCCCTTATATTTTAGATTATAAATAGATAGTTTTTATTCATCTTCGTCAACGTTTTATTCTGATCGTTTGACATTAGTATTTTCATATTACTTAGAATTTTTTTGCTACGTCTTTTAGCCTTACAACCAGATCACATTGTTTTCGTCAAACAATCGTAAAGATATAGTTTGTTATTGAATTTTAGGTTTGTATTATTGAGGTAGGTCCTACAACTGACTCGATCATTTAGATAGAAATTAAAATTTAACTAGTAATTTTTATTTCAGTATAAAGTTCACAGATTCATTGATAAAAACAGGCGTCAGGATGAAGATTGGTTAACGGGGTCTATGGGATTAGACTCTTGTAATTTATACATTTCAAAAGTTGTTTTCTTGGAAAATTTGAAGGTAAGTAGACGATTCGTTTCTTTTCCCCCCACTTTGATTCATCATTCTTTCGGGACAATCTTAAAATATTATTGTTGTGTTTATACTATCATTATTTAATAAAAATTTCCCTCAGAGGTCTTGTATAGTTAATAGGAAAACGATTTTTTATGAATTTCTTTTATATATTTTTTCTAATTGGATATATAATCGTATTTTCATTCGGTTATTTCACTGATTTTTGGATTCCATAACGCAATACATTTTGGGAATAAAAGTGTACAAAAATTTTCAGATTCTTTGTGAAGGAATGTTCGGTTATGATTTTCAAAAACCTCGGTTCAACGAAGGATTACACTGATACTTCAAATTACATCGAACGGTTCTAAATTTTGGCGTTTTATTTCCTAAATATACCTGATTTGGCCTCTATAAGTTTCTTGAACAAACCCTAATAAATCTACAATAATTGCTGAAAAACATTATTTCTTACTGGTGCATTTTATTTGAATTATTATGTAGAGGAGATAATTTTTTTGCATTTACAAACCTTGGTTTTCGTATCAAAGTTTAAAAGAATTTATCTGATTGTTTGAATGTTTTCAGATAATTTTTAAGGGAATTTTTTATTTGATCGAAAGTTATTAATATCCTTTGTGTTAAACACATAGTATTTTGTTTTATGTTCTTCTCACTAAATCCTATACAATAAGGAGAAGCTTTCGCACTAATATTTATTACAAAATTATCTCAGAATAATAAGCCGCTTAAACACGATAAAATAATTTGATTCTTCCTCTAAGTGTATAGGATGTTCTCAAGTTTAAATACTAATTTCAGGGAGCTTTATGAAGTCAAACTTGAAACAGCTTTCATTTTCGCAAAGCGTTGCTCTCAAGATGAAAATCTTCTCATTTTAAATGGAGAAATATGTTTCAAGCAAAAAGATCAGATAAAAACTTCAAACGTTTGAAAGACATAATACAGAAAGATCCAAACCAATCAGATTGTTAATTTGTTCGGTTCAAAGTGGATGTGGAAAAACAAACTTTATTATTGAATTGTTATCTACGAACTAGGTTGATTCCCTTATTTCCAATTTGGTATGTTTTTTAGCTAAATCTTTAGAACAAGAGCCTATAAAAAATGTACAAGAAAGATTTGGGAAAAATATTGAGAAGAACTTCAATGTAAGAAAATATCATATTTTTATAATGCTTCCGAGGAGCATAGTTCGTTAAGCCGCATGGTAAACCCCATATTCGTTAATTCGTTTTTGATGATTGTATTTTAGAAAATCAAGACGTTATTAAGGGATATTTCGTAATGTCCGTCACTCAAAAACACATCTTGTATTCTATCTTTCTCAAATGCTCTTTCAAAGGTTGATAACATGTTATAAGAAATTAACTGAATATGTTGTGTGTTTTTAAGCAACGACAGATCACTTTTCGAGCAAAGATTTACCCCCCCCTACAAGTTATGTGGGATTATCTGATATGAGTTCTTAATCCACTTTTAATGACTTGTGTTGCAAATAAAATTTGGAAGAAAGACTACGGATTTTTAACTATTAATCTAACTTTGAAGCCTAAAAAATGGTAAATATTTGAATAAATTTTCCAATATTAAAACGTGTGATAATCTAGTTTGTTTTCATGTTTTTACGTTGCACGTTTACGTTTCGGTGTTCTCGTTTTTACGTTCCCACGTTCACGTTCAACGTTCACGTTCCACGCTTCACGTTCGATGGTTTCACGTTCATGTTTCACGTTCATGTTTCACGTTCATGTTTTACGTTCGTGTTTACGTTTCACGTTCGGTGTTTCAACGTTTCGTGGAAACGTAAACACGAACGTTACAAACATTGAACGTGAAACGTAAACACGAAACGTTGAAACATGAACGTGAAACATGTACGTGAACGTGGAAACGTGAACGTGGAACGTGAAACAGATTTACCGGATTTTTCTGTTATTTTCAGTAATGTAATAAATAAAAATTAAAGATAATCATTAAACAATAATTGTAACAAATATTTTATCGAGACATGTAGCAGCATTTATGTCTAGTAAAATTTATTCAAAATATTTTCCATTTTTAGGCTTCAAAGTTAGGTTTTAATAGTTAAAAATTCGTATTAGGTCATTCCTTCCAAAATATTTATCACACAATTCATTAAAGTTGGTTACAAAACTCAAATATCAGATCCCACATAATTGTTGTAAAATCTTTCTCGAAATAGTGATTCGTCCATTGGTTAAAAAACACACACATATTCACGGTTAATTTTCTTATAACTTGTTTTCATCAACCTTTGAAAAGCATTGAGAAGATAGATACAAGAATATGTTTTTGTGACGGGACATATTACGAAAATATTCCTTTAATAAACGTCTTGATTTTTTACTAAAATACAATCATCAAAAAACGATTTAACGAATTGGGTTTTACATTCGCTTAACCGGAACTATTGTTCCTCGGAAGGTAATTATAAAAATATGATAATTTTCTTACTTACAGGTTCTTTTCAATATTTTTCACAAATCTTTCTTGTAATTTTTTTATAGGCGTCTTGTTCTATAACGATTTCCTAACAAATACAAAATTGGAATAAAGGAGCATCAAAACGTATTGTAGATAAAATTCACTCACTAACGATGTTTATTCCACATTCACATTGAACCAACCATTAACAATCTGATTGGTTGATCTTTCTTATTTTCTTCAAACGGTCTTGACGTTGTTATAGATCTTTTTGCTTTAAAAATTTCTCCATTTAAATGCGAAGAGTATACATCTTGAGAGCAAACGCTTGCGGACATGAAGCTGTTCAAGTTGACTTCAGAAAGCTCTAAATTCGTTTTAAACTTGGCACATCCTATACACTTAGAGGAAGAATCCACATTATTTTATTCGGCTTTAGCGGCTTTTATTTCTGAATTAATTTTAGTACTAAATATTAGTGAAAGTTCTCCTTATTGTATAGGATTTAGTGAGAAGAACATAACAACACTTACTATGGTTTAAACAAAGGATATTATACTTGCGTATTCAAAAATAAAAATGCCTTAAAACAATATCTGAAAACATTGCAACAATCAGATAACTCTTTGAATACTTTGACGAAATAAAGTTTTGAAATGAAAAAACAATTATCTCTCTTATAAATTCCCAATAACAATCACCAGTCAAGAATCAAGTTTTCAGCAATTATTGTAGATTTATTATTGTTTGTACACGTAAAACTATTGAGCAAAATCAGGTAGATTTAGGACATAAAACGCCAAAACTTTAGGACCGTTCGATGTAATTGTAAGTACAATTGTAATCTCGTTGGAACCTAGTTTTGACTAATCATTACGAACATCTTCACAAAGGAATCTGAAATTTTGTGAATTTATTTCCAAAATGTTGCTTATGGGTTCAAAAATCTCAGTGAAAAACCCGAATGAACTCGATTATATTCCAATTAGAAAAAATATTAAAAAAAGCATCTCAAAAACCTCGTTCGTAACTATACAAGACTCTGAGGGAAATTTATTTAAATAATGATAGTTAACACAACAATATATTTAAGATTGGTGATACAAGAATGACTGCATCTCCGGGGGGAACGAATCCGTTCTTACCTTATAATTTTCAAAGGGTGAAACAACTTTTGGAAATGTATAAATTACACAGAGTATATCCCATTGGGACTTAACAATCTTATCCTGAATGTTTATCTCCACATGAATCTGGATCATTATACTGACATAAAAATTATCTAGTTAAATTTTATTTCTATCTAAATGGAGTCAGTTGTTACGACCTACTCAATACTCAACTAACATTCAATAACACACGATCATTCTCGCTTGTAGACGCAAAAACAATTGTGGATATGGTTTAATGGTAAAGACGTAGCAACAATTTCTAGAATATGAAAATACTATGAAAACGATCAGAATATAAACGTTGACGTAAGATGATATTAAAACTCTCTATCTTTCATCTAATTATAAGGGGGGCTATACAATTGCTTACCTTCAAACTTCCAAAATAACACTGTTTTCGTTAATGAATCTGGACATTTTTCTTTAATTTTGGCAGATCGCATAAACCAGATAGCGAACTTGTTTAAAAATTGGGTTACGAAAGAAGTATTACCTTCCATTAGAAATTATGGGTAGTACAAACTCTCAAAAACGTAAATAAGCCGTTAAAAGATGAAATAATAACAGTTACAAATTTCAGGACAAAATGCAATCCTTGAACAGTAGAGGATCAAGAATTGCGAATGGAATTAATGAAGAGAGATTAGGATATGTAAAAATTTTGATCAAGAACAAGCTCCTGTTTTTGTATTAATTAAGAAGAATCACATGTGGGAACATATCCTTATTACGTTATCAGAGCTCAGAAAAGAAACGAGAAATACCAAACCGAATAAACAATCTACAAATACATTATCCTGAATTAGAGATTTTGTTCATTGATGACGAACCAATTTCGTCTCAACTTGTATAACCAAATGATAGAATATTGCTTATTTTATAACACGGCACTCATTTTACTACAAATATGGCAGGAATCTCGACTGATTTATAGAACTATATCTTAATTACACGATGAAAATGTTTCTAAATTTTACTAAAAACCTTCGATTTATTATATTTTTGGTTTGTTAAATGTTTAGCCTAAACTAGGTAAAAAAACATCGTTAGAATTTTTTTTTTTCATATTCACAAGGCATTTCGATTTTATAACTTTGGCTGAACCTTTTTTTAGCATCATCTTTTGCAACAAAAGCATTCTTTTCTATCTTTACTATACTTGCCAGTTATTAACTTCAGAAATATTTTTTATTTCTATACATAAAGTAACACTTTTTCTCTACTAAAGTTAATTTGTTCATTTTTATCGTCATAATTCCTTACCACTAACAGTCTGTTCTATTTTTCTTGACACTTTGTTCATTTCTATTGAGACTCCATTTATATAGAAAAAAATTATTAACACGATGAAAATTGTTAAACATTCGAATTATGATAGTTAGTTTGTAAATGATCTTTTAAGACTATATGGAAAATGTTGAATTTCTCTTCCGCATACGCAAAGAACTGAGTCTAGCAAAGATTTGTTTTGCACAATCTTTACCTCTGCTTGTTTGATGTCTTTACTATAATGGAGATTATAACATTCTGAAATATTCTTAACCTTTTTACACCGTGTGCTCTCTTTCTCTTCTAAAGTCTAAATTTTTATTTTTATCATTATAATTCTTTTCTATATTTCTTATTACAATCACTTACAATAATAGCATAATCCATTTTTTTGAGTCTTATCATTGAAAAAAATTCGACAAAATCTTTAAATTCTTGTCACTATATACATTTCTTTTGGGCCTCCATTTATATAGTCAAAACATTACAGCTTTGACTTTTTCAATTCATATTCGTAAAAACTTCCGGTTATTTCTCACTTCTTCAAAGTTTCCACAGTATATTTAATTCGTCTAATATACTAGCATTTGCTTCATTTTTATCGCCATACGGTACTGTATCGATCTTCTTTTCTAGGGACAATTTTTCTTATCTTCTTTAGCGTTCAGGGCCAGCCTTGTTTATGGTAACAGTGTACAATCCCTGATTATAACTTTTGATGACTGTCATCTCCTTAAATTCTTCTTTATCTTCGAACAAAAATCTCTTCAAGTTTTCGATATTTATTGTTTTATTTACAACGCTTCTCTTAATTCTTTAACACACACTGGGTTTTTATCTAGATATTTGTTACGAGGTACATCTTAGAACTTTAAGACCACAAAAATTTTCTAAAACTTCGCTATATAATTCATCTTTGAAATTTCCCTATTACTTTTCTTATTTTTAGTAGTGAAACATTCAAGCTCATTTGGATCATCACTGTGTATCAAATTCATCTATATTTTCTATAATAATTTTCAAAGTGATTCTCGTTTCAATTACTAGAAAATAACTGTCTGTATCCTAGTAACACAGATTCCAATCTGGATCAAAATTCTTTAATTTGTTGTAATAAAACTCGTACATTAGCAATTTTGAGAGGTCGAGAACTGAAACTTCTATGTAAATCGGTTTGTTAAATGTACCTTTTTGTTTGTCCATTGTGACTCGCTCTACAGTTGTCGTCACGAAGATGTTAAAGCATAATGACATTTGTTTATCTTCGCTTGTTCAATTGAAAAATATCCATTTCCTCGTCTAATATCACATCTGTTTTTTACATATTCCATAGATTTTCCAAAAAAAGAGTTGTTCATCAGCTTGTAAAAATCTTACTAACCGTCGCTAGTAGCTTTGGATTTACTCATACTAGTATTAAAATCAATGTAATCTTTCATAAAATGCTTCTGATCGACTGCGATAACTCTCTTCACATGTTTTAACTGCATTCCTTGTTACAGATAGAATTTCACCATTTTGCTCGAATGAACAACATATTCAGTTTTTATCCAGTAGAGTTGTTGCAAAAAA
This sequence comes from Homalodisca vitripennis, assembly GCF_021130785.1. Taxonomy (NCBI): domain Eukaryota; kingdom Metazoa; phylum Arthropoda; class Insecta; order Hemiptera; family Cicadellidae; genus Homalodisca; species Homalodisca vitripennis. The sequence goes on from NC_060213.1 coordinate 68,843,046, forward strand.
TTGAAGTTATAATGTTCTTGGAGCAAGATGCAAATCTTTAATGTATTTAATGTAGAAATTCTTCATGATATTCAAGATCGACTTCGAGAATATAGCCATAATCTTCGTCGCCTGTGAAGTTCTAAAATTGTTTTTTCCTTGCCACTCTTCTTTTGTAATTCGTTTTAGGATCCATCCACTTCGATATCACTAAACGGGAGTTTTTGCATAAGACACCATACCATTAATGGTTGTTTGCATCGCGATGAGTAAATAGTCTTTCGGGCTTTGTCTTATCAAAAATCTTTTAAATATGAGGTATTAGCTTTCACATATCGTTTAATACATTGAGAAATGCCTCCGCGAATAACTTTTTTCGATCATTAAATACATGTATTTTATCGTTAATTAATTGTAATTCTATCTTCGTTAAATTTTAACCTAGCATCCCAAGCAAGCAGATAGGATCAGTCAGATAGTGTGCTGGATCAAGTTTATAGCAATTCAAACAAATATTCCTAAAATTTTTCAAGATATCAGCGAGCAATAGAACATCTTGAACTGTTCTAGAGATCAGAGTAATTTCCTAGATTTTTCTCTTTTAATTTTGTTCCAAACATTTAAGTAGTGTTGAAAATCTTTCTCAGATATGCTCTCGTGCTGTCAAAAGTGGAATAGAAATCTTGAATTCTCAATTCTTCTGTGTACATTCAAGTTTTCCAATACTGTCGATAATTTCATAGGGAAATATACCTTTCCCAGATAGACTTTTACAAGCTCTTTCTTCTTTCGTCATTTGGTTGTCTTTCTTAGAATTGCGTTCAATATTCGTCTATCTTGAATAAAATGATTTGTATGTTTGAAGTCTTCTTTCTTTAGATTTTTAGCTAACTTTTCTATAGGACGAGGCCATGATTCTGAAAAAAAAAAAAAAATAAAAAAAAAAAAAAAAAAAAAAACAAAAAAAAAAAAAAAAAAAAAAAAAAAAAAAAAAAATAATAACACACAAAAAAAAAAATAAAAAAAAAATAAAAAACAACTAAAAAAAAAAAAAAAAAACAAAAAAAAACAAAAACAAAAAAATAAAAAAAAACAAAAAAAAAAAACAAAAAAGGAAAAAAAAAAATAAAAAATAAAAAAAAAAAAAAAAAAAAAAAAAAAAATAACAAAAAAAAAAGAAAAAAAAAAAAAAAAAAAAAAAAATAAAAAAAAAAAAAAAAAAAAAAAAAAAAAAAAAAAAAATAAAAAACAAAAAAAAAAAAAAAAAAAAAAAAAAAGTGTTACGAACGACAAATTGGGATGAATTTTCTTGGCGTAATCCACCTTCGAATTCATATCTCCTATCCTGCATTTACTGCATAAATTTTATATATTTTTTCATCTGGGTTCTCGATCCAAATCAAACATTTCCATAATGTTTAGCCCTCTTTTGTTCTGTACAAATTGGTGTCGTAACATGCCCTATTTGTCGGCAGAAAACTGGAATATTAGAGGAAGGAAATTGAGATTCAAGTTTAACAAGATAAATGAGATGAACCTCTAAATTTAATGTTAACTGACAATGATCTCGTACTTCTTTTTTGTTTGAATATCAAAACCCTTACATTCACAATAAGGGAAAAGATTTGCATTCATGATATGCAATTTCTTCTTCTTCGGTCAAATTTGATAGGTCATTTTATTCTTAGAATTATACTTTTTAGCTATGTATTTCGATTACTTTATTCCGTTCTTATACCAATTATAATATATATATATATTATATATTGTTGTCAGGAAACATTTGGCAAAATTTTCTTCATTTTTTGCTATTGATAACATATCGGATTGTACATACGATTGGTCACATTAGACACTAAGTTTAGAGTAAAACCATATGGATTGGGCTACTTGTAATCTTGGTTGTGATCGGATTTTTGCGGATTGATTTTGCATGAGGGAATCTTCTCTACTATGCTCTTTCAAACTCCATCTAAATAACGTAAGGATGAGAAAATTTCTTTTGATAATTAGTAAATGATGTTGTCTTGACCTGGAAACGGCATCTTGGCTTACAAACTTCGAGTTGCTTGCAAATTTCTAAATGATCTGTTAAATCTCCAGATTTAGGTAGAAAATGGCTCCTTAACATCTTCTACAACGAAATTTTTTTATTTTTACACTTAGATAACTGAGAAAATACATGTTTGTTTAAATCTGTTATCAACCCATAAATGAGCTTTGTCATCTTGTTTAACATACATTAAATCGATTTCTAACTCGGCATCATACACTTTCTGAAATTTGCAACGGAACAATCTTGAGTTTCTCATCAAACCTGTAGACTTTGATAGACATTTTTGGATATTTGTACTTTGGAATTGTAAACTTCGTTTTTCAAATTAATTGTATATCTTTTAAAGGAATAGGATAGTCTGACCCAGAAAAGATCTCGTCATTTAAACATTTTTCATATTGTTTTGCTCTGTTCTACATGAGTTTCTGGGTTTTCAATAGCACATCGGATCGCTAGGGAATAAATACAAGCAATAATCATCTTTATTTTTGATATTTATTACACGCTTTTTAATCTTTGATTTTCTTTGGTAAATCGATATATGATCCTGCGTTCATAAATTCGTGTTTATTTAATGCTCAAAAAATCAGTTGTTATACCAGCGTGTTTTTAATGTCCATCCAGCCCTCGATTTGGATGATTTGTCTTTGTTTCGAAGTGTTAAAAAAAAAATTTTTTTATTTAAATAGTTAGTAAATAAAGTCGTTGATGTCAAAGATTTCGTCTGCTTTTATAGATAAAGTACATTGGACCAAGTTTGTGTTTCCCCAGTTCGACTAAAGTAGGTCTGTATTCGGATTCTAAAGAGAGATAGCCCTTAATATTTTTAACGGTTTTTTGAAATTTTTTCGATTAAACTTTTAATTTCTGGACGCAAATTAGAAAGATATTTGTAAATTGACATGAAATTTGTCATTTAAATTCGTTAAAATGTTATTGCTTGAAAAGACCATGGATAGAGGACTTAAACGTCGACATCAATGATATTTTCTGGTTTCTCATTAAGAGTTTAGTCAAATTATTCGATAATTTCAGACTTAGTTTTATCGTTTGTTTCAATGGACCTATTTCTCCGCGATTGATTGTCATTTTTTCATCTTTAAATACGATTGAGATCTATTTTACTTTCCTTAAAATTTTTTTCTTTAGTTCACGCAACTTTTCTATATTATACATGTTTGGATGACTGATCGGAATTTGATTTTCTTTAGCCCAAGTCTTCACATTAATTTATTTCTTTTTTCAATAAATATCATTTATTTTTCAGATGATTCTTTGACTTATAATGCCTAGGTAAAATAATGTTCAAAAACATCTTTTTTGCAGCAGTATGGGGCCCTACTATCTTTTTCCGCTCCATATTTAACGAGCAAAAATTTGTAAACTAAAATATTTGAGAAGTGGTGATTTTTGAATCCAATCAGCAATAAATTGTGTTAACAAAGCTGTAGATTCTTCTATTTTATTATAGAAAAAATCTGTAAAACTAAGACTGTAAATTATTGAAAAAAAATAGTTTAGTGTTAGTAATAAAAGTACTTTTTATTTATATATTGGTTTGTAGGGGGTACTTTAAAATTCTATAATACTATTTTTTCAATATTTTTTTATTTACACTTTTTCCACGATTTATCATTAAGCATTCTTAATATATATTACAACCGCCATATTCGTCGTACAACTCCGTTCACATTACATCACCTTTAACAGCTACAAAATTCTCAATAAATCGAGAAATTCTTAAGATTTTCCTGAATTATTACCCACAACTCTAGTATATGCACACTTTAAGCGCTAGTGGTTTTGACCATAAAAAACCGTTGTTTTTAGTGTCAAAACCCCGGTTATTTTGTGTATTTTGGCAGTATAGTTTTGATTTTTTCACCTTAAAAGTGTAGAAGTATTAATTTTTTTCTATGTAAATGGCGCTGCGCTGTTACAAGAGTTGCATAAGGTTGGTGATTTAAAGTTCAAAGACTACAAGAGATTAATCCCCCACCCCCCCCCCCCCCCACCCCCCCCCCCCCCCACCCCCCCCCCCCCCCACCCCCCCCCCCCCCCACCCCCCCCCCCCCCCACCCCCCCCCCCCCCAAGTTATAAAAATATATTAATATTTATGTTTAATTGGCTCAATAATCCAAGTTTAATGATATTACCAATCATACATTTTTGTTCTTTGAAATTACTTGTAATTAAATTATAAACATATTTACAACTAATTTACGCAGCATTCATATTAATAAACCATTAAATTAAAATTGGTCACGATTTTATAAAGGGGTACATATGTAATTATTATAACATGTAAATTTCCTGATATAAAATCAAGAATGTCTGTTAAAAATTATACCGGGGCTGAAAAATATTTGTTAATTAATTTACGTATACCAACAAGTTTTATACATCCCCGAAAAATTCTACTACTACATTATTATTGAATTAGCCTAATCCAAAGCGTCAAGAAGAAGCAAGTCAACGTATATTTCCAAACTATTTACTCCAAACCACCGTTTTACGTCACTACTAGAATATAGTAACGTCACTGTAGTATAATAACGTCAATACTAATCGTCACCATTAAGAAACCAAATCATTAAAACATTGACCGCTTCCACCATCACGGTAGTATGCTACCTTTCCTGCAAGTGATGAGGCTATTTCATTTAGAAGGCCTCCTTAAGTCTTGCAAAGGCCGAATACAATCTAGATTAGTTTGTTTAAAATGAAATTATGATACCCTTTTTAACTTTCTAAAGTTTTTAAAAGCAACTAACCAATTCGAGAGCCCGGCTTCACACCCAGGGTAATCGCCAATCCGTCAACCTGCATTAATCCGGAGAACACTTAACTCTTGGTGCACGATCCTATACATTTTGGAGGTTAAAAACAAGAGTGTGAGGTCGTCCATCCAAACCCAAACGGTATACTTACCACTAACTGTTAACAAAGAAGCGGGGAAAGTTGAAGGAAATAATGATTGTATACATGCAATTCGTTTTTTTAGCGTATAAGTTACATAAATCATTTAAATATATAATAGGTTAATTTTGTCTACAAAACTAGCCTACTTAATTTCCTCATGATAGTTCTCACAAAGTTTTTACATAACTTCACCGTAAATGAGCCCAAAACCACCTTATTTTTTTAACTTTATATATATATATATGCTATATATTTGTTTTTTTCCTTTAAACCTAGTTACAAATATATTATTTACTAATCTATAGAAACTTCGTAGTACATTATTATGACTACACACGTGATAAATAAGTTAATAACATTTCAGTTGTCACATAACCTACTGAATAATTTATATTACACCTAGGTTGGAAGAACCTTTAAACTTCAATATCATTATTAGACTATAAATTTTAAAAATATTCCATTTTATTATAATTCTTATTATGCTGGTTGCATATTCACTAGACTGCGATGCAAACCTCCTGTCATGAAAACTTAGTGTATCTGTAATAACAGAGTAATTCTGATGATATAATTTTTTGAACGTTTTCCAACTGGTTACAATAAATATAATATGTACTGACAATGAATTAATTTCGCTAACTTTAGGGATGTTTCGTATAATTTCATCCATATTTATGTTATTTATAACGCACAGATGAAATTTTAAGCCAGTTATGTTATGAAACTAATTGGGTGATTGGGTTCTATTAAAGCTTTCACAGATAATAGCAATACTCAAAGTATATTATTGTAACTATATACTATGTAATTTACTCTGCCAACTGATATTTGTTGCTTATTTTATTTCTAAAGCTACATTGTTGTTTTTAAAATCAATCTTTCATTCAGTTAAAATTACCGACACACTTATGATGGTCAGTTTTTTGTCCTTTTTCATAAAAAAAGTTTTAATGGAATAAAACAGCACAAACTCACTTTTAACATATACAAAACGAATACAACTCAAGCACTAAAATAGCAAAATAATACATTTAGTGAGGCATTAAAGCGAAGAAACATTAACTAAAACAAATTTGATATTACGACATAAAATGGTCTGGAAACAGCTGACTGACATTTATTGTGTTCTTCTGAGCTAGGTAAGTGGCATTGAGAAGATAGTAGTGAGTGTTATACTATATAACATGAAACATATTTGTCAACCTAACTCACACACACACACACACACACACACACACACACACACACACACACACACACACACACACACACACACACACACAATAATAATTTATTGAAGAAAAAGTGTTTGAGTCCAATAATATGTAATCCCTCTTTACATTATTTGATCAGCAGTGCAACACAAATTGGAAAGTCCGAGCTACAATACAGTTTATAATAATATTGAACTCGGGATGAATTTATTCGAAATAATTAATTTGAAATACTATTTAAACACTGATCAAAGCTTTTACTGTTCCCAAATTAGGTACCTGAAACTGGCTGATTCAATTGTCATTGTATATAACATTTTTACTACAGCTTAAATAAACTTATTGGGTCGTCTTCGCTCCGAATAGCATTGCAACTATTAAAGATCGTAAAATTTTAGAAATATTAGGTACAAAGAACATGAAAAACGTTTTTAATAATGGTATAGATTAATATAGCCGATAAATATAATCATATGAATAAGTAAACATTATTTTTATACAGCAAAAAATATGTTTAATTAATTAAACCCCTATCTTCCATTCATTTTCATTCATAGTCTTGAAAACGTAGAGTAAGCTTGATAGTCATTAGAAATGATAATCTAATTAATTAATTTTTAGGGGAGAAATTATGTACAAGAATATATCAGAATATGTGTATATTTGTCAAAACGTAGGTAATTTAAAAAAGGTAATTTCTCAAGAATGGGTTCGTGAAGGTACGATTGGTACACAAAGACAGCAGTTTATCTGAAAGTCGTCCACGATAACTGGTTGCAAAGGTGGTAGATTAGTTAAAAATTTACCAAAAGCCTAAAAGAATCGCTAACTCAAGAAAGGGAACAAGTCCAGTTTCGCAAATTTTACAGGAAAGACATAAACTGCTCTAGTCATAAACTGTAATACAAATGTAATGTACAGTATACTTTTTATAAAAATATTTTGTGCAAAGGCAAATTAAGTAGTGTAACTTTTGTATAATTTTGTGTTAACGGTTACTAAAATTAAATATTTTAGCAAGTGGACATTTTCCCTTTCTGCATTAAACAATGGAGGAAATAAATTAATAGTCTATTATTTTGAAAAAAAAATTTATTTTACATTATTTTTATTGAAAATAAACATTTTTTATACAACAATAAGTGAACAGACTTAAACACTTGCATCAGTTTCATCTCTTGTTGTTGTTCGATATGTTAAAATTTAATTCCGAAACTGCATCTTCTCTTCCGGGACGTAAATTAAACTTTTGTTTATGCCATCCATTTTTAAGAAGTTGATGGGTAGTTTTCCATTGTAAGCTGGTTCCGTGGGAAGTTCTAGGATCACCTCAGTATTTCTAAAATGAAAGCTATCAGATCGAACGCCATTGATGTTTGTTTTACATTCAACTAAATGATGTGTATCTTTTCGAAAACTGAATTCATAATACTTCGATGGTGCAAAAAAAATCTTTTGTTCCTTAGGAACACCTTTTCCATAAGATTCATTACTAAGGCACGTTTATTTGTAGTATTTAGACCACCAATTGTTGTAATCAGTAAAGTCTTCTGATGTCATAAGAACAACTTTAAATTTGTCTTTAGCCTGTGGATAATCCATAATGAGATCAATAACCTCGCTAACAACGTAATAACATTCCTGTCTTCTCAGTCGTCTCCAGATAACACCAAAATCCCTATCATTAGGCATAAATGAATGTTCCCTAACAGGGAAAATTACTTTTTTCTCTTTGAATATTGCTTTTTCACAGATCGCCATCATTATTCGTATCAATATATTGTTTTTATTTTGGCCGGGGCAATTGTCCCCAAAAATTTATAAGATTTCAACAATGTGTTTGTCTATTTTTTTTCAATATACCACTGAATCATAGAACAAACTTCATTTGCACCCTTTTCAACTTCCCTTTCATGGTAAACAAAACATATCGTTCCTCTTAAACCAATGTTGTAGATGCCAAAGACATTCACGGTACGTTTTTTTTTTTAATTTAGATTATCCGGATGTTTAGTTTGAAGTTTAGACATTCATTGAATGTTTTATAATCCAGAATGGGCATTGGAATTAATGTTAATTAATGTGAATTTCTTCATTCTAGTGTGCAATGGAGTCATTGTCTGACTAATGTGGTCTATTGCACAGTTTTTACATGACAATTGGTTGATGAAATTGCTGGAGTCACAAGTCATTTCACCATTTATCAGATAATTGTTTTTGGTTGTGCAACTACATAAATGTTTTGATTTTTTTTACTATTTTTAATTTATACATGATTTTTTTGTCACAAAAACAATGCGACATTTGAAATATCCTAGACCAAAATTTACTAAAATCCTACAAATAAATGGTTGTTTAGACCTATGTATTAATATGATCTTGATCGAGGCAAAATGGCACATTAAGTCGTGAATTGGAAGTATAACTACTTTGAACTAATAATGTTTGTACACATGACTACATGATAAAACATCATGAACACTAAAATAATTTGAAATCTACTTTATACACGGCTACTAATGTTTATAAAGTTTTCTAGGCCTGCAACTTATTAGGTGCTCTTAATAAGTAGTATCAGGATTGTCATATATAAAATTGCGTGCAAAGCAGTGGATAGAATCTAGTTAAGTGTAAAAAATACAAATTTGGAACAAAATATACTAAGGATAGAATTATATTTTCACAACAAGGAACAGAGATACAAGTATTATAAAATGTAGGACATTTTATTTGTAATCTATACTAAACAATAAAACAATTAAATATAAGCAAGGGCTACGAATCGGAAAGGAAAGGGGGAAGGACTAACTTATAAATTTGGTTTATTTAGTTACCGATTTTTATGTTAGCAGACTTTGTGTTTCACTAGAAATTTTATAAACTACTTGCCTTGTATTTTATTACAAGAAATAATAATTCAAATGATTTATAACTGTATGAGAATCTTGTTGAGGGGTTACCATAAAACTTATTCTTCCTGAAGATATGACATTTTAAATTTAATATTACCTTGACTATTAAAACTTTATAGGGACACCTGCAGTACTTATTATTTATTAGCATAATTACGTTAATCCACACAATAAGCGTTATACCTAAATGAACCTCTTGATCATTTAAATATGTACATCGTAAGCGTTCAGAATATGAAACGGTCTATTTGCTTATAGATTTGCCGTTTTACTTTATCTTTTTCACCTGTAACTGAACGTTAAAATAATCAGTCTATTACACTTTAGTTCATACAAATTAATACATTTGTATAAGTAATGGTAAAGTTCAATTTAATCTGAAATACAATTCTAATTGTATTAACATCTCAACTGAAAAATAGAAAGTTAATGACCTGGTATAACTTATTAATATTAATTATTCCTATTATTAATGTTTTATTGATAGATAAGTTGCAAAAAAATACACTATGGTGAACGGCAACGAATTGGATATAGATCATTAATGACTACACAAACAGGGGCAATTTGTGTATATAATGCTTTGGAAAAAGGTGCGTTTATCATTCAATTTCACTCCTTGTCTTAGCGTAAGTTATAATATAGGCTTCTTTACCACGTAACTTCTAAGATAAATTTAATTGTACTTATATTACTTGTGTGTGTGTGTGTGTGTGTGTGTGTGTGTGTGTGTGTGTGTGTGTGTGTGTGTGTTTGAGGAAAAGTTGTAATTAGTACTATTAGTTTGCAAGAACACGTAGCTTTAAGAGCTTATATTAAATACATGTCACCGATATTCGATTTTCAAACAAAGATTGGCCACTTGAGTACTATTAAGTATATTGCATCCTTTTCTTCTTCCTTATTTACGGAAGTTAAAATTGTTCTTCTTTGGTTAAAGAGGGCGCCACATAGATTTATTTCAAGTGCAAAAAGTTTCAATTCATTCTATATTTACGAATAAATTACATGATTAAATTGTTTGAGAGTAGTTTGAAGAAATAGCAAGTTCATTTCTAAAACTATGTATATACTTCAAAACATCACTAAATACCAGTAAGCGAATCGCATTGCTTCTTTCGATAAATCTCACGGTTAAGGAATGAAAAAGTAAAAACTGCATTTTAGATATTTTAAATGCATCAAATAAGTTTCATGAATTGCCAATAAGACGTTTATTTTAGAGTTAGTATCTTTTTTAGTTCTTAGGCTAAACAAAATTTGTGCTCTTGAATTTGTTACATGATACAATTGACCATTCTGCTACCACTTTTAATAGAAAGCTAGGTGAATAATTTTATAAATTGGCACATTTATAGGGAAGTTATTATCACCCAAGTAAAATTCATACTACCCAACTTTACATACGTACATACATTATTAGGAACTAAGTCTTGTTTCCACAGTTACAATGTGTGCATTTTTCAGGCATACGAAATCATTCATATGTGTATACACAGTTGCATTAAATGATAGTATTATACAGTTCTGTGCTACGTTGCAAGTTTTAAGAATTTAGTTAAGAGAAGTTAAAAAAAAAAAATAAAGTATTTGTGTTGACATACTGTAAGCTTATTTAATAAAATTTTTATCAGTAATCCCAGGCAAGAATCATCAGGGGATTAGTTTCAAACCTGTAAGTCATCTCGTTCGACTGTCTCGTGCGGAAAGGCGGGCAGACATTGGATTATGTCTTCGAATTATTGGGCTAAACATCTCTAAACGCTCTGACGCCCGCAGTTACACAATATAGATTAAAATTTTATCACTGATATTTGACCCTATTCTCTGAAAAATTTAATTTTAAATGATTTTTGTAGGGATGCACGTAATGTAATAACTACCGTTCCATAACACTGAAAGAAATTTCGTATTTATATCAAAGTCACATTAGCTTGAACATTTACAGACGCGCAAGCGCACGCTTTTGCACGTAGTCACAATTGCTTAAAAGAGTATTTGCTACACGTAGCGTAGGTACATTCTTAAGATGATGCTCCTTTAAGTAAACTGTTATGATAACAATATAGAAAAAAAGGTATAAATATTCATAACAGTTATTGAAGGTAAACACATGTTAATATAAATGTATTTAAACATAACACTAATAATCTTATTATATATTAAATCAATGTAGATATGTCAGCTATGGTTCTTATTATTACATCTGAAATCCTCACTGAAAGACCACCATTATAACAAAAAATAAGAAAATTATTATTCATGTTTAATGACATCTACAAAGTTATACAAAATGCAAATCTAATGTTTTATCAGTGTTTGTGTCAACCAATCAAGTAAAAGCTACTGCACCTATTACACTGAAGTTTTGTACAGACCTTTTTGTCCCCGGCTACAATATTATATTTAAAAAAACCTTCGATCTACGCCCTACTTCATGAAACCTCTGAGGCATAGAGGCACCAAACTGCCGTTGACACTTTCAAACTGTCTTTTATGTTTCAGCTGAATTACATCAAAAGAGACTAAAACAGTTGTTTATATTAAAACTTTATAAATCTTTGTTTAGTCAGTGCTTGGTTAGTATTAAAATGCAGTAACAAATACAAAGTTAAGTTATGACTTTTATTTCCGATTGAGCCAATTAAAAATTAAAAACATCTAATATAGGTTTTTTTTTATACTGCCAAACACTGTTTAAAGACCTATCTTAATCAATAAAGTTAGAAACTTTTGAACATAATACATTCAAAATTGTTTAGCTTCCTTGAAATTCAGGTATGACATTGTGACACTAATATGCCTCTAAGAACTATCTTTCCCAGAATTCAGTCCGTATAACTAGATATCGCCTCAAAACCCATCGTGATGGTTATGATAAAATCATTGCGGATTATGAAGTTTGCATTCATACCATTTCCTGTATACCGGGAGTAGATTTGTTTAGACCATACTAGAATTCTCAATACTAAGTATTTATGTATATTTTCTTCATAGTGTCTACAAGGCTATATCAACTGTAAAAATGGAAAAAGGTTAAACTGAAAGAATATTAAAATAGCTATAAATAGACCCATTTGACAGAATTTATTTAATGAGATCTTCATATCTTCTGGTTTTGGACATTAACACAATCTCAAATTTGACACCGTAAATACAAGATACGAATATAAGATAAGATAAGAAATGAATGGTCTGAAGTAGACGGAAACTCAACTATGTTATAGTTACTAGTACATACAAATGGCACAGTATGTAGTAAAGTCTTGCCTATATTTTAAAATTTGTGTAAACAGTTGAAGTGGTTGCATTATTCATGTTTTTTATTTTTCACCAGCTGGGAAAATTACATAAAAAGTAAGGCCGGATCATGTTACATATCATGAGTTTTATGTGCTTTTATGTGGCAGCACTATTATAATATGGACTTGGTTGAAACCAGTTTTCTTCATGTCATATATAAAGTACATCTTCGATATTCTTTAGTATTATCTGTACACTCGGGCAAAGTATCACAGTATGGAATGATTTGTACACTCGGGGTCTTGGCTTGGCATACAATTCCTGCGTACCAAGACAATCCACAGGTCCTTAATGACAAAGCTAGACAAGTCACATGTCCTTAATGACAAAACCAAAGTGAAAGATTCACTATAATAGTGAGGTGTTTCTGTTCTCTGATGGATGCAGTGGACAGAAAAAGAACTCTGCCATTGCTAGTATGTTACTACATGTATTCATGACGTCCACTGCTATTTCATACATCTTTTTGAAGTTTTTTGAACCATACCATGGTAAAAATGAGGGCGACTCTTCCCATGGCGCTATCAATACTGCATTGGAATCAGCTGGAGATATTTTTGTGCCTGCTCAACTGATTCCCATAATTAAACTTGCAAGACATAAACACCCATATTCAGTCCACTACCTTGAATCACAAGATTACAAGGACTTCAAGTCAATGGCAAAGGATCTAAGAGTGCTGTATGTTAGAGAAGATAATGACGGGGGTAAAGTGGAATGGCCGAGTATGGTGGAGTACATGCTTCTCAAAAAAAAACCAACCAAGATGTTTTTCAAGACAAGCCACCTTCCGGCAGAGTACAGAAGCATAAATTTGCCTAGAAGTGCGTGTGACCCCAATAAACAATCGAAAACATTAAACAAATTCACTCCAAAGCTAACGGCTGAAAAGTACAAGGATTTAATGTCACTATGCTCAGGACCTACTCCAGTTGTACGAAACAAAGAACATTGTTTCTTTTATAAAAGCCTCCCACACCATTAGTGTAGTAATATTCATTGTAGGCGATTTAAAAAATTCTATGCTTCAATAAGTTCGCATTTATTTTTTAGGGCTAATTATTTATTTTTAAGTAAATTCAAGTACAATCTTAAAATAATCATTTTATATATTTTAAAACACTCATTCAGTGACAAGATCTTTGAAATATAATTTTATTTTAAATACCAAAGATTAATTTTTATGTTTATTATAGATTTTAAGAGTTAACACATTTACTTTCTGGTAATATTAAACATGGTTCAATTAAATTTTAATAGTTTTATTTTCGTGCTAACTCTTCTGTGTAAGAACTTTAATAGTAAAAATATACAATTTATGATTTTTTTTATTCTAGTTGTTACATATTTTTTTATGACAATTAATGATGTAACTGCCATTTCATATATAACCTACAAGAGACATAGTGACGTATCTACAACAAATAATTATTTTTTAATGAATAACATTAAAATAATTTAAATTGTAGTATGTAGTTAGCTAAATTAACTATTCATTAATATGAGTGCAAAAAGTCATAAATATATTACTTTTACTTTTGGAGTTCTAAACGAAAGTGTAAAGGCAAAATCTTATTTTTGTCTCTCCTGAAAAGTGGTCCAAATGCAGATACGCCACTTTGTCTCTTGACCGACGTATTGATTTATGTTGAAGTACGACGTGTTGATGAGTGTTGTTGTAAATTTAGGGATGAGTTATATATGAAACATATTTCTGCTAAGCTGGTTGAAGGGACTTTGCTGTATTTAATACGTAATTAGGTATTAGACCTTTATTCTCTATAGTCTTTTGCTAATGTAGGGTTTTGTGTTAACAAAACATAATAGTTCGACGGCTGTGCATATTGCTTTATTTCATTACTGGAAAAGTTTAAATACTGCAGTCATTTTGAATTTAAAATATATTTATTACAGTTCAGACTAATATACAGATTACTATTGTAATATACTTAATATTATTTATTTCTTTTACATGATTACGATTTCATTCTAATTTATTCTACAACACATTTACGACATACGATTGTTCATAATGAATAATGTCCTATAGAATATTAATCTTAACTGATCCAAGAGCAGGAAAGTAGGTATTGAGTTCTGTTTCAGTGGACTTATGATGAGGTCTGTAGTGCTAACCAAGAGTTTCACTACCTACAGAGATGTTTCCACTGTCTCGCCTCTTATAATGTTACCTACATACCTCTGTCTGTTGCAGTGAAATTATGATGTGGTCTGTAGTGTTAGCCGATATTTTCACCACCCACAGATATGTTTCCACTGCCACTTCTTCAATAATGTCACCTAAGTTATTACTATTGTTAAACTTGAATGTAAGAAAGGGGATATGTGGCTCTTATATAACCTCTGTACTCATGTATACAAAAGAAATTATGACGATGGCTATGACTACTTACCTATGACTGTTGCAGTAAAACTATGATGTGGTCTGTACTGCTAGCCGTGAGTCTCGGCATGCTGCTGTTGGAGGTTATCCCCTCATCACAACAACAACTTTTTGACGACGTTGTAGAACCCCGCACATATGTCCCACCATATAGGCCACAAAGGGATGTGAGTGATGGTAAGCATTCAAATTAAAAATACAAAAAAGAAAAAGATTAAACACTCTGTAATAATAATAAAGTATTTAGCTATATTTTCCACACAAAAAATGTAAATATCTCCTCTAAAATTTATTTATTAAATCAAATTATCTAAAAGACAACGAAAAGGTGCTTTCAAAATAGTATATTTCAACGAAAAATTAGTAATTAACTGTATAAGTAAATTGGTACATTTACGACCCTTTATATTTAGTTTCTATCACGTTCTAAATTTAAGAATAGATTTTGAATATTTATTTAGCAATTGTACGTAACTAAATATTTAAAGAGAATTAGAACCGTGTTTCCAATCACGTGACTGTCGGATAAACCTCATTCCTCAAGGAAACCTTCGCGGCACGCTGATTCATACATAGTAAAGGCTCATCCGATTGTAGTTGATATGCGCGTCTGATTAACAAGCGGTGATAAAACAGCATCTTGTGAAGGCCGCTTATGTTAGTAATTGACTTGACCGGCCCTTAAAACCGCTGCTGATAACCAGCGAAGTGTGAATGGTATTTTGTACTGTCATATAATACCGGTGGTTGTAGTAGTTTAGGTAGCTGACTAACCAACTACATAATGAAGAATATTATTTCACTTCGTTTAGCCGTTAGACGCCATTTTGTATTCTTTAACTAACAAGTAAAACTTGAGAAACGAAATTTTGGCACAATATGTTTAATAGGTAAGAAAAAAGTGTAAAAAATAATTTTGTAATCAAGTTGGTGTCTGATAAAAAATTTTAAAGTCAAATAAAAAAGGTTTACTTATACAAAATACACCCGGCCCTGGCGTTACTAGTTTTAACGGTATTTGTCAAGGGATAAACGAACACAACTATTTTAAATATACGCGATTCTCCAAGTTCCGTATGATAAAGTAAGTTTGTACATACGCACTCCTGTGGCTTGATTATTAAATCAATCATTTTCATAATTGTAAATATAAAAGTCGGGAAAGAGTTGCAACGTAATAGTGAGATAGAAATCGTGTTAAAATCTCTAACAGGTACGTAATTTATAAGGGTTACATAACGGTATGACGGGCTATTTGCTACATAAAATTCAACAAATAAATTATTTATTTCCTAAAAATACGAATATTAATACCAAAACAGTCATATGAGCATTAAAATCTATACTAACATAAAATAAAACTCTCGTATGACAAATAAAATATATAGTTTAATAAGATAATACGGTTCCTAGGCATAGCCTGGTTAGGTATTCCATCAGATAAGGTCATCGATCGTTTAGATAAAAAGTTGATTTGGTGTTGTGACATTATAACTATTTATAACTATTTTTCCCGTAAATTTATTTTTTGTTACACTTAATTAACTGGCATACAAAAACAATTGTTGTTTTTAGACAAATACTTCGGGAATTTAAACACAAACAGAATACTCAAATGTTATATATATATATATATATATATATATATATATATATATATATATATATATAATAAAGATTAATATGTGTTTTAAAAATTACCACAAACTGCTAAACCAAAATGACAAATATTAAAGGTTTTATTTTATACACTTATTTTAAAGAAACATTATACACTAATATATTTACATACCACTGTATCATATATTATAAGAGGTAATAATTTTTTTTATTTAATTATAGACAATAAAAGACATTTAACATACAACAATAATTCAACGTTTAGACCGAAGTAACATTCTCGCTAAATAAGATTGTAAAACTGTAACTATTAAAGTTTCAATTGAAATGAATACATTGAATTCTTAAACCTAATTCGACGTTACACCCGAATTACATAGAACTAATATACACCTTTGAGTTTAAATTTTTTTATTCTACTATTTTCTATCTGCCAATTTTTTCTATGTGCCAATCTATAAAGACGTTCTACGATATATTGGATATATATATATATATATATATATATATATTAGAGGATTGCAAAATTCTTAAACATATTTAATGAGGACATAGGTGGACAGGAAGGGGTATAGGGTTGTATAGGAAACAACTAATAGTATTAAATATTTCTGCCGCAGTGAAGAATGGGTTTGATGCTTCTTATTATAAAAAGGCCCGAAGGTTTTATTTCCAGAAAAGAAACAATTACCCACTGATTAACTGTTGCAGGCGGCCGGATCGGTTGATTTTGCGACCGGATCGGTTAATTTGGCGGCCAAATCGGTTGATTTTGCGGCCGATTCGGTTTATTTGGCGGCCAGATCGGTTGATTTGGCGGGTGGATCGGTTGATTTGGCGACCAGATATGTTAATCTGGCGGCCAGATTGGTTCATTTGGAGGCCGCATTGGTTGGTCTGTGTTATCATATTAACTTGTTGTCAAATTATTTACTATCTTTAAGACTACCCTTATTATTATTAAGTTTTAATGTAAAAACTGATGGTCTCTTAGTTAGTACCTATTATGAAAAATTTGAAAAAATAAGGAATTATTTTTTATTAATATTCCAAGTTCTTTATTTATCCCACCTTAATAACGCAATCTTATCAGTATTCACATAACATTGATTTGTAATGTAACAAGACGACCACCCTTGTCATTGAGTTATGAAGTTTTCACAGGACTTGTGCGGACATATTGAATAATTGCTTTAAGAAAACAATATTTATACTATTTAGATAAAAGATTCCATTAAAATCTAAATAATTAAAACAACAGCATGTTCGAATCTGATCAAAGATTATTTAAAAAGTGAATTCTCTGACTATCCTGACGAGATGAGAGCAGGAACTACGACACAGTAAAGGAAAAATGTTTTTAACACAATTTAATGTCTGTAACTGAATTATATGTGAGCATTCGTTTCCCAGTTCCTTGATGGTATACTATTAATCGTGTAACAATATACACTGATATATACTGTGGCAGATCCATAGATTAATGTTTACAAAGAAGTTCATCAAGTTTGTGCTTTATAAATGTCCTATAATGCAATTTAAGATGATAAACTGTAGTTCTAATATAAATGTAATAATTAGAGATAAGATTTACACAATAACTTTAATAATCCAATTTAATTAGATTTGTTAGCCTTTTTAAAAATTATTGAAATACTCGTTTATGTATAAAGGCACATAAGTGTAAAAAACCGAGTTTAAATTCAACATCAGTACAACTTATTACTAATATTTAGTTTCAAATATTTATAAAACAACTTAATAATCTTCTCATTTTAATATATGCACCTAATCTGATTTTTGTATTACCCAATTGGCATTGGGCCTACTGTTGATACTGCTGACATTCTCAACAAGTCAACTTTAAATAACACAAATTTTTCTTTATATTATATTTTTTTTAAGAATTTTCTTTCTTGTGACTATTCACGGAGACGAGAAAATATAGTAATAGATATCATAGTAATTTATTAATTCCATTGTAGTATTAAAGAACGAATTATACAGACTTTGTTGTTGCTAGAACAAACGTATTAATATTGAGTAGCTAAACAAAGTATTAGAATAAGAAAATAATTAAAAATTTGGGGTATTGATTGAGAAAAATGAATAAAATAATAATCAAGATGAAATGTTGTAGAAATGGAAATCGACGCCTCCGTAAAACGTCATCCAGGACATCGTTGTGGCTCCCCAAAGTGTGGTTAGAGATGACTGTTATACAGTTTCTTTTATGTTATAATTTCACTTCTTTATTGGTCGTATATATATATATATAAAGACACATTATTGTATAAAATTTGTGTTTCAATTTAACAACATTATAAATTATTTAAAGTAGTTAGTATCAGGTCTGTAATAAAAATCTAGATAATATTGCCATTAAAAAGTTTCAAGCAACTTTGTCTATTTCATAACCCTATAGTTAATGTTTTATGTAATTTTTTAATGTTTGATGATATAAAACTATTGAAACAAGAAATAAAATATGTCCTGAATTTAACCAGCGGTACCTCGCCTCGCTCCTTTATTTGGTAAGAAGATACCAAACACATATTATAAAAATGTTTACCCGTTTAAACAGGTAAGAGCAAAGTGTTGTAGTTCTTCTGTTAAATTCAGTTTCACATTACAAATTGCTTGTTACATGCAAACTTTTTTATTTTAATATTTTGTTAATGTAATTTTTCATCACGGACAGTAAAATGCCATAGTCTATTACATTATAATTTTACAAACTGAAAATATAATGACTGTGACATTTATCTCACTTTTGACTTAAATATTTCAACATTGGCATAAAATACTTCGATTATTACTGATATCATTGGAGTTATTTAATGAAATATCATGAAAGATTATTTATTGAAGAATAATTGGATATACAGTATTTGAGAAGTACCAATAAATTAGAGAAAGTTTTAGGTAAAAAAGCCTCGCTGTCTTGACTTCAGGACACCATCTCTAAACTTACATTCAAAATCAATCAGAGATTGGAATGTATTTCAGTTACTATCACTTATCTCAAGATTGTTTAGAATATCATTCAAAATAATATGCTCATTGTGTCAATGTTTCACAAAATAAACTTTACTTGTGAAGCAACGTGTAAATGCTCTTACGCTATAACATCGTAGTCGTTCCTAGTCTTACGCGACGGTACCTTAACTAACATTTTAATAACTCCATTTACCATAATGGCGAATTAAACATTTTATTTAGCTGTTATTTATTTCAAACATACTATTGTCTGACTTCATTAACGTAGATACATTTATATTTAGTATGAGAATAGTATAAATGATTTTTCTAATCATATATTTGTTGTATAGTAGAGGCTTATTATCAAAACCTTTTACATTTCACCTTTAATTTAATCCAATTTCTTTACTAATAGGATATATGTTTACAAACTTGTTGGATTCTTTCAAAAATTATAATAGAATGGCATCTCAGATAATTTAATTATTTATAAACAAATATACTGTATGATTCTTAAAACAGTTGTTTTTCTCAAACAGGTTAATTTATGATCACAAAAACATTAATATTTCCTATAAACAAGCACGCAGGGTCCTTCCCGACAGGTGGTTGCTTGGCTACAAACTCTTATTCAGAAGAAAATAGTATAATAAAAGTGTAGTAACCCCCTAAATCAATTTGCATATGTATTATTACGATTTTGTCATATGACATGTTAATGATGGTGATGTAATACCATGCGCTGTTTTTTTTAAAATGTGTTATGTAAAGAGCCAGAAGTTACAGAAGTAAGAAATAACCAAGTTTTAGAACAATTAAAAACCATTTGGTGCCCATCTGTTAAAATATAAAATGTGTGGAAATTGCAGGATATAACGACTTATAATGGAGTCAACTGATAGGTCCTTGTACCTATGATATCTTCAGCAACATGCGTGTCTAATGTCATGTTCTGTTTATATATATAAACCATACTATATTACAACTGATAATAGAAAGATGGCTGAACTTAGGATCCGGCTAGCCTCCTCACCCTTGCCATAAAACTTGTGTACTATCCCTCTCAACCACCTCTGGTGGTCATTTTAATTCCACGTTCGTTACGAGCGGTTCCTGATTAAAATATTAAATTTATTATAAAAACTCACTATCAGTTACTTAAGTTGGTTCTCTCAAATATAAAATAACACTGCGTTTAAATAGAGAAAAATAACCTTTGGGTCAAGAAAATAAAACTCGTCTTTACAAAAAACTATTTAGGTAATTACCACGTTGTAAAAAATAATTTATTAAAAATGGAAGGTAATGTTCATGTGTATTCAAACTCTGAATTAGCAGACATGCATGTTAATGTATAGTTTGGGACGCTGCAATAGTACTTCAGCAAGACGACTGTATCAAGAGAACTTTCCTAACCGCAGGTATCCAAGCCCAAGATATTTGCCACTATTCATCAACGCCTACCTGAAACAGGTTCTTTGAAGTCTTCGAAGCATAGTAATGCAGGCATCGCCCGATCATGTAATACTGTTGAATTAGAAGAGTTGGTTCTTAATGAAATTTATGATTATCCTGAAAAGAGCACTAGAGAATTGTTACTACAGTTAAATGTCAGCCTATCTAGTATTCGGAGCATACTACACGAGTACCAGTTACACCCATACCACTTCCAGCATGTCCAAACTTTTTTGCCACAAGACTACGCTCCCCATGTTGTTTTTGTCGATGGCTTCTGTTAAAATGTGCTGATCCAAATATTTAAATACAATTTTGTTTACCAATGAGGCTCACTTTACAAGAACAGCTATCATTAACTTCCATAACAACCACATTTGAGCAGACAGAAATCCTCATGCTATAAAACCTAATAGCTCACAACATCAGTTTTCAGTAAATGTTTAGGCTGGAATCTTAGCAGATCATTTAGTCGCATTCGTGCTTCCTCCCAGACGTGGTATACTTGAACTTTTTAAGAGACGAGCTACCTAACCTGCTTGATGATGTATCTCTGCATTTGCGCCAAAACATGTGGTTTATGCATGACGGGGCACCTGCGCACTACTTTCTGGCTGTTCGTGGACACCTAAATGAGAGTTTCACAAATTAATCGATAGGCCGAGGTAGACCAGTTTCATGGCCAGCAAGATCACCGGACTTAAATCCTTTGGACTTTTACCTTAGGGGACATTTAAAAACATTAGTTTACTCTTGCCCAATAGATACCATTGAAGAACTCCGATTAAACATTTCTAATGGAATAGAAACCATTAAGCAGACACCTGGAGGTTTTGAACGGGTCCGAAACTTGATGAGAAGACGCCTGAACGCGTGCAGTTCGAACAACGGAGGTCATTTTGAGCATCATCTTTAATCTTCCTGTGACACTTAAAGCGATTGTAGATGTTTATTGTATTTAAAAATAAATTTTGAACTAAAAATATGTTTCTTTTTCACGAGCTGTTAATAATCAGATACTCTGTCCTTATTATAAAACAGCAAAAGTTTACTGTGTAGTGTAATATGTGAGGAGTCAATATCATAACTTTTTTATACATTTAGTTAACTTTGCTTATCATGGTTGTTTTCAGAATTAAATTCTCTACAATCTGTATTAGGAAAAACAATTTGTTTATTGTTCATTTAACAATTTTAATCGACATCAAACAGTTAAGACGGTATTTTTGTTATTACACTTTTGGAAATTTTCATACTTTTTCTCAAAAACTGTTCACACTACAACTTCTAGAGTGGTTTTATTTGATTTTTTAGGTGATTTTCTTTATAAATCTATCTTATTTGAGTTAAAAAGTAAGAACAAAACCTTTCAGAATACTTAATTTCATCAGGTGAACAGAAAACAAAGCAAAATCTTTCGCCTGCCATTACTCAGTAAAGGAGCGTTTCCGGACCTACCTTTCTATAACATTTTTTTCTTATTTTTAGCTCTAGAATCACGTCTTAAAATATTTTACTATATTTCTGACTCACCCTGTATATTCATCTGCTAGAACATAAGGTATGCAAAGAAGAACTAACCTAAAAATTGAAATTTTGCACGAAGATAAATGTCTATGAAGTCATTAGATCAGGTAAAAATACTTATCATTGATATCTTTACATTTATAATTGACTCTTTATATAAAAGGTATAGAACATTATATGTTTTTATTGATCTAGCTATCACTTTTGACTCTATAGAAATACATTTGTTGTTAAGTAATGTAATTGTATTGGTGTCCAGAAGATGGTCATAAATTGGTTGTTAAGTTATGTAGTTTATATCAGTCAAACTCAAGTTGTGAATAAACTTTATTAGCAGTGACCGGAATTATTATTTTTAGCCGATTTAAACAACTTAGATAAACTGAATGTGGCATGAAAACACCTTTAGCGTTAAAAATTGGCATTAAGTATATAAAATAGCTTAGCATGAATTAAATTTAATATGAAAATGATTTTCTTAAGAGATTTCAACTTAGATTGTAATTAAAACTGGTGGAGATTTAAAGCTTACAGAGAGAATGGACTAATACTATTACTAAGGTGTAATCATGAATAAAAAACTCAGATTATAACCACATGTTAATTGTATAAAATACAAATTATGATAATTAATATACATATTTTTTTAATTGGGCCTAATTCTTAATATAATGAGTTAAAACAAATAACTTTGTGTATTTACAGTCCGTTTTATAATACAGTTAATTGTATTGGTAAGGGCTTACAACACTGTATTTTAATCTCTAAATATTATTCATAAATCAACAATTGTAGCAGCTCTGTATAAAAAAATCATCATTATTCATCGACGCTGTTATCTATGGCGACAAATTACAATTACGCATTTATTTACTGTGACTGTACAAGTCTACACATACCGTCATAATGATGCCGTTCTCAGCCCTAGTGTTCAAGTGACCCTAACAAAATCGCTGTGACTGTGGTGTTGAAGATATCTTTCATTAAACTGTCTGCTAACTACGTTTCCACTGCATTGAGCTGGTAATTACCCTCGATGATAAAGGCCCTGCAGGACGAGCCTGCCAGTAACATAAGTGGCTGGCTTCGTTTGATGGTCCGGACAGGGCTAAGCTCTTCCTCTCCCAATTTAACACTATCAATTACACTGAAATTTCATTGCTATTACTAACATTACTGATACAATTTTTGATTACTGTCTTCCATTGATTACCAACATCCATCCGGCATTGTCTCTGTAATAATTTAATTTGGTTTGTCCAGTTTTATAATGTTTTTTCGTTCCTTTTACTTTCTTTTATACGTTTAGGGTTAAAGCTTGTCATCTAGTAATAAACGTACTCTACATTTTAGCCCCTGTATATTATTTTTTACATTATTTACAACAATTTTATGTATGAAACAATTAAGTAATAAGAGTTAGGAATTATGATAAATAATATAGATATCTTTTAAGCGCAGAAAATATTTTTTAAACTAATTTGTCAGCAACATTCAACTCTGAAAATATTTTCAAAATAAAGGTTATTTCGTACATTATTAAGTACATATTCACCTTGATTTAAAATTATAACTAAGGAGTTTTTACATAGTTTTGTAACATAGAATTATTTCTAATCTATTAGTTACTTATCAAATCAGTATAACAAAAATCTTAAAGTAGAAGAGTCTGACCTTTGTTTATATGAAAATGTAAATCATATTACAGTTTTTATGTGAACAACTTGGCGTATGCTATGGAAACATTTTGAAACCTACATTGTCTTAGAACCATATGTAAAAAGATATAAGAAAATACTCACTACAATAAGACTGAGGATAAAATTTCTTTTGTGTGAGACTCGCAAATTTTAGAGTGAATATATGATTGCAAGGTAGTTATTAAACGTTAATCCTCAGACTTTACAAGTATGTTCACTTAAGACCAGGTTTTTTTAAGACCACTTTCTTAATGGGAAATGTTTTAAACAAATCCTCAAGGTATAAATTATTAAAACAAGTAATTAAAATGCAAAGCTTCATCATATCTCCCTCAGGGGTAGTCGAACCTTTCTGCTACACGGGAGGCTTTCCTCTATGGAGAGGGAGCTGGCGACTCCGGGCTTACCTGAGCCAACTGTGAGCGTTTTCGTGCTCACAGCCTTTCCTCTTTCCAGGTAATAATTGCCTAACCCTTATTTTTTCGACCGCTCTTGGATGTATTTTCTTTCTATTTCTTTCTGACCGGCGCACATTGGGAGGCCAGGGAGTGGCTGAGCCCGTAGCACTGTTGTGTTGCAGGGGCTGCGTGTGACTCGACCGCCGATAGGTTAATCCCCAGTGTGTGTCAAGGGCCAGCCCCTTCGGGCCGTGGTCGGGGAGTGCGGCATGAGTGCAGAGGTCGGACTCTGCACTGCCACGGGCGACCACCAGCACGTCTGGTTTCCGGTGCTGGGAAAACGGAGGCCAGGCCTCAGGGAACTGGGGTAGGGACATTGTTTCCGAGGGTATACCCGCTCCTGGCTATTCCGGGCCGTCCCTTGCCGCACGATGCGCTGGTTCTGAACACCCATGGACTCTTTATCACAAAAAAACACAACTGAAATCAAAAGCGGAGAAGAGCTTCAACCTTTCACTCGAAGCTCCAAGATAGCTAGGACGCCGCCTATGGCAGTAGTCCCATTAGCGGAAGCCTCGGCAACGAAAGTGAGTGGCAAGGCCGAAGCAACACCGAAGATGCCTGGAACGGGAATGAAGACATCATCCCCTCCGGTATGTTTTCACATCCCCGAAATAATAATTCATAATTCGTTTATTGAAGAAATGCTTACATTACAGGCATTGCCCAATTACAATGAAGCATTAAAGTAATACTAAATATATTACATAGAGGATAAATACTAAAAATAACAATTTAAAAGTTCATCTTCATGCGCTCTCAAAACAATGAGAAACAAGTATAGTTTACAGCTGAGAAGTATAACATTTAAATTAACAACAAGCAATATAATAAAATGTGTATGGATGATGTAAAATAATAAATAGTAATAGTTGACGACAAATAACGATAGATATCTGTAACAAATAAATAAGTAACAACAACAATAACAAGACTTAATATATAACAGTTAAATAACGATAATACAAAAACCAAACTAATTAACATTGAGTGAAACACCCTGAATAAATTGGTCTAAGGAGTTGCCAAAAATATCAACATTGATTGGGAGTGAGTTATGCAAACGAATCATTACATTTAATGGAGAGTTAGCCGCCAGATTGGTAAGAGAGTAACGAGGCGAAAACAATAAACGACTTCTTGAATTCAGCCGAGGGACATTGAATTGTAGCTTAGACAGCAGAGCTGAGTCGCCGAGCACACCGCCCACCAGCTTATACAGGCACACCAACAAAGCCACCCGTCTCCTTTTACCCAGGGAGTCAATACTGAACAATGATAACAATTCTGGATATGGAACGACTGTTATGTAGTGATTAAACTCTTTATAATACAAAAACCTCAGAAATTTCTTTTGAACATTCTCTATCAAGTCAGACTGATATGCATAAGATGGGTTCCAGATGACTGATCCAAACTCTAATCTAGATCTTACTAAAGAGCAGTAAAGAAGCTTTATTATGTCAGTATTTTTTAAGAAGTTACTAGATCTGCGTATGAAACCTAAAATGGAAAAGGAAGACTTACAAACTGAAACTACGTGATCTGCAAAAGAAAATTTCTCATCGAATATAATGCCTAGGTCTTTAATGGAATTATTAGACACTGATTTTGTTCCTCCCATTTCATAATCTAAACTAATAATATTTTGCTCAGACTTCCTAGAAAATCGCATAATTGAACACTTATTGATGTTGAATTTTAAATGTTTGCAACTCCATTGAAAAAGATTATCCAAGTCATATTGTAACTCCTCACAATCAGAAATATTATTGATACTTTTGAATATTTTTAAATCGTCCACATAAAGCAAAAAATTACAATTTTTTATTGATGAGGTTATGTTGTCAATAAATACATAATACATAATAAATAGGAGTGGTCCTAAATTTTACCCTTGAGGGACTCCAGACTCTGGTTGGAAAGTCAAAAGATAGTGCCCCATTATATGACACGTATTGAGTTCTTTTGGATAAATAAGATGAGAATAATTGTATCAATGATGAAGACAACCCAAAGTAGTTCAGTCTAGAAAGTAATGCCAAATGGTCTACCTTATCAAATGCTTTTTCGAAATCCGTATAAATGACGTCTACTTGGCCACCAAAATCGATAGTTGAAGTACAAAATGCAGAAAAGTTTAGCAAGTTTGAAGTTATAGATCGACCAGGGAAGAAACCATGCTGATGAGGAGTTATAAAGCTTTTTACGTGATAAAACAATCTGTTATACAATATGGACTCGAATACCTTGGCAGGTGCTGACAGGATTGAAATGGGCCTAACATTCCTTATTTCCGATCTTTGACCTTTCTTGAAAATAGGAGTAACTTTTGAACGTTTCCAAACTTCAGGAAATTCTGAATATAAAATAGAAATATTAAATATGTGAAGCAAAGGAGTAACCAGCAGTTCAGAACATGCCTTGAAAATGTAAGGGGGCAGGCCATCTGGGCCAACAGAAGTTTTCGGTTTTAATTTAAGAAGAGCCTGCTGCACCTCATTGCGTGTGACGGAGCCAAGTGTCATAGGCGGTACACCCGGCATCACCGGGGAGCGGAGCGCACGACGCCACAACTCCTCACTTTCCAGCTGACAGTGTCCATACACCGAGCTAAAGTATTGGGCAAACTTGTCTGTTATCTGTGCGGCCCCTCCCCCTCCACCCCCTCCAGTCTCATAACATCCGGCATGCTATCTACAACTCTCAATTTGTTGATTTCATTCCAAAAAGCTTTAGTATTTGACTTAAGATAGCTCTCTACGTGTTTAATGTGATTTTCAAATTGCTTTATTAATATCTATTTTGATCTTGCTTCTTATTTCCTTATATTCATTATGAATTTCAGAAAACCTCTACTTTAAGTATTTACGTCTTATAATATTTTTCGTCTGATTAAACTAATTAAGTGTTGATCAAACCAAAGAGGGTATTTACGATTTGATTTACAATAATGCGGCACACACTGACTGATAATATTATTTGAAATGCAGGGAGAAGGTGCAGTTAAAACTACTGGGGTATTCAAGGACCCAGATCCCAAAATCCCCCAAATGGTTTAGAAAAATAACACCTTAAGTACTCTTTCTACCACTTTCGATCTAGGCCTGTTGCTGCAGCAACAAGCTGATGCCGAGAAGGAGGAGGAAAAGCACCTTTTAGAGATCGAAGTTTTTATCAAGAAGATGGAGACAGCTGTTAGGCAGCAGCCTAACGTTAACCGTACCATCAAAGATGGCCTGCCAAAGATTAAGGATTTGTTGGCCACATTAATGCAATGCCGAAAGATCAGGCACAAGGCAAGAGCCCAAGAGTATACCTTAGCTTCTCCAAAGGCTGGTAATGCTAACAAAAAGCGGAAGGTAAGAACCTCATTACCTTCTAGACTCGATGCGACACCTGTGGTGATAGCGACGGCAACGCAGACTTCCCCTGTGGTGTCCAAAAATTCCACCGAATACAGGATAAGCCCCCCTGAGCAACACCCAACTGATAGCCCCCGTACTACTTACGAGGAGGGTAATGTACAACAGTCACCTGAGAGGCAGTGGGAGAAAAAGTTGACGAGAAGTGAGAAGAGGCAGAAGAAGCGGGCGGGGGTCGCTACAAAGAAATTAGGTGACGGGAAGACACCAAAATTGACTAAGTCTACTCCGGCCAGGACAGCGTCAAGAAATTCCGCAGCGCTAAAGCCCAAACCGAGTAGGCCTAGGTTGGAAGCAATATTGATCAAGCCCTCCGGGGGGCGATAGTATGCTGAAGTTTTGGGGGAACTCCGGGCGAAAGCCAAGCCGGAGTCAGAGATTGTCATTAAGGCAATTCGACGGACCCAAAACGGGGATGTATTGCTCGAGCTGGGGAAGTCGAAAGATAAAGCCGCTTTTGCTGAGAGCTTAAAAAAAGCACTCGGAGACAAGGGGTCTGTGCGGTCACTCAACCCAAAGGTATCGATTGAAATTCGTGACCAATGATAGCGAAGTAACAGAGGCTATAAAGTGGGCTATTCCCGAATTAAAAGAATCTACATTTAAAGTATGGCTCACAAAGCCGAACCGCAGCTAGCAGCGAATGGCGGTCGCCGAATTAGGTGAGAGACACGCCAATAAGCTCTCCAACATCTGCGAGTTGGCTGGGTGAGTGGCCGGGTTAAACGAAGAGTTGTCGTCCCACGGTGCTTCCGCTGCCTTGGGTTCGGCCACTCCTCTCGAGCCTGTAAGGGGCCTGACCGCACCTATCCCTGTTTTCAGTGTGGTCAGATCGGACATAAGAGGCAGGATTGTAACCACCCTGGAGCACATACCGGGCTCAGGACGGTGCGGTGTGTTTAAGGACGCACTTGAACGGGCAAAGGGGAAAGCTCAGTAATTCGGCTCCTCCAGTGCAATCTAGAGAGATTCAGGGCAGCTGATAGTCTGCTTGACCAGCTGGCCCAAGAACATGGTGCCGACGCGCTCTTAGTGAGTGAGCAGTATCGAGTTAGGGACCCTTCGGTGTGATTTCCCGACACACTCCATACTGCTGCTTTCTGGGTGCGGAATCCACAAGAAGTTTTGATGCGGAGCCATGGACAAGGCCGAGGATTCGTCTGGGCAAAGTGTAGGGACGTTACAATTTTTAGTTGCTACCTCACCCCCAACGAGGCCATCCAGGACTTCCGCGATAAGATCGACTGCCTGGAAGAGAGCGTGATTGGCACCAGTGGACATGTCATCGTTGGCGGGGACTTCAACGCAAGGGCTGTCGAGTAAGGAATGTCTCTTACGAATTCCCGGGGGAAGTACATCCTGGAATTTGCTGCCAGGGCTGGACTCGTTGTTATCAACGAGGACAATACGCCTACTTTTCAGCGCCCCGGGCAAAGAGGCACGATCCCCGACAAAACCCTTGCGTCTGAGTCACTCTTGCCGCGGATCTCACACTGGATGGTGCTTGATGATTACACTGCCAGTGATCATCAGTATATCTTGTTTGATGTAACGGACGGCCTGCGAAGAACCTCTGCACCTCGAGAAGTACCGATCCAGTGGAATACTAAAAAGCTGGACGCGGGAAAGTTCACCGATGTCATCTTACGGGCAACAACGCGGGAACCTGCGGTGCACGGTGGGGCTTGCACCGAGACATTGGTTTCGTCAGTGATGGGACTAATAACCTCGGCCTGCGATAAGTCCATGCCGCGCAGGAGAATAAGGTGCAACAAGCAACCCGTTTATTGGTGGACAGACGAGATTGTGGATCTCCGCAGAGCCATGAGAGCTAGAAATCCCGCAGACCGAGGTCGTAAGACGGAGGCCTATAAGGCTTTAAGAAAGACTCTCCGCCGGGCTATGAACCGGAGCAAGCATGACTGCTGGCGGAAACTCAGGGAGGACGTCGATTCCGATCCATGGGGTCTGCGGTACAAGATTGTAACCCGAAAGATTGGCGCACGATCACCTCCATCCGTCATGGACGGCGCCACCATGGAGAAAGTCGTCCAGTCCCTGTTTCCAACCCATCCGTCGAGGCAAGAAGTCATATTCGAAAAGGGTGGAGGACATCCCGCTTTTCAGTAATGAGGAGCTGGAGACAGCTGTCCTCTCCCTGAAGAACAACAAGGCTCCTGATCGGGATGGGATTCCGAGTGAAGCTCTTAAACAAGTTCTCCAAGTCAACCCAGGGATTCTATTAAATATGTATAATGCCTGCCTTTCTGAAGGGGTGTTCCCGTCCCGGTGGAAAAGAGCCAGGCTTGTACTAATTAGCAAGGGGAAAGGTGACCCTGACCTGCCTTCGTCCTACAGGCCTTTGTGTATGTTGGACACAGCAGGGAAACTTTTTGAGAAGTTGATCCGCTCCCGACTGACATTAGCCGTGGAAGTTGCCGGGGATTTGTACACCCACCAGTACGGCTTCAGGAAGGGACGGTCAACCATTCACGCAATTGAAGAGGTCCGGAGAGCAGTTCAGATAGCTGAGAGTCATAGTCGGTACTCTCGTCGAGTTGTGCTTCTTGTTACGCTTGATGTCAAGAATGCTTTCAATTCGGCGAGATGGGCTGATATGTTAGATGCATTGAGGAACACATTTCGCATCCCAGAGTACCTGCTCAGGCTCATCGAAGACTATCTTCGGGCCCGAGTCCTTATATACGACACTAAAGAAGGGACGCGAACAATGAATGTGACCTCTGGCGCCGCGCAGGGCTCAATCCTGGGTCCGGATCTCTGGAATGTCTCCTATGACAGTCTTCTGAGATCCGGATGAGACAGTTTTAGTTGGGTACGCCGATGACGTCGCAGCACTGATTGCCGCACGCAACGTTGAGCTGGCCCAGCTGAAGCTGAATCAAGTCATGCGCGTCGTGAACAACTGGATGGAGGATCACGGGCTATCTCTTGCTTTGGCTAAGACAGAGATTGTAATCTTGACTAAGAAGAGGATTGACACTGTCGTTCCACTTCGCGTGGGTGGGGTAACTGTCCAATCTACTCGTGCCGCCAAGTACCTTTGGGTTATGGTGGACAATAAGCTGACCTGGAGAGACCAAATCTTCCGTACTGCGGACAAGGCCGCTAAGGGATCCCTTAGTAGGCTAATGGCCAACGTCGGTGGTCCCAGGTCTAGCCCAAGACGGCTCCTCGTGTTTGCAGTCCAGTCCGTCTTCCTGTACGGAGCTTAGGTGTGGGCAGATGCATTAAATAAGGAGGTGTATCGTATGCGGCTTGCTCGGTTGCAGCGACAAGCAGCTCTCAGAGTCGCATCAGCATATCGTACAGTTTCTGAGCCTGCCGTCCTGGTGGTTGCTGGAGTCATCCCGGTCAAACTTCTGGCTGAGGAGAGGAAAGCAATATACCAGCGAAAAGGCGAGATCGGCAAGGAACCACATGCCACATCATCAGAGCGCACCCGCACCTACCGGCAATGGCAGGGGTTATGGGATCAAAAGACCCGTGGACGTTGGACAGCACGGCTGATACCGATGTTCCAGCTTTGGGTGAAATGGCGACATGGTGAGGTGGACTATTACCTCACCCAGTTTCTCACCGGTCATGAATATTTTCAGTCCTACCTTTTCTTGATGCGAAAGACCGGTTCACCGGACTGCATTTATTGCCCGGGTGTTCCCGATGATGCGGAGCATACATTCTTCCGCTGTCCACATTGGGATAGGCCCCGCCTTGAGGCAACATGCACTCTAGGTGTTTTTCGGTGGACTCTGTCTGCCAAGTGATGCTGGAGGGTCAGGACAACTGGAACTGTGTGTCTCATTTTGTCCAGAGTATTCTCCGCGCTAAAAAGATAGATCTAGACCTAAATGCGGTTTAGACCTTTGACTTTCTGGTGGCTGGATAGGCGCGATCCCTGAGGGCTTAGGTAAAATTCAGACCTAACCTGAAGTAATGTGACAAACAGTTTCCGGGTTGGGATCCTGAAGTGTAGAGGAGGTTTTTAGTGGGTAGTTTACCACCTTGTGAGAGTCCCACACTACAGGCTGGCCACCTGTGTGCGTAAATGCATTTTCCTTCCTCTCCCTAAAAAAAAGCTTCATCATATCACTTAGATTTAGTTGCTTGCGTAAAACTTTATTGTTACAAGAACAAAGGGCTGCGATCTCCCTAAAACGTTAACAAGTTTTATTGTTTTATAATATAAATTGATACGCTCTGTATTTTTTAACATTAAAATCAATTACGATCTCTAATAGTTAGGCCTAATTCGTAAAGACAAAAAGGACAATTAGCACTTAAAATAATATTTTATTATTTATTTACAATTTAGAGAGCCGAACTATGCTTTCACAGATTGACTTGGTAGAACTCTAGCCCCTAGGAGTCTTGCCTCTGGAATTCGACCTATGGAATTCACGCTATGATAATTTGAAAATAAATAGCCGCTTGAGGTTCGACTACCAAATCTAATAATACATAATGTAATTAAATGTATATTTTAATATTCCAAATCAACTCAAACCTCTACTTTATCAAATGACTTTTTAGTTTTTATCTATTAGAGGAAAAACTTATCCCATGTAAAATAAGATAGTCTTGTATTTAATTATTATATCATGTAAATCACATTTCTACTTCTTTGAGGGAAATTATTACTAAATTATCTACTGTTATTAACGGATAATTATTACAAGCGATTCATATTTATAATAAAGTAGTCTAATAGATTAGGATTCCACTGAATTATACGTCAATAATAGTAGTATTTTTTGCCTGCTACTAGTCTAAATAACTTGATAAATACAATGGAGGGAAAAAATTTAAGTTTTCTGAAATTATTTGAATATTTTATAAACTGTAAATTATGCAAGGTTTTTCATCTCAAATGATTTATAAGATTTAATTTTATGTTAAATAAATAAATTACATTTGCTTGAAAATCTAAATACTTCTTCGAACTGAGCTGCGATGTCTATTTAAATTTAAATTGAATTATAAATTGTAAGATTTTGATAATGAACACTCTTTTATGTTATTATTCTATACATGATCTACCCTAGTTGCAGATTTCCTTAAGCATTGACAAACCCCATAGCATCAATCAGATTAGAATACATTGGTAATTAACCCTCCTGTTTTCTTTGCAAATTTCATGTTTGTGACATAGAGGCAGAATCGTACTTACGAATAAGAATTTATTAAATAACCATATCCTAGATAACCATAAATACATAAACATAGACACGTAACTACAGAACATTCTTAACACTAATTTATTATTGGAAAATGCTTAAAAATGCATTTAACTCGTCAGCAAACAAAACATTTTACGTTTTATTACGTTTGGCACTGTGGCTATTAAAACTAATAAATGGTAGTAAGAAAATATAGTTCTTTAAACTATACAATCGTAGGTAGCTGGTATTTACTACAAGTGAGTAAAATGTTTATAGTAATTTCTTTGGTCTTACACAAAATAATGCGTCATCAACACCAAGAAAAAGAAATATAAACTTGTACAATCATAAACCAAAGTTTTTAATGCATATACGTTCCATAAAAATGGTAAATAACCATATGGGAGAGAATTTATAAATTATATTCCTAGAATTCGTAATGTTACTTATTGCCATTGAAACATATTTCCATTTCTACAATTACTTTTCAATATTTTAATTCCATGTATAAATACTTGTGAGAAACAGAAGTTGGAGCTTAAGACCTCCAGAAATACGAGCCGCCTAAGAAGAACATTAACTTTGTACATTATTTTCTGAGCACGTCTTCTTCGTAAAATAAAAGTTAACTTTTTCTTTATTAGCACACTTAAAATGATATAAACATTACTTACATTAAATAATAATTATAATATAAATCTTTGATGGAAAATTATAAGTCAAACATAAAATACCACACCAAGTTCGGTGAATTTTATATCTTTCCCCGTTCGGCTTCAGCGCTTAAGTGTTTATATAAGGTGGCAATTGCAACTCCCAAAATTTTAGTCAGCTACTCTGAATCAATAGTAGTCCTGCTGGAAATACTTAACCTTTATTGACCAATAAAGGTTAAGTATTTTGAATTTAAACGTTCTTGCTTGAAAAATGTTAAAATATCGATGTCAGCACAAGGAATAATTTTAAGAATCCCAGGTCCGTGATACAAGTTGTGATTGATTGAATATTTACAATCGTCAGATTACTCATTCATGTACAGGTATGTTCGTTGTACATAATTTTATATTATTTGTATTATGTAGTTTAACTTTACCGATATTTTAACAATTCAGTGGATACGATTTATACTATTCAGAAACTATACATTAAACATTAATTACACAATAATAAGTAAAAGGAAATGACTCTTTGCATTATATTTTATAACATAAGAAAATTTAAAAATGTTTGAAAACAAAATTTAAAAATATTATTTTAAATCTCTATTTTCCTGGAACTTGTAAATAGCCTATAGAAGGCCGAATAAAATATGTAAGAATTGATAAGAAAGTATTGGATTTTTCTCTCTGTTCCTTTCTTTTTATCTTTAGCGATACTTCCCTTTGATAAGACTTTTTTTTACAAATACTTAATATAGTTAATATGTGTTACTAGGATTTTCAATATTCCACATGGAAATAAAATAATTTTTTTATCCATTTATATAATATTATTGATAGGTTAGGATTGATTATTATTTTAATCTTTTAAACCGATCATTGTATTTCCACATCTCCAAGTAGTCACTTTCGAATATAATTAGTGTTACATTCATTGGTAATACTACCCACAAAGCTGTAGTTTAACTTTTTCGTTGTTAAATATATTGCGAGAGATGAAATATATCGTTTTATATGGAGGACGGTGTAATATATTCTATAGCATATTAGTAATAATACCGGGTGTCCAGTAAAGAACTCCCTAGTTTTGGAAATTACTCACGATAGTATTAGTTTAAATGGATTAGTAATAATCCTTTGGTGCTTTACAGTATATTTGTAAGTTTTAGTTTCGAACGTTGGCCATAAGCTTGGTACACCTGTTTGACATTGAGCGTAGTTTTACCACGCGCCGCATCCAGCGCTCAGCGCTGTGAGTGCAGAATTGATGATAGTGAAGATTTTTTAAACAATATAATTTTTACTGATGAATCTACGTTCCACGTTAATGAGGTTGTAAACCGCCATAACTGCAGAATTTGGGGGTCTCAGAAACCACAGGAGATCGTTCAATACCAACGAGACTCGCCTAAGGTTAATGTGTGGTGCGGCCTAATGAACGACCGAATTGTTGGACTTTTTATTTTTGCAGAGAAGACAATAACTGGTGATATCTACTGCAACATGCTGGAACTGTACGTCTTTCCACAGGTGGATGACATCGAGGCGGAAAAGGGACCTGTCATATTCCAACAAGACGGTGCGCCGCCCCACTACAAACAATGTGTGCGCTCAGCCTTAGATGCCCGTTTCCCAGGAAGATGGATGGGTAGAGTTGGTCCAATGGCATGGCCTCCAAGAAGCCCCGACATAACACTATTAGATTTTTTCCTGTGGGGTTATGTCAAGAACTTTGTGTATTCAGAGAAGATACGTAACATTGACCATCTTTGCCAGAGAATCATAGCAGCAGTAGCATCGGTCACACCTAATATGTTAACTAATACCTGGAGAGAGTTCGAATATCGCTTGGATATCTGTAGGGCTACAAATGGTTCACATATCGAGGTGTACTAGTGTTAAAAAAATTTATTTCATTACCTTTCATTTAATGTAGCAGTCATTGTAATTTGTATATTGTACAATAAATAAACAGAATCGAAAACTAGGGAGTTCTTTTTCGGACACCCGGTATAAGGAGTGATATACTTTGAAAATATTAACTGAACAATAAAAATTGGTATTGTTTATTAATAATATATTTAAAAAATATATTTAATTTTAAAATCTGTAATATTTTTTTAATTTTTAGTTAAACTTTTGAATTCAATTACTTGATGTCTTACATTTTCATTAATTTCAAGAGGCATACACCTTCAATACAACAAAAATATACGAAATCATATAATATCTTCACAATCATAACACATTTCCTCAGCTTATAAATATTAATAACTTGCAATTTTTTACCTAAACACAACATCCAAATAAGCATTTAGAAGTTAGTGTAAATAAAGCTAGTTTCACACTCAGAAATCATTCAGCATCAAGGTGTAGGAATCCTTCATTAAATATATATATCCGCACTCTACAAATTACGTTTAACGCGGATCACGGAGGTTAGGTAATACCTACACCTTGGGAGGATTAAATCCCGGAAATTTAAAGAGTGAAAAGTGTAACGGACATGTGCTTTTGGACCCGAGAAGAGCTACGCCATTCGAGATCCGTACACTCAACCCTTTTAAAAGTAAGTACAATTAAAGAGAGATTTGAGCTACATGACCCTTGCCCATAACCAGCAATGAGATCGAGATTTACCTATCCTGACTAACATCATTGACTGCCGGCTGCCAGACGGGGGCGAAGCGACGAAGTCCCTGCTCACGTGATGTCATTACACGCCTAATGTGGTAGATCAAATATGTTGACTAATAAAGAGACCTGTCACCTGAATATATATCATCGTCTACATCTATCAAACCAGAGTAGGCCAGTTTATTGTGAATCTTATAATTAAAAAGGAACTCAAAAACATATCTTAAAAACGGTTAGTGCAATGCGGCTAATTTCTTTTGCACAATATTTGTAAAAGTAATAGGAAGGTATGTGACGAGAAAAATTCGTAAAGTTGCCTGGAATATTTTAGAACTCGGAAAAAATTGTAAGATTTATGCTCCATAATACAAATTTGAACTGACCTAAACAGCCGTTGACACTTTAAGCTAATATTTGACAAAATGGCTAAAATATCCGTGAAAAGTATATTTCAAATTGTATACAATATTAAATATACAGTCCTTGATCATAAGTATCATGCAGATATCAAAGACAACTTTATCATTTTAACTTTACCTTCAAAATTCGCTAGAGACGAAATAATAACATCATAATGCGTTTAAAATAATATATAAACACTGTTCTAAATGAGCCTTAATCAAGAAAGTTGTGAATCCTTTCACATAAGGTACTCAAAACTGGTGATTTTTCTTGACAGTGTGATATTACATTTAAACAGTGGGTGAATATAGACATGTTTCGAGTATCTATCTTTTCACAGACTTCGGTCCGTTTAATCTTTACTTCACAAAAGCATATGGATAAACATTTTCAAACGTAGCAAGAAACTGCTTCCTCCTTATACATAAATTTTGATAGGAATTACATGGATATTCCGCTAGATCGTAGTAAACGTTTAAGTCCACCGTGAGTTTACAGGGCTGAAAGAAGATATATTTTAACGGTATAACACTTTTAAGTCCTACGCAAGTGTATATATAATTATATATATATATATATATTTATTTATTTATATTTATACCTTTATGGAAACAGAAATATTATACATGAAAATTCTCTACATTTTGTCAAAAATACGACATTTTTAAAGGTTTAACGTACTTACCTAGCACTTACCTTGTTGTAAACATACTAACAACAAACAATACACAAAAAGAATTACCATATGTTATTAAAACTAATTCTGAATTACAACGAGTTACAATAATTGTTCATAATACAATTAATACAATTTATAAATTAAATTTGATTTTAGTTGTGTAATTTAATAAAATGAAACAAATTAAAACAGCAATATTTAATTTTATATCTCCATTTCTTAATGTTAAACCATCCGGATGTTGAACAGGACCAACTGATAAGCTATTTCTCAATGAATAATTTTAAGTCCATGTGGATTCTAAATTAAATTAATACTTGGAAAAATAACATTGATTAAATGTGTAGTTATTCTTCATTGCAACGCTGGACCTAAATAGTTATGTATTATTGCGATTTTCTTTAAGTCTAATCTGCATGGAGTTATTATTATTGTTTGACCAATGTAGTCTTTTATATAGTGTTTACATGCAATTGGTTAATTACATTGCTGGATTCACATGACATTTTACAAATTACAGGATAATGTTTAGTTCTATTATATAATATATTATTTAGAGAAATTTGATATTTATCCTCGATTTGGTGTATGTTAACATGGATATATATATATATATA
The DNA here is from genome assembly GCF_021130785.1 of Homalodisca vitripennis. NCBI lineage: Eukaryota > Metazoa > Arthropoda > Insecta > Hemiptera > Cicadellidae > Homalodisca > Homalodisca vitripennis. Next base: position 68,881,184 of record NC_060213.1, read on the forward strand.
TATATATATATATATATATTTTATATATTTATATATATATATATATGGAGGTCATAAGTATACATGTGGACTTCCAGTGTACCAGTACCGTGCTCAAGTCAATAACGTACAACACAAACAAGATAGGACCAAGTATGGAACCTTGAGGAACGTCACACTCAACTTTCAGCCAGTTGGATGTCATGTCACCTACCTGTGCACACTGCCTTCTGCCAGACAGATAAGACCTCAGCCATTGCAGGACATTTTCTGAAAAACCAATTATTCTCAAATTAACCAATAGTAGTGTGTATTTTACACAATCAAAAGCCTTTGAGAAATCAAAGAGTGTCAGTATTATATTTGGTTTTTGGTCCATTGCGAATCGTATATCGTCAGTGACCTTCAGTATAGCAGTTTTAGTACTATGTCCTGTTCGAAATCCGGATTGTAAATCATTATTTCATGTTAAATAATCTGTAAAAGGCATTTGGATAGAGCAGGCAGAATATTAATTGGTCTGGCAAGATGTTGGAACTGAGGTCTTGTTCAATGGGCGGACAATATCAGACTTCCAAAATAAAGGGAAAATACCCTGTCTCCGTGACATGTTATAAATGTATGTGATTATTGGGAGGGTAGCAAAAATAATGTTCTTACTAATTGAATTTTTATGCCGTCAGACACTACAATTGCTTTCAAAACGTCTGATTGTATTACAGGTTTTAAATTAAATTTTTTATATTCATGCCGATTGATAGGCACATTTAGAAATTCTTTAGCATAATCCGTAACTTGGTTTGTATAGACAGTCTGACAACATGAAACAAAATAGTCATTAAGATAATTTAAGGATAATTGAATCGGAGGAGAAGCGCAGCATTTGCCCAAACCAAGTTCCCTAACATTGCGCCACAAATCGCTAGATGACTGTTTATTTTCAAACAGTTTACGCGCGTAACTCAATCTGGAATTTGGTAGAAGTTGTTTAACTCTATTTCTAATTTGTCGATATTGAACTATAAAACGGGGTCACTAGCTCGACGAGCTCTCCAATACAGGGAATGACTTTGAGCCATCAAGCTTAGAATTTCACACGTGATCCAAGGCACTGAGCGTCGCTTTGTTATGCGCTTGGTAACAACTGGTGCATGTTTATCGTGTAGCCCCAGAATGGTGGTGTTAAAAGCTTCAACCATGTCATCGACAGATTGCAATGCCTGTAGATTCTGTCATGGGGTCGAATAAACATCATGCATAAAAGAGGCATCGTCCATATTTTTAAAATCTCTGTTATTAATAAATTTTACTTTTGGCTTTTGGAACTTTGACGTTGATAACACAGTATACAAGGTCGTGACGCGAAACTGCTGGAATTGGAAGATGCCCTAGATGCGTCACGTCAGAAGGGTCAGTAACAACTAGAAGGTCCAGAAGGGTGTCTGACTCGGCAGTGTGATTTGTCGGGCCTAGTTGCAGTATAGTCATGTTAGTAGAGTCGAACATTGTTATCATTTGCGTAGTATTATAATCTGTCTTTTTTAGTAAGTTTGTTTTAAAGTCGCCTATGATCAAAACTCAACTGTAGCTGGGCAAGTGTTGTAAGAGAGCGTTTTCAAAGTCTTTCAGAAGACCAATTCTGGGAGGCCGATAGCACACACCGACCAAAAGGACATCCGATACAGATAAACCAATTTCAATAAACATGAACTCAGGCCTGGCAGAGTATTCAGAGGGAGATACGGACAACAACTCAGACCCTCTCTGACATAAACTGCAACACCGTAAACTTAAAATTTTTAGAATTCTGTAATTTCTTAGTATTACATAGCCAGAGAAGGCCACCTCACCTGAAAAAACACTCGGCTTAAGCCATGATTCTGATACGCCAATAATGTCAAATGTTTTTGAGGCCGAAAAATTTCTCTGATTTCGTCTATATTTCCAGGCGGTGATTGAGCGTTAATATGAGTAGCTTTAAAGAGTTTGTGATAAAGAGACAGTGTTGAGGACAGGATTTGAGCTTTGGAGATCACGTTTAAAGGAAGGGAAGAGAGAGCCGGCCTAGGGCCGCGGTCGTCACTGCGCGAACCCACTAAAATGGATCCGCTGGTAGCATCGGTGGGACACGGCCGACCAGGCAACCACACACAAGCTGAACCGGCAGGAGCTCCTGTACACGCACACACTCACACTTAAATTCATATAACATATAATAAAAAAACAGATTCTAGAAATATATATACATAAGAAAAAAACAGACAACTATAGGATAACTAACGAACATAACAACGATGATATGTAGCACTTTTAAGCTCCAAGCTCATTAGTATAGAAAAAAGAAAATTAAAGTTAAAATTTCCTGCGGTTCAGAATAGTAACTAAATTAGATCAATTAGGCCAGTAAGTAATTGTAATTTAAATCAATGCAATATAAGTAAGTAGTAAAAATAAATTTTAGTATAAATAAACAGTAAAATTAGTATTAGCTATAACATGTTATATAACTATAAAAATAAATAAAAATAAAATCAAGAAAATAATTATGAATTTATAACAATGGAGTCATTATTAAAGGAGCAGGAATCCGTTATTTCGACTATAAAGGTGTGTGATTATGGCATCATTTACAGTTTTTCTGCCTTGCCAGTTGTCAAAGAATATGTGATTTTGCTTACAATAAGTTGTTAGATGATGGCAGAAATTCACAAATATAAAGAACAAAATGTGGAGTATTTTCCGTTGTGGATTCTGTTGTTATAATCTTGTTGTTATAATTCAACCTGAAAGGATTCGCTTTTAAATTTAGTTCATTTAGCTCCAGATTTTTATGTTTCTTAATTTTGTGTTTTACAAGAAATTTTATAAACAATTTGCCTTGTATTTTATTACGTTAAGTAATAATTCAAATGGTCTAATATTGTATGAAAATTAAGTTGAATGGTTACCATAGAACTTGTTCTTTCTAAAGATATTACATTTTGAATTTAATGTACCTTGAATATAACAATTATTCTAGCCCAGCTGCAATATTTAATAGTTACTAGTATAATTACGTTTATCCACACAATAAGCGTTATCCCTAAATGAACCTCGTGATACTTTAATTGTGTACATCTTACGCGTTAAGAATATAAAACGGTACATTTGGAAGTTAATTTGCCGTTTCAATTTTTCTGTTTCACCTGTATTACGTTAAAATTAATCAGTCAATTACACTTCATTTCATCCAACTAAATAAATTTGTATTAGTAATGTTAAAGATCAATTTAATCTGAAATAAAATTATCATTGTATTAACATCTCAACCGAAACTAGAAACTTAATGACCTAGTATAACTTAATAACAGTAATTATTCGTTTCTATAATATTTTATTGATAAAACAGTTGTAAGAGAATTAATGATAGTGAACTGCAATAAATTGGATATAGATCATTAACGACTACACAATCAGGTGCAATTTGTGTATATAATGGTTTGGAAAAAGGTGCGTTTATTATTCACCTTTACTCCTTATCTCAGCGTAAGTGATAATATAGTCTACTTTAGAAAGTAACTTTTAAAATAAATGTATTATTACTTATGTTATTTGTGAGTGTGGAACCGGTTTAATTACAACGATCAGTTTGCAAGAACATTTATCTTGCAAAGGGCTTATATCAAAAAATGACACCCATATTCGACTCGCAAACCACTTTGGCCAATTTGGATTAAGTATACTGCATCCTGTTTTATTCTTTATTTCCGGAATTTGAAAATGTTCTACTTTGGTTTAAAAGGGCGCCATATAGTTTTAATTTTAAGTGCAACAAGTTTCAATTCATGTTACATTTGCGAATAAATTACACGATTGAATTCTTTAAGAGTAGTTTGAAGAAATATAAAGTTCATTTCTAATATTTTCTATATTTTTCAAAACATTACTAAATACGAGTAAGCGAAACCCTTTAATTCTTTAGATAAATCTCAAGGTTAAGGAGTGCAAAAGTAAAAATTGTATTTTTAATATTTTAAGTACATCAAATAATTTTAATGAATTCCCAATAAGGCGTTTATTTTAGAGATAGTATTTTTCAGTATTTAGGCTAAACAAAATTTGTGTTCTTCAATTTGTTACATGATACAATCAACGATTCCGCTGCCACTTTTAATTGAAGCTAGGAGAATAATTTTATAAATTGGAACTCCTGAGCTTGAGCTTTCATAAAGAGTGTATATTTATACAGCATTTTAAATTATATTATAGGAGCCTCCCGTTATAAATATATCAATTATTTAGATTACTTGTAGTTTTCTTATATTTATGACAAGTATGTTATAAATGTTTTCATTGTCTAGGCATATAAAAACCTATCATATGTGTATAAACAGTTGCATTAAATGATAGTATTATTCAGTTCTGTGCTACGTTGCAAGTTTTAAGAATTTAGTTCAGTGTGAAGTTTTTAAAAATCAATAAAGTATTTGTGTTGACATAATGTAAGCTTAATTAATAACATGTTTATCAGTAATCCCAGACAAGAACCATCAGGGGATTAGTTTCAAAGCTCTGTCATTTCATTTGACAGTCTCATACGAAAAAGCGGACAGAGATTGGATTATGTCTTCAAACTATTGGGGTAGACTTCTCTAAACGCTCTGAAGCCCGCAGTTATACAATATAGATTACAATAATATCACTAAAATTTAAACCTATTCTCTGAAAAATTTATTTTTAACGATTTTCGTAGGGATTTACCTAATGTAATTACTACTTTGCCAGAACACTGAAAGAAATTTCGTATTTTTGTAGTTTTTATTTATTGATATTCGTACTTTGATATATCAAAGTCACATTTGATTGAACATTTACAGACGCGCAAGCATACGCTTTTGCACGTAGTCACAATTGCTATAAGAGTATTTGCTACACATAGCTTAGGTACGTTCTTAAGATGATGCTCCTTTTAAATGATGTATTTAAGCATCATTTAAGATGATGCTTATTGAAATTAAATAAGGCTATTGCCATTTATACAATTTAATGTAAATAAAAGTCGTTTGACAGGTATTTGGTCTTCCGATCATATGTTAGTTTGCTTATTTAAACCCATATGTGACAGATACGGCCAAATACAAAATAATTGAATCGGAAAAAGTAAGCGCTCTGTGGTGTAATGGTAGCACATTCACCCGGCAAGTGAGAGATCCGGGTTCGATTCCCGGCGGAGCAAGTACTTTTTGTGATTCAATGTTTATTGAAATTAAATAAGGCTATTGCCATTTATACAATTTAATGTATATATATATATATATATATATATATATATATATATATATGTATTTCATAATAAAATTAATAATCTTATTATAAATTAAATCACTTTTGATATGTCAGATGGCTTCTTATTATTACATCTGAAGTTCTCACTGAATGACCACCATTATAATAAGAAAATAAAGGAAATTATTATTCATGTTTAATGACATCTACAAAGTTATACACCATGAAAATCTAATGTTTTATCTCTGTGTCTGAGAGTTTGTGTCACCCAATTAAGTAAAAGCTGCCGCACCAGTTACACTGAAGTTTTATACAGACATTTTTGTCCCTGGTTACAATATTATATTAAAAAAACCTTCGGTCTACGCCATACTTCAATAAACCACTGAGGCATAGAGGCACCAAACTGCTGTTGACACTTTCAAACTGTCTTTGAAGTTTCAGCTGAATTACATCAAAAGAGACTGAAACAGATGTTTACATTAAAACTTTATAAATCGTTGTTTCAGTGCTTGATTATTAGTAAAATGCAGTAACAAATACAAAGTTAAGTTATAACTTTCATTTCAGATTGAGCCATTTAAAAATAAAAAATTTCCCATCTCATCTTAATCAGACCCATCCTAATCAATAAAGCTAGAAACTTTTGAGCATGATACATTCAAAATTGTTTGGCTTCCTTGAAATTACGGTATGGCATTGTTACACTAATATGCCTCTACGAACGATACTTTCCCAGAATTCAGTCCGTATAATTAGATTTATACATATCAAATCTACAGTAAGCGTTACGACAAAATCATTAATATGGACTTGAAACCAATATTCTTCATGTTATCTATACAGTAGTTTTCTATATTCTTTAGTTAATATACACTCGGGCAAAGTATCATAGTTTGGAATAATTTGTACACTCGGGGTCTTGGATTGGCATACAATTCTTGCGCACCAAGACAATCCAAAGGTCCTTGATGACAAAGCTAGACAATCCACACGTTCTTAATGAAAAAGCTAGACAACTCACATATCTTTGATGATAAAGCCAAATTGAAAGTTTCACTATTGAGTTATGCTGAAGTACCTTCTATTTAGGGATGAGTTATATACAAAACATATTTCTGCTAAGCTGATTCAAGGGATTTTGCCATATTTAATTCTTAATTAAGTATTAAACCTTTATTCTCTATATTCTTTTTCAATTTAGGTTTTTGTTTAAACAAAATATAAGAGCCCGACGGCTGTGCATATTGCTTAATTTTATTGCTGGAAAAGTTTCAAAACTGCAATTATTTTGAATTTAAAATTTATTTATTACGGTTCCGACTAATATACAGATTATCATTGTAATATACTCAATATTATTTATTTATTTTACGTGTTTACGATTTTATTCTATATTGGTCTACAACACATTTACAATATACGATTGTTCTAAATGAATACAGTGCTGATGTATAATTAATCTTAACTGATCTAAAAGCGGGAAAGTAGGTATTGAATTCTATGATTACTATTTTTGAAGTATTGTGCAACTTTCCATAACCGTAGAACTGTTTTAGCACCCCCTCTTCCAATAATGTTACCTACATTTCTATGTCTGCTTCAGTGAATTTATGATGAGTTCTGTAGTGCTAACAAAGAGTTTCACCACCTACAGACATGTTTCCACTGTCTCGCCTCTTATAATGTTAACTACATTTTTCTGTTGTAATAATATTATGATGTGGTCTGTGATGTTAACCGAGATTTTCACCACCCATAGACTGCCTCACCTTCAATAATGTAACCTAATGTATTACAATTGTTGAGGTTAAATGTAAGAAAGGGGATATGTGACTCTTATTTTGCCTCTGTACTTATGTACACATAAACAATTATGACAATGGCTATGACCACTTACCTATTACTGTTGCAGTAAAACTATGATGTGGTCTGTACTGCTAGCCGTGAGTCTCGGCATGCTGCTGTTGGAGGTTATCCCCTCATCACAACAACAACTTTTTGACGACGTTGTAGAACCCCGCACATATGTCCCACCATATAGGCCACAAAGGGATGTGAGTGATGGTAAGCATTCAAATTAAAAATACAAAAAAGAAAAAGATTAAACACTCTGTAATAATAATAAAGTATTTAGCTATCCGATTGTAGCTGATATATGCTTCTGATTAGCAAGCGGTGATAAAACAGCGACTTGTGAAGGCCTCTGATGTTAGTAATTGACTTGACCTGCCCTTAAAACCGCAGCCGATAAATTATGGACAACCGTGAATGTTATTTTTCACCGTGATATAATACCGATGGTTATATTAGCTTAGGTAGCTGACCAAACAAATACATAATAAAGAATATTATTTCCAATTTTCACTTCGTCTAGTGACGCCATTTTCTATTCTTTATATTACAATAATTCATTGTGTTCTTTTTTTTATATAATCAACAAGGTGTCTAATAAAAATGTTAAAGTAAAATAAACAAAACAATTTACTTATACAAAGTGCACCAGACCCAAATGATACTAGTTTTAACAGAATTTATCAAGGGATAAACAAACACGACTACTTTAAATATACGACGAATCTCCGAGTTCCATTTGATAAAGTAAGTTTGTACATACGCACAACTGTGGCTTGATTATAAAACCAATCATTTTCATAATTGGGGAATTATGTGGGGAAAGAGTTGCAACCCCTAAGAGCAATATATTTTATTTTTCTACGTCTCAAAGTTGTATAAATGTTGAATTTGGCACACATATAATTCATGCTATGAAAAATTAAAAAACTTACGAACGTAACAGTGAGGTAAGTAAATCGTGTCAAATTTAACCAATAGGTACGCAATTTATAAGGGTTACATAACGGTATGACGGGATATTTGCTACATCAAGTTCGACAAGTAAATAATTTATTTCCTAAAAAATACGAATATTAGTACAAAAAGAGTCGTATGAATATTAAACATCTATACTTACATAAAATACCACTCTGTTATGACAAATGAAATATATAGTTTTAATAGGATAATAGGGTCCCTAGCCATAACCTGTCTAGGGATTCCATCAGATAAGGTCATAATTTAAATAAAAATTTCATCTGCTGTTGTAGACACTATAACTCATTTAGCCATACATTTATTTATTGTTACACTTACATAACTGGCGCACCAGAGAGAATTATTGAAACTTAGACATATACTTTAGGAATTTAAACATAAACAGAATAAACTAATTTTGTAAAATTGTATATATATATATATATATATATATATATATATATATATATATATATAAAATGTATACAAATGTTTTAACACTGCCACAGACTGCCAAACCAAAATGACAAATATTAAAGGTTTTCCTTTTTAAACTTATTTTAAAGAAACCTTATACACTTCCATATTTACATACCACAGTATCATATGTTATAATAGATAATCAATTTGTTATTGAATAATAGTTTATAAAATCCTCCACGCTGCTTATATCCATACTTATAAGGATGCCCCCGTAAAATAAATTTTAATATCGTAGACCGTTAATTCAACGTTTGGACCGGATTAAGATTCCCGCTAAATATGATTATAAAACTGTAATTATTAAAGTTTTAATTTTAATGAATTGACGTGTCACCTGAAATAAATAGAACAAATATACACCTTAAAGTTTCAATTTTTGTATTTTACTCTTGCTATCTGCCAATTTTCTCTATATGCTAATCCATAAAGACGTTCTACTAGTTAAGAATGCGTAGTCCACATGTATATTACACTCTAGTATTGAAAGTTCTTAAACATATTTGATGAAGACATAGGTGGATAGGAAGTAATATAGGGCTGTATGGGATACACCTAATAGTATTAAATAGTTCTGCTTTCCTAAACAGTAAAAAATTCAAGATTCTTATTTCAAAAACGCCCCAAAGTTGTATTTAAAGATTAGAAACAATTACCCACTGATTGATTGTTGAAAGGGCGAGTTTAAATCGTCCAGGTTTGGCTGCCGAATCGGTTGTTTTGAGACCAGATTTGTTAATTTTGGCTGGCAGATCGGTTGATTTGGCGGGCAGATCGGTTGATTTGGAGGCCAAATTGGTAGATTTGGCGGGGAGATCGGTTGATTTGGCGGGCAGAACGGTTGATTTGGCGGGCAGAACGGTTGATTTGGCGGCCGGATAAGATGGTTTGTCCCACCTAATAAACCAATCTTATCAGGACAAAACCATTCACATGTAACCATTCACCAGGACATTGATTTGTAATGTAACAAGACGACCACCCTTGTCATTGAGTTATGACGTTTTCACAGGACTTGTGCGTAGTTACTGGATGATTGCTATAAGAAAACAATATTTGTACTATTTAGATAAAAGAGTCCATTCAAATTTTAATAATTAAAATAACAGCATGTTCGTATCTGATCAAAGAATATTTAAAAAGCGAATTCTCCGACCATCCTGACGAGATGAGAGCACCAATACAGTAAGGGGAAAATGTTTTTAACACAACGTAATGTCTGTAACTGAATTATATGTTTATCAAGTTTGTGCTTTATAAATTTCCTATAATGCAATTTTTAATGTTAAGTTTTAAGTAGTTCTGATATAAATGTAATAATTAGAGATAAGATTTACACAATAACTTCAATAAACCAATTTAATTAGATTTGTTAGCCTTTTTAAAATTATTGAAATCCTCGTTTATGTATAAAGGCACATAAGTGGAAAAAACCTGAGTTTAAATTCAACATCTGTACAAGTTATTACTAATATTTAGTATGAAGTATTTAGAAAACAACTTAACAATCTTCTCAATGTAATATATGCACCTAATCTGATTTTTGTATTACCCATTAGGCCTACTGTTGATATTGCTGACATTCTCAACAAGTCAACTTTAAATAACAGGAATTTTTCTTTATATTTATATTTTTTATAATAATTTTATAATAAGACGAGAAAAGATATTTTTTTGATCCAATAGAATCCAGTGATATCATAGTAATTTATTAATTCTATTGTAGTATTAAAAAACAATTTATACCGACTTTGTTGTTGCTAGAACAAACGTATTAATATTGAGTAGCTAAACAAAGTATTAGAATAAGAAAATAATTAAAAATCTGGGGTATTGATTGAGAAAAATGAATAAAATAATAATCAAGATGATGTGTTGTAGAAATGGAAATCGACGCCTCCGTAAAACGTCATCCAGGACATCGTTGTGGTTCCCCAAAGTGTGGTTAGAGATGACTGTTATACAGTTTCTTTTATGTTATAATTTCACTTCTTTATTGGTCGTATATATATATATAAAAGCACATTATTGTATAAAATTTGTGTTTCAATTTAACAACATTATAAATTATTTAAAGTAGTTAGTATCAGGTCTGTAATAAAAATCTAGATAATATTGCCATTAAAAAGTTTCAAGCAACTTTGTCTATTTCATAACCCTATAGTTAATGTTTTATGTAATTTTTTTAATGTTTGATGATATAAAACTATTGAAACAAGAAATAAAATATGTCCTGAATTTAACCAGCGGTACCTCGCCTCGCTCCTTTATTTGGTAAGAAGATACCAAACACATATTATAAAAATGTTTACCCGTTTAAACAGGTAAGAGCAAAGTGTTGTAGTTCTTCTGTTAAATTCAGTTTCACATTACAAATTGCTTGTTACATGCAAACTTTTTTATTTTAATATTTTGTTAATGTAATTTTTATCACGGACAGTAAAATGCCATAGTCTATTACATTATAATTTTACAAACTGAAAATATAATGACTGTGACATTTATCTCACTTTTGACTTAAATATTTCAACATTGGCATAAAATACTTCAATTATTACTGATATCATTGGAGTTATTTAATGAAATATCATGAAAGATTATTTATTGAAGAATAATTGGATATACAGTATTTGAGAAGTACCAATAAATTTGAGAAAGTTTTAGGTAAAAAAGCCTCGCTGTCTTGACTTCAGGACACCATCTCTAAACTTACATTCAAAATCAATCAGAGATTGGAATGTATTTCAGTTACTATCACTTATCTCAAGATTGTTTAGAATATCATTCAAAATAATATGCTCATTGTGTCAATGTTTCACAAAATAAACTTTACTTGTGAAGCAACGTGTAAATGCTCTTACGCTATAACATCGTAGTCGTTCCTAGTCTTACGCGACGGTATCTTAACTAACATTTTAATAACTCCATTTACCATAATGGCAAATTAAACATTTTATTTAGCTGTTATTTATTTCAAACATACTATTGTCTGACTTCATTAACGTAGATACATTTATATTTAGTATGAGAATAGTATAAATGATTTTTCTAATCATATATTTGTTGTATAGTAGAGGTTTATTATCAAAACCTTTTACATTTCACCTTTAATTTAATCCAATTTCTTTACTAATAGGATATATGTTTACAAACTTGTTGGATTCTTTCAAAAATTATAATAGAATGGCATCTCAGATAATTTAATTATTTATAAACAAATATACTGTATGATTCTTAAAACAGTTGTTTTTCTCAAACAGGTTAATTTATGATCACAAAAACATTAATATTTCCTATAAACAAGCACGCAGGGTCCTTCCCGGCAGGTGGTTGGTTGGCTACAAACTCTTATTCAGAAGAAAATAGTATAATAAAAGTGTAGTAACCCCCTAAAGCTTGTTGATGTAATCTAATAGGATATATGTTTACAAACTTGTTGGATTCTTTCAAAAATTATAATAGAATGGCATCTCAGATAATTTAATTATTTATAAACAAATATACTGTATGATTCTTAAAACAGTTGTTTCTCTCAAACAGGTTAATTTATGATCACAAAAACATTAATATTTCCTATAAACAAGCACGCAGGGTCCTTCCCGGCAGGTGGTTGCTTGGCTACAAACTCTTATTCAGAAGAAAATAGTATAATAAAAGTGTAGTAACCCCCTAAATCAATTTGCATATGTATTATTACGATTTTGTCATATGACATGTTAATGATGGTGATGTAATACCATGCGCTGTTTTTTTTTTAATGTGTTATGTAAAGAGCCAGAAGTTACAGAAGTAAGAAATAACCAAGTTTTAGAACAATTAAAAACCATTTGGTGCCCATCTGTTAAAATATAAAATGTGTGGAAATTGCAGGATATAACGACTTATAATGCAGTCAACTGATAGGTCCTTGTACCTATGATATCTTCAGCAACATGCGTGTCTAATGTCATGTTCTGTTTATATATATAAACCATACTATATTACAACTGATAATAGAAAGATGGCTGAACTTAGGATCCGGCTAGCCTCCTCACCCTTGCCATAAAACTTGTGTACTATCCCTCTCAACCACCTCTGGTGGTCATTTTAATTCCACGTTCGTTACGAGCGGTTCCTGATTAAAATATTAAATTTATTATAAAAACTCACTATCAGTTACTTAAGTTGGTTCTCTCAAATATAAAATAACACTGCGTTTAAATAAAGTAAAATAACCTTTGGGTCAAGAAAATAAAACTCGTCTTTACAAAAAACTATTTAGGTAATTACCACGTTGTAAAAAAGTAGTAAATTACATTTATTTATTCACTGTACAGTCGTCAACTTAATTAACAAGAATTTCTTCATGCGGATTAAACAAAATAAATCAGAGACATATGCTATTACCAACGAAAAGTTACTGATTAAGTATTAACCATAACAAGAACAATAATAAATAGTAATAAAACAATAGAAAGAGCAAGAAAACGAAAATTGCTATAATTGTGTAAAACAAATAACAATGTGATAAAGAGATAACACCATGGAAATAAAATTAAAAAATACTATGCTTAACAATAATAATAAATACATTAAGGAACCGGCAGGTCCTTCACATCAACACGTGGCAATCGTACAAAATTATCTAACAATAAACCACAGAAAACTGAAAACAATAAAACTGTATGACAAACTAAAACACCGGAGAGTCAACATTTTGTATCCCTCTAAAGGTACTAAAAGATTCTTTGCCGAGTAAAACACTTAGTGAGTATGTCTGAGGGTATCACTTCATGGATCACTGGTGTATGACTGGTTTATACCTTCCAGTTGAACCTACCACTGGGCACAGTAAAAACCGTTGTGTCACTTCAATCTGGGCAACCATATGGATGTCCAGTAGCGACACAACACTAACTGCAAATGTTGAGATTCTGGGAATCTAGGATAATGTGATAGGTCTAGTCTACTACGGGAGATGACTGGTGGGGTTTATTCTCTTAATTATCAGAGGTTCTTGCTAGCCTCAACAAGGGTATGCCACCCCTGCTTGCTTTGACTGGAGAGACTGGTTCAGAGATGGCCTCCCCTTCTTCCGAGGGGACATGACTGAGATTAGTACCCTAATTATTCATTATGGATCTTGATGCCAAGAAGAACTGACCTAAAAACCATAATCTTTGCATGAAGATACATGTCTATGAAGTTATTAGATTAGGTAGAAATACTTATCATTGATATTTTACACTGAATAATAAATAAATTGACTCCTTAGAGAAAAATTATAGAACCTTATATGTTTTTATTGATATATTTAAAGCTTTTGAGTCTATAGAGAGACATTTATTTTTGAGTAATTTGATTAAATTGGAGTCCTAGACATAGTCTTAAATTGGTTTGTACGTTATCTAGTTTATATCAGTCGAACTCAAGTTGTTAGTATAATCTATATTAACAATGATATTTTGTAATTATTTTAAACCGATTCAAACAACTGTGAAAAACTGAATGTAACTGCAAAACAACTTTAGCGTAAGAATTGGTACTAAGTATATAAAACAGCTTAGCAAGCATTAGATTTATTATGTAAATTATTTTCTTACAAAATTTCAACTTTTACTGTGTTTAAAACTGCATGCGATTTCCAGCTGATAAAGAGAGTAGACCAATAATATCTATTATCAGGGTGTAATCATTGATGGAAAACTCAGATTATAACCACATGTTATTTGTAAAAAATCCAAATCAAGACAATTGTACTACAAATTTCTTGAATTGGGCCTATTTCTTAATATAATGAGTAAAAACAGTAAACTTTCTGTATGCAGTGTCAGTTCCCCAATACGGTTCATAGTATTGGGAAGGGCTTACCACACTGTATTTTAATCTGTAAATGTTATTCATTAATCAAACATCATAGCAGCTATATATTAAAAATCATCATTTTTCATCTAAACTGTTACTTATGGCGACAAATTACAATTAAGCATTTATTTACTGTGACTGTACAAGCCTACAAATACTCTCATTAGGATGCGAACAAAACATTTTACGTTTTATTACGTTTGGTACTGTGGCTATAAGGACTAATATATGGTTGTGAGAAAATATATTTTTTTAACTACACAATCGTAGGTAGCTAGTATGTAGTACTAGTATGTAATATTTATCTACTAATTTGTTTGGTCTTACCCAAATAATGCGTCATCAACATCAACAAAGAGAAATGTAAACTTGTACATCATCAACCAAAGTTTTGAAAGCTTATACGTTCTATATAAATGATAATTAAACATATTGGAGGGAATTTACATATTGTATTCCTAGCATTCCTAATTTAATTTATTGCCATTGAAACATATTTCCATTTCCCGAATAACTTCTCCATCGTTTAATACCAAATAAAAACTTGTAAAAAACTGATATTGAAGCTTAAGAACTCACTACGAGCCGCTTAAGAAGAAAAGTAACGTTATAAATTGTTTTCTGAGAACCTCTTCTTCGTACTGAAAAATATAGCTGTTACTTTATTTTATTACCTGTGTTTACTTTATAATTTGAAACTTTTTACCCGACCTAATAACGTTTAGGTGTTCATTATCACGCATAAAACCGCGAATTCACTATGATTCGGTAATAGATATAAGGATAACACAGGTAAATCTGATATGAACATTACTTATATTGAATAATAAGTATAATATAAAACATTGATGGAAAATTATCGGTCAAACATAAAATATCACACAACGAATGGTGAATATTATATCTTTTCTCGTGTGGATTCACCGCTTAAGGGTTTAAAATAGGTGTCAATTATAACTCCAAAAATGATTATTATCTACTCTTTAGCATTCCTGAATCAATAGTAGTCTTGCTGGTCCATATAGGTTAAGAAGTCTGAAATAAAAGTTTCGTGCTTGGAAAATGTTACAATAAAGATGTCAGCACGAGGAATAATTTCAAGAATTTCAGGTCCGTAATACAAATTACTATTGATTGAATATTTATAATCATCAAATTACTCTTTTATGTAATTATGTTTAACATAAAAAACGAACTAAACCGACCAATCACCACGCGCGGAGTTAGAATTTAACTGTGTTTAGCAAGAATTTCAAATTCCAATTTTAGTAAATGTTTTATTCAATTTTACCATTTACAATAACAAATTTTAATTAATTTCAAATTATGTACAATGTTTTAGTAAACAAAATATATTTCTATAGTTAAAATTTGTGCAATTCTTATTTTCATTCAATTCCTTGTTCCTATTGTGCAATTTAATAATATTCATATCAATAAATATTCTACCGAGAAAAAGACGTTGTCACGTAAAATCTTCGCCCGTAAAACCGACTTTACAGGCAACCATAATTTTTTTTAACTATGCAATCGTAGGTAGCTAGTATGTAGTGCTACCTCTTCTTCGAACCTAAAAATGTAGCTTTTACTTTAATTTAATACCTGTGTTTTCCTTATAATTTGAATCATATAATCCGACCTAATAGCTTTTAGGTACTCATTATCACGAAAAAAATGTACTTTACAAGCGAATTCACTATAATTCAGTAACATAAATAAGTATGATACCTGTAAATCTGATATGAACATTACTTACATTGAATAATAATTATAATATAAAACGTTGATTGGAAATTATCAGTCAAACATAAAATATCACACAACGAACGGTGAATATTATATCTTTCCTCGTGTGGCTTCACCGTTTAAGGGTTTAAAATAGGTATCAATTATAACTACCAAAATGATAATTATCTACTCTTTAGCATCCCTGAATCAATAGTAGTCTTGCTGGTCCATATAGGTTAAGAATTTCGAAATAAAACTTACGGGCTTGGAAAATGTTATAATAAAGATGTCAGCACGAGAAATAATTTTAAGAATTCCAGGTCCTTAATAGAAATTACTATTGATTGAATATTTATAATCGTCAAATTACTCTTTTATGTAATTATGTTTAACATAATTTTCTATTATCTACATTATGTAGTTTAACTTTACCGATATTTTAACATTTCTGTGGATACGCTTTACACTACTCAGAAACTATACATGAAACATTAATTAAACAATGTTACGTAAAATAAATAACTGTTTGCATTATATTTTATAACATAAGAAAAAAGTATGAAATCTTGAAAACAAATTTTAAGAATATTGTTTTGAATTTCCATTTTCCTGGAACTAGTAGATAGCCTATATTATAAAACAAAGGCTTAATAAAATATTTTAAAATTGGTAAGAAAGAATTGGATTTTCTTTCTGTCCCTTTCCATTAATCTTTAGCGATACCCTCTTACCTTTAATAAGTCTTTTTTTAACAAATACTTTCTATCATTGATAATTTTTACTACAATTTTAATATTAATCTAGGAAATAAATTCATTCTTCCTCCATTTATATAATATTATTGATCGGTTATGATTGATTATTATTACATTAATTATTATTGTTCCATTAAACCGATCGTTTTATTTCCACACCTCAAGCAGTCACTTTTGACGTATAAAATTAGTGTTACATTCATTTTTAACACTACCCAACAAATCTGTAGTTCAACTTTTGCTTTGTTAAAAATATTATGAGAGATCAAACATATCGTTTTATATGGAGGACGGAATAATATATTCTATAGCATATTAGTAATGATTTAAAAAGAGTTATATATTTTGATAATATTTACTGACCCATACAATTTGGTACTATTTAGAAATAATATATTTAAAAAATAATATTTAATACTAAAACTTGTAATATTTTTAATTTTAATTAAAATTTTGCATTCACCCAATTAATGTCTTTAATGTCCATTAATTTTTCATGAGGCATACACCTACAATACATAAACAAATATACCAAAACATATAATTTCTTCGAAATTATAACAAATTTCATCAGCTAAATATTAATACAATTTTGTAAAATCAAGATCCATAGGAACATTTACATTTGAGTGTGAATTAAAGTACGTTACACACTCAGAAATTCTCTTGCATCAAAGTGTAGGAATATTCAATTATATGGGCATCCGCACTCTAGAAATTACGTTTAACGCGGATCAAGGATGTCAGGTAATACCTACACCCTTAGAATATTAAATCCCGTATTATTTAAAGAGTAGAAGGGTAACGGACATGTGCTTGGGCAGAAGAAGAACAACGCCATTCGAGATACTCACACTCAAAGCCTTTTAAAAGTAAATAAAATTAAAGAGAGCTAATATGTTGACTAATACAGAGACCAGTCACCTAAATATATGTCATCGTGTACATCTATAAAACCAATCCAGGCAAATTTATTGTGAGTCTTTTAATTAAAAATGAGTTCAAAAGCATATTTGTAAGCACTAATCTTAAAAACGGTTAGTGCATTGCGGCTAATTGCTTTTGCACAATATTTTTAAAAGTAAGAGGAAGGTTTATTTGACGAGAAATATTCGTAAAGTTACCTGGAATATTTTAGAACTTGGAACAAATGGTAAGATTTATGCTCCAAAAATCATCGTCTCCATTGCATGGTCCGAAATACGATTGAACTAAATATAAAGGTATGTATAATTGCGATTTAATTTTAGTATAATCTGCAATGGAGTTGTTGTTTGACAAATGTAGTCTTTTGGATAGTGTTTACATGCAATTGGTTAACTACATTGCTGTATTCACATGACATTCTACCAATTATAGGATAATTATTTTTATATATAAAACACACATATATAATTATATATACATGTTACTTTTTTATCAGATAAACAATGCGACTCAACTATAGAGCTGTAAACGGTGTTATACGAGTATAAGGCTAGAAATAAATGAGTTTTGAGGCAAAAGTATTTGTATCATCTTGATCGAGGCAAAAAAGCACATTAAGGTGGGAATTTTAAATATAATTGCTTAGATCTAGAAATGCTTCTACACGTGAAACAACTATAAAAATATTACATCCTATAATAGAATTAAATCTACCTATTGTACGCTTACTCTTGTTTAGACAATTTTCTTGGCGCGCAACATAATACATCATAAGTTCTGTTAATAAATAACATTTGGACTTATTCTTTGCAAAGCAGCGGATAAAAGCTAAAAAGAATATAAAAAATACAAATTTAATTCAAATTTATTTAAGAATAGAAATATGTTTTACACTATAAGAAACAAAGTTACATATATAATAAAATATACAAGATTTTGTGTTTTTATCTATTCTAACTAAAAAAAGTAATAAAACATAGCCCATATTAGAGTACCAAATTGTAAATATATATTTTTAAATCAAATACTTCCTTCAAGTTATTTTTCAACCCTTCTTCCATAATCATAATTAAATTAAATAAAAAACATCTCATATATAAAAAAAATTAACAGAAAAACTTAAAATTATTAGTTAAATTTTACAACTGAGTTCCTTAGTAATATTATAAAAAATTAGTGTTTTTTAAGGTCTAGTATAAATCAAGATTTATCGTGTAATACTGTTAACAAATATCAAAGCGAAGATGCATTATATTAATTGCAGGTTTATACAACACTAAAATTATAGATTTTCTATGTTTCCCTTGTTAACGCCATACTTATAGTGCTTACTAGGATAATCTTAATTTAGAAAACTTTTTAAGAGTCCTTAAAAAAACGAAGTTTTTTTTAAAGTAGAGTCAAATTTATTTCATATATGCATCATACCCTACATAAAAGTATGTATTAAATGTATTTCAAATTACTGTATGATACATTTTTAGACATAAAACTTGTAGTTAACCCTTTCACGGTCAGTGTACTCCGATTAAAACCCTTGCCTATCGCAGTCAACCCAATAAATCGTTTATTTAAATATAATGTTTTGTAAAATATTTGTAAAGAGTTTCGATATCACACATTGGTTTCTATGAAAAATTATGGTCTACAATCGTTTAGAAAAATTTCTTACTAATTATTCTATTCTGTGTTTTTATAATTGCCATTATGGTTATCAATAATGATACTATAAAACTAAAAATACAAAAGTAAAATCCAGCGGATACGTTTACCAAATGTAATGCAAAACCTTATTAAGATACCTATACATTAAGTATATTTTTTAATATCCGATTGCATTTCCTTCTTCATAAGAATAATTCTGATTTGAGAGGTCATAACATATAGTTAAATACAATTATTTCAAATGAGATCCATAAGGTAAACATAAACTTCTCACCACATGTACGACAGACAGGTGATAATGGTAACTATTCACACGGTAAACTGAAAACTTCAAACTAATACGTCATTGAAATTAAATGAAATGTAATAAAATATTTTATTATTTGAGGTAAAATTTGAGCTTCATGGTCCTTTCTTACATTTAACCTCATATAGAAACTAGAACAAAATATTCTTATTTTTAAATATTAATAAAACTAAATATTTATTGTAAACATTTTCAATATAAACAACAATAAGTAAATTTTAATTAAGAATAAAAATAAAATATGTAGAGCGATAAAAAGGTATATAAAAATATTTATAAACACATACATTACTTACACGCAAAATAATAGCATGTACTTGCGTATAATGAATATTAAAAACACACTATCCTCACACTCTCTACTCATGCCAGTGCAACCTCAGCGAAGAGACCTATGCCGACCCCGCCCCAACCATCCACCCAGATAGTGCTCCCTCAGCGACGCCACAAACCAAGGACGACTCTCCATGAATTTTATACTACGAGGAAGGGAATTCCGCAGACGACATGCTGTTACTACAAAAGACTTGTCATATACAGCAGTTCTGTGCAACGGCATGCGGAGCACAGACGAACCATGTCTATCCACACCACTTTCAGAGAAACATTGGAAATCGTTTAAGAAATAATTTGGAAAGTCAGAATTTAAAATTAATAGATCAATGTTAAGACTTTTACTTACACTCAGCCATTCGGATGTTATGTCCCCTACCTGTACACACTGCCTTCAGCGAGACAGATAAGACCTCAGCCATTGCAGGACATTTTCTGAAAAACCAATTATTTTCAATTTAGCCAATAGGAGTCTGTAGTTTACACAATCAAAAGCCTTTGAGAAATCAAAGAGTGTCAGTATTGTGCTTAGTTTTTGGTCCATTGCGAATCGTATATATGCAGTGACTTTCAGTAAAGCAGTTTCAGTACTATGTCCTGTTCGAAATCCGGATTGTAAATCATTTAGAACGTTATTGACAAGATGTTGGAACTTGTTCAATGGGCGGACAAAAGCAGACTTCCAAAGTAAAGGGAAAGTACTCTGTGTCAGTGACATGTTGAAAATCTATGTGACTATTGGGAGGGTCGCAAAAATAATGATTATTATTAATTTAATTTTTATGCCGTTAGACCCTTTAGCATTACTGCCAATACGGCGAATGGATTTCAAAACGTCTGATTGTATTACAGGTTTGAAAGTAAATTTTTCATATTCGTGCCGATTGATAGGCATATTTATAAGTTCTTTAGCATAATTCGTAACTTTGTTTGTATTGAGAGTCTGACAACATGAAACAAAATAGTAATTAGAGATCATTTAAGGATAATTGGATCGGAGGAGAAGCGCGGTCTTTGCCCAAACCGTGCTTCCTAACATTGCGCTACAAACCGCTAGATGACTATTTCTTCTCAAAAAGTATACGCGTGTATCTCAATCTGGAATTTCGTAGAAGTTGTTTAACTCTATTTCTAATTTGTAGATATTTAACTGTTAAAACGGGGTCACTAGCTCGGCGAGCTCTCTTATACGGGGAATCACGTTGAGACATCAAGTTAAGAATTTCACACGTGATCCAAGGCACTGGGCGCTACTTTTTTAAGGGTTTGGTAACAACTGGTGAATTTTTATCGTATAGCCCCAGAATGGTGTTGTTAAAAGTTTCAACCATGTCATCGACAGATTGCAATGTCTGTAGTTTCTGCCATGGGATCGAATAAACATACTACATAAAAGAGGCTTCGTCCATATTTCTAAAATATTAAGGTTACGCTGCAACTTTAATAAAAAGCTAGGTGAATAATTTTATAAATTGGCACACCTGAGCTTGAGCTATTCGTAAAGGGTGGATATTTATACAGAATTTTTAATTATATTATAAGAGCCTACCGTTAAAAATATGTCAATTATTTTGATTAATTGTAGTTTTTATTATATTTATGACAAGTATGTTATAAATGTTTGCATTGTCTACGCATACAAAAACCTCTCATATGCGTATAAACAGTTGCATTAAATGATAGTATTATTCAGTTCTGTGCTGCGTTGCAAGTTTTAAGAATTTAGTTCAGTGTGAAGTTTTTGAAAATCAATAAAGTATTTGTGTTGACATAATTTAAGCTTAATTAATAAAATGTTTATTAGGTAATTCTAGACAAGAATCATCAGGGGATTAGTTTCAAAGCTCTGTCATCTCATTCGACAGTCTCGTGCGGAAAGGCGGACAGAGATTGGATTGTCTTCAAACTATTGGGGTAGACTTCTCTAAACGCTCTGAAGCCCGCAGTTATACAATATAGATTACAATTATATCACTAAAATTGAAACCTATTCTCTGAAAAATTTATTTTTAAACGATTTTCGTAGGGATGTACCTAATGTAATTACTACTTGGCCAGAACACTGAAAGAAATTTCGTATTTATATCAAAGTCACATTTGCTTGAACATTTACAGACGCGCAAACGCACGCTTTTGCACATAGTCACAATTGCTATAAGAGTATTTGCTACACGTAGCTTAGGTACATTCTTAAGATGATTCTCCTTTAAGTAAACTGTTATGATATAAATATAGAAACAAAGTATAAACATTCATAAAAGTTATTATAGGTAAACTAATGTTAATATATATATGTATTTAATAATAAAGTTAATAATCTTGTTATAAATTAAATCACTCTTGATATGTCAGATATGGTTCTTATTATTACATCTAAAATTCTCACTGAATGACCACCATTATAATAAAAAAATAAAGGAAATTATTAATCATGTTTAATGACATTTACAAAGTTATACACCATGAAAATCTAATGTTTTATCTCTGAGTGTTTGTGTCACCCAATTAAGTAAAAGCTGCTGCACCAGTTACACTGAAGTTTTATACAGACATTTTTGTCCCTGGTTCTAATATTATATTAAAAAAAACCTTCGGTCTACGCCATACTTCAAAAAACCACTGAGCCATAGAGGCACCAAACTGCTGTTGACACTTTCAAACTGTCTTTGAAGTTTCAGCTGAATTACATAAAAAAATACTGAAGTAGATGTTTACATTAAAACTTTATAAATCGTTGTTTCAGTGCTTGATTAGTAGTAAAATGCAGTAACAAATACAAAGTTCAGTTATAACTTTCATTTCAGATTGAGCCATTACAAAATTAAAAATATCCCATCTCATCTTAATCAGACCCATCTTAATCAATAAACCTAGAAACTTTTGAGCATGATACATTCAAAATTGTTTGGCTTCCTTGAAATTAAGGTATGGCATTGTTACACTAATATGCCTCTACGAACTATACTTTTTTAGAATTCAGTCCGTATAATTAGACTTATACATAACAAATCTACAGTTAGGGTTACGACAAAATCATTAATATGGACTTGAAACCAGTTTTCTTCATGTTATCTATACAGTAGTTTTCTATATTCTTTAGTTAATCTGTACACTCGGGCAAAGTTTCATAGTTTGGAAAATTTATACACTCGGGGTCTTGGATTGGCATGCAATTCTTGCGTACCAAGACAATCCAAAGGTCATTGATGACAAAGCTAGACAATCCACACGTTCTTAATGAAAAAGCTAGACAATTCACATATCTTTGATGATAAAGCCAAATTGAAAGTTTCACTATTGAGTTATGCTGAAGTACCTTCAATTTAGGGATGAGTTATATACAAAACATATTTCTGCTAAGCTGATTCAAGGGATTTTGCCTTATTTAATTCTTAATTAAGTATTAAACCTTTATTCTCTATATTCTTGTTCAATTTAGGTTTTTGTTTAAACAAAACATAAGAGCCCGACGGCTGTGCATATTGCTTAATTTTATTGCTGGAAAAGTTTCAAAACTGCAATTATTTTGAATTAAAAATGTATTTATTACGGTTCTGATTAATAAACAGATTATCATTGTAATATACTCAATATTATTTATTTCTTTTACATGTTTACGATTTCATTCTATATTGGTCTACAACACATTTACAATATACGATTGTTCTAAATGAATACAGTGCTGATGTATAATTAATCTTAACTGATCTAAAAGCGGGAAAGTAGGTATTGAATTCTATGATTAATATTTTTGAAGTATTGTGCAACTTTCCATAACCGTAGAACTGTTTTAGCACCCCCTCTTTCAATAATGTTACCTACATTTCTCTGTCTGCTTCAGTGAATTTATGATGAGTTCTGTAGTGCTAACAAAGAGTTTCACCACCTACAGACATGTTTCCACTGTCTCGCCTCTTATAATGTTAACTACATTTTTCTGTTGTAATAATATTATGATGTGGTCTGTGATGTTAACCGAGATTTTCACCACCCATAGACTGCCTCACCTTCAATAATGTAACCTAATGTATTACAATTGTTGAGGTTAAATGTAAGAAAGGGGATATGTGGCTCTTTTATTGCCTCTGTACTTATGTACACATAAACAATTATGACAATGGCTATGACCACTTACCTATTACTGTTGCAGTAAAACTATGATGTGGTCTGTACTGCTAGCCGTGAGTCTCGGCATGCTGCTGTTGGAGGTTATCCCCTCATCACAACAACAACTTTTTGACGACAATGAATTAGCCCCCACATTTGTCCCGCCAAATGGGGGTAGAAAAAGAGATGTGAGTGATGGTAAGCATTCTAATTAAAAATAAAAAAAAGAAAAAGATTAAACACAATGTAATAAAAAGTTTATTTCATAAATTAAATTATCTAAAATACAAAGAAAAGGTGCTACGAAAATGGTATAATTCAACGAAAAAATTACTAATTAGTTTTATTAGAAAATTGGTACATGTATGAACCTATATATTTATTTTTCATCACGTACTACTACTAGTTTTAAAAGAATTTATCAAGGGATAAACAAACACGACTACTTTAAATATACGACGAATCTCCGAGTTCCATTTGATAAAGTAAGTTTGTACATACGCACAACTGTGGCTTGATTATAAAACCAATCATTTTCATAATTGGGGAATTATGTGGGGAAAGAGTTGCAACCCCTTTAGAGCAATATATTTTATTTTTCTACGTCTCAAAGTTGTATAAATGTTGAATTTGGCACACATATAATTCATGCTATGAAAAATTAAAAAACTTACGAACGTAACAGTGAGGTAAGTAAATCGTGTCAAATTTAACCAATAGGTACGCAATTTATAAGGGTTACATAACGGTATGACGGGATATTTGCTACATCAAGTTCGACAAGTAAATAATTTATTTCCTAAAAAATACGAATATTAGTACAAAAAGAGTCATATGAATATTAAAAATCTATACTTACATAAAATACCACTCTGTTATGACAAATGAAATATATAGTTTTAATAGGATAATAGGGTCCCTAGTCATAACCTGTCTAGGGATTCCATCAGATAAGGTCATAATTTAAATAAAAATTTCATCTGCTGTTGTAGACACTATAACTCATTTAGCCATACATTTATTTATTGTTACACTTACATAACTGGCGCACCAGAGAGAATTATTGAAACTTAGACATATACTTTAGGAATTTAAACATAAACAGAATAAACTAATTTTGTAAAATTGTATATATATATATATAAAATGTATACAAATGTTTTAACACTGCCACAGACTGCCAAACCAAAATGACAAATATTAAAGGTTTTCCTTTTTAAACTTATTTTAAAGAAACCTTATACACTTCCATATTTACATACCACAGTATCATATGTTATAATAGATAATAAATTTGTTATTGAATAATAGTTTACAAAATCCTCCACGCTGCTTATATCCATACTAATAAGGATGCCCCAGTAAAATAAATTTTAATATCGTAGACCGTTAATTCAACGTTTGGACCGGATTAAGATTCCCGCTAAATATGATTACAAAACTGTAATTATTAAAGTTTTAATTTTAATGAATTGACGTGTCACCTGAAATAAATAGAACAAATATACACCTTAAAGTTTCAATTTTTGTATTTTACTCTTGCTATCTGCCAAAGTTCTCTATATGCTAATCCGTAAAGACGTTCTACTAGTTAAGAATTTGTAGTCCACATGTATATTACACTCTAGTATTGAAAGTTCTTAAACATATTTGATGAAGACATAGGTGGATAGGAAGGAATATAGGGCTGTATGGGAGACACCTAATAGTATTAAATAGTTCTGCTTTCCTAAACAGTAAAAAATTCAAGATTCTTATTTCAAAAACGCCCCAAAGTTGTATTTAAAGATTAGAAACAATTACCCACTGATTGATTGTTGAAAGGGCGAGTTTAAATCGTCCAGGTTTGGCTGCCGAATCGGTTGTTTTGAGACCAGATTTGTTAATTTTGGCTGGCAGATCGGTTGATTTGGCGGGCAGATCGGATGATTTGGAGGCCAAATTGGTACATTTGGCGGGGAGATCGGTCGATTTGGCGGGCAGAACGGTTGATTTGGCGGCCGGATAAGTTGGTTTGTCCCACCTAATAAACCAATCTTATCAGGACAAAACCATTCACATGTAACCATTCACCAGGACATTGATTTGTAATGTAACAATACGACCACCCTTGTCATTGAGTTATGACGTTTTCACAGGACTTGTGCGTAGTTACTGGATGATTGCTATAAGAAAACAATATTTATACTATTTAGATAAAAGAGTCCATTCAAATTTTAATAATTAAAATAACAGCATGTTCGTATCTGATCAAAGAATATTTAAAAAGCGAATTCTCCGACCATCCTGACGAGATGAGAGCACCAATACAGTAAGGGGAAAATGTTTTTAACACAACGTAATGTCTGTAACTGAATTATATGTTTATCAAGTTTGTGCTTTATAAATTTCCTATAATGCAATTTGTAATGTTAAGTTTTAAGTAGTTCTGATATAAATGTAATAATTAGAGATAAGATTTACACAATAACTTCAATAAACCAATTTAATTAGATTTGTTAGCCTTTTTAAAGTTATTGAAATCCTCGTTTATGTATAAAGGCACATAAGTGGAAAAAATCTGAGTTTAAATTCAACATCTGTACAAGTTATTACTAATATTTAGTATGAAGTTTTTAGAAAACAACTTAACAATCTTCTCAATGTAATATATGCACCTAATCTGATTTTTGTATTACCCATTAGGCCTACTGTTGATATTGCTGACATTCTCAACAAGTCAACTTTAAATAACAGGAATGTTTCTTTATATTTATATTTTTTATAATAATTTTATAATAAGACGAGAAAAGATATTTTTTTTATCCAATAGAATCCAGTGATATCATAGTAATTTATTAATTCTATTGTAGTATTAAAAAACAATTTATACCGACTTTGTTGTTGCTAGAACAAACGTATTAATATTGAGTAGCTAAACAAAGTATTAGAATAAGAAAATAATTAAAAATCTGGGGTATTGATTGAGAAAAATAAATAAAATAATAATTAAGATGAAATGTTGTAGAAATGGAAATTGACGCCTCCGTAAAACGTCCTCCAGGACATCGTTGTGGTTCCCCAAAGTGTGGTTAGAGATGATTGTTATACAGTTTCTTTTATGTTATAATTTCGCTTCTTTATTGGTCGTATATATATATATATATATATATATATATATATATATATATATATATATAAAGGCACATTATTGTATAAAATTTGTGTTTCAATTTAACAACATTATAAATTATTTAAAGTAGTTAGTATCAGGTCTGTAATAAAAATCTAGATAATATTGCCATTAAAAAGTTTCAAGCAACTTTGTCTATTTCATAACCCTATAGTTAATGTTTTATGTAATTTTTTTAATGTTTGATGATATAAAACTATTGAAACAAGAAATAAAATATGTCCTGAATTTAACCAGCGGTACCTCGCCTCGTTCCTTTATTTGGTAAGAAGATACCAAACACATATTATAAAAATGTTTACCCGTTTAAACAGGTAAGAGCAAAGTGTTGTAGTTCTTCTGTTAAATTCAGTTTCACATTACAAATTGCTTGTTACATGCAAACTTTTTTATTTTAATATTTTGTTAATGTAATTTGTATCACGGACAGTAAAATGCCATAGTCTATTACATTATAATTTTACAAACTGAAAATATAATGACTGTGACATTTATCTCACTTTTGACTTAAATATTTCAACATTGGCATAAAATACTTCAATTTTTTCAGATATAATTGGAGTTATTTAATGAAATATCATGAAAGATTATTTAATGAAGAATAATTGGATATACAGTATTTGAGAAGTACCAATAAATTAGAGAAAGTTTTAGGTAAAAAAGCCTCGCTGTCTTGACTTCAGGACACCATCTCTAAACTTACATTCAAAATCAATCAGAGATTGGAATGTATTTCAGTTACTATCACTTATCCCAAGATTGTTTAGAATATCATTCAAAATAATATGCTCATTGTGTCAATGTTTCACAAAATAAACTTTACTTGTGAAGCAACGTGTAAATGCTCTTACGCTATAACATCGTAGTCGTTCCTAGTCTTACGCGATGGTATCTTAACTAACATTTTAATAACTCCATTTACCATAATGGCAAATTAAACATTTTATTTAGCTGTTATTTATTTCAAACATACTATTGTCTGACTTCATTAACGTAGATACATTTATATTTAGTATGAGAATAGTATAAATGATTTTTCTAATCATATATTTGTTGTATAGTAGAGGCTTATTATCAAAACCTTTTACATTTCACCTTTAATTTAATCCAATTTCTTTAATAATAGGATATATGTTCACAAACTTGTTGGATTCTTTCAAAAATTATAATAGAATGGCATCTCAGATAATTTAATTATTTATAAACAAATATACTGTATGATTCTTAAAACAGTTGTTTCTCTCAAACAGGTTAATTTATGATCACAAAAACATTAATATTTCCTATAAACAAGCACGCAGGGTCCTTCCCGGCAGGTGGTTGGTTGGCTACAAACTCTTATTCAGAAGAAAATAGTATAATAAAAGTGTAGTAACCCCCTAAATCAATTTGCATATGTATTATTACGATTTTGTCATATGACATGTTAATGATGGTGATGTAATACCATGCGCTGTTTTTTTTTAAATGTGTTATGTAAAGAGCCAGAAGTTACAGAAGTAAGAAATAACCAAGTTTTAGAACAATTAAAAAACCATTTGGTGCCCATCTGATAAAATATAAAATGTGTGGAAATTGCAGGATATAACGACTTATAATGGAGTCAACTGATAGGTCCTTGTACCTATGATATCTTCAGCAACATGCGTGTCTAATGTCATGTTCTGTTTATATATATAAACCATACTATATTACAACTGATAATAGAAAGATGGCTGAACTTAGGATCCGGCTAGCCTCCTCACCCTTGCCATAAAACTTGTGTACTATCCCTCTCAACCACCTCTGGTGGTCATTTTAATTCCACGTTCGTTACGAGCGGTTCCTGATTAAAATATTAAATTTATTATAAAAACTCACTATCAGTTACTTAAGTTGGTTCTCTCTAATATAACATAACACTGCGTTTAAATAGAGAAAAAAACCGTTGGGTCAAGAAAATAAAACTCGTCCTTATATGAAACTATTTAGGAAATTACCACGTTGTAAAAAAGTAGTAAATTACATTTATTTATACACTTTACAGTCGTCAACCTATTTAACAAGAATTTCTTCATGCGGATTAAACCAAATAAATCAGAGACATATGCTATTACCAATGAAAAGTTACAGATTAAGTATTAACCATAACAAGAACAATAATCAATAGTAATTAAACAATAGAAAGAGCAAGAAAACGAAAATTGCAATAATTGTGTAAAACAAATAACAATGTGATAAAGAGATAACACCATGGAAATAAAATTAAAAAATACTATGCTTAACAATAATAATAAATACATCGAGGAACCGACAGGTCCTTCACATCAACACGTGGCAATCGTAAAAAATTATCTAACAATATACCACAGAAAACTGAAAACAATAAAACTGTATGACAAACTAAAACACCGGAGAGACAACATTTTGTATCCCTCTAAAGGTACTAAAAGATTCTTTGCCGAGTAAAACTCTTAGTGAGTATGTCTGAGGGTATCACTTCATGGATCACTTATGACTGGTTTATACCTTCCAGTTGACCCTACCACTGGGCACAGTAAAAACCGATGTGTCACTTTAATCTGGGCAACCATATGGATGACCAGTAGCGACACAACATTAACTGCAAATGTTGAGATTCTGGGGATCGAGGATAATGTGATAGGCCTAGTCTACTACGGGAGATGACTGGTGGGGTTCATTATCTTAATTATCAGAGGTTCTTGCTAGCCTCAACAAGGGTATGCCACCCCTGCTTGCTTTGACTGGAGAGGCTGGTTCAGAGATGGCCTCCCCTTCTTCCGAGGGGACATGACTGAGATTAGTACCCTAATTATTCATTATGGATCTTGATGCCAAGAAGAACTGACCTAAAAACCATAATCTTTGCATGAAGATACATGTCTATGAAGTTATTAGATTAAGTAGAAATACTTATCATTGATATTTTACACTGAATAATAAATAAATTGACTCCTTAGAGAAAAATTATAGATCATTATATGTTTTTATTGATATATTTAAAGCTTTTAAGTCTATAGAGAGACATTTATTTTTGAATAATTTGATTAAATTGGAGTACTAGAGATAGCCTTAAATTGGTTTGTACGTTATCTAGTTTATATCAGTCGAACTCAAGTTGTTAGTATAATCTATATTAACAATGATATTTCGTAATTATTTTAAACCGATTCAAACAACTGTGAAAAACTGAATGTAACTGCAAAACAACTTTAGCGTAAGAATTGGTACTAAGTATATAAAACAGCTTAGCAAGCATTAGATTTATTATGTAAATTATTTTCTTACAAAATTTTAACTTTTACTGTGTTTAAAACTGCATGCGATTTCCAGCTGATAAAGAGAGTAGACCAATAATACCTATTATCAGGGTGTAATCATTGATGGAAAACTCAGATTATAACCACATGTTAATTGTAAAAAATCCAAATCAGGACAATTGTACAACAAATTTCTTGAATTGGGAATATTTCTTAATATAATGAGTAAAAACAGTAAACTTTCTGTATGCAGTGTCAGTTCCCCAATACGGTTCATAGTATTGGGAAGGGCTTACCACACTGTATTTTAATCTGTAAATGTTATTCATTAATCAAACATCATAGCAGCTCTATATTAAAAATCATCATTTTTCATCTAAACTGGTACTTATGGCGACAAATTACAATTAAGCATTTATTTACTGTGACTGTACAAGCCTACAAATACTCTCATAAGGATGCGAACAAAACATTTTACGTTTTATTACGTTTGGTACTGTGGCTATAAGGACTAATATATGGTTGTGAGAAAATATATTTTTTGTTAACTATACAATCGTAGGTAACTAGTATGTAGTACTAGTATATAATATTTATCTACTAATTTGTTTGGTCTTACCCAAATAATGCGTCATCAACATCAACAAAGAGAAATGTAAACTTGTACATCATCAACCAAAGTTTTGAAAGCTTATACGTTCTATATAAATGATAATTAAACATATTGGAGGGAAATTACATATTGTATTCCTAGCATTCCTAATTTAATTTATTGCCATTGAAACATATTTCCATTTCCCGAATAACTTCTCCATCGTTTAATACCGAATAAAAACTTGTAAAGAACTGATATTGGAGCTTAAGAACTCACTACGAGCCGCTTAAGAAGAAAAGTAACGTTATACATTGTTTTCTGAGAACCTCTTCTTCGTACTGAAAAATATAGCTTTTACTTTATTTTATTACCTGTGTTTACTTTATAATTTGAAACTTTTTACCCGACCTAATAACGTTTAGGTGTTCATTATCACGCATAAAACCGCGAATTCACTATAATTCGGTAATAGATATAAGGATAACACAGGTAAATCTGATATGAACATTACTTATATTGAATAATAAGTATAATATAAAACATTGATGGAAAATTATCGGTCAAACATAAAATATCACACAACGAACGGTGAATATTATATCTTTCCTCGTGTGGATTCACCGTTTAAGGGTTTAAAATAGGTGTCAATTATAACTCCAAAAATGATTATTATCTACTCTTTAGCATTCCTGAATCAATAGTAGTCCTGCTGGTCCATATAGGTTAAGAAGTTTGAAATAAAACTTTCGTGCTTGGAAAATGTTACAATAAAGATGTCAGCACGAGGAATAATTTCAAGAATTTCAGGTCCGTAATACAAATTACTATTGATTGAATATTTATAATCGTCAAATTACTCTATTATGTAACTATGTTTAACATAATTTTCTATTATCTACATTATGTAGTTTAACTTTACCGATATTTTAACATTTCTGTGGATACGCTATACACTACTCAGAAACTATACACGAAACATTAATTAAACAATGTTACGTAAAAGAAATAACTGTTTGCATTATATTTTATAACATAAGAAAAAAATATGAAATCTTGAAAACAAATTTTAAGAATATTGTTTTGAATTTCCATTTTCCTGGAACTAGTAGATAGCCTATATTATAAAACAAAGGCTTGATAAAATATTTTAAAATTGATAAGAGAGAATTGGATTTTATTTCTGTCCCTTTCCTTTAATCTTTAGCGATACCCTCTTACCCCCTTTGAACCCCAGGCGACGAAATATCGTCGCCGAGAATATATGCGAAGATCCCCGCGGCGACGATGTATCGTCGCCAATGAAGATGCGAGAATCCCCGGGCGACGTAATATCGTCGCCATGGTATCTGTGTTTAATACATATTTGTTTGAAACCGTAAAATACTTATTTTACGAGTATTAATACATATTTATAAGTATTTTAGTAAGATACAAATTTTTTTATTAATATAGTGTATTTAAAATAACATCTATGCTCAAAAAAATATGTTACTCTTTGTTGCTACAGCTGTATTTGTTTACAAATCGGTCTAATGTTAAGTATATTGTCTTTATGCGTGTGAATTGAGTTAAATGTTGTAACTTAGGACTGTTTTTAGTCACTTTTTCTTTAGTTTTAATTTTATAGTAATAATCAGTTCTGTGAACAATGAGTGACAACATTGTAAATCACCCGAGTGAATTGGACAGACAACTGGATGTTGACCTATCAGATGACGATTGGTCTGACGTCTCATCAATTTTCAGCGATGACACTGATGTTGATCTTACCTATAGGCCAAGTATCTCGGACTCAGATGACGAAGAAATGCCATTTAGTCAGCTATCTACTTCTCGCGGTAACGCCACCGCTAGGCCTACTCCGGACAATGACCAACCGGCCTCAGTGAGATCGCGGTTACAAAATCTTTATCTTTAGAGATATTAATATAGTTGTTTTAGTACATACATAAAACTAAATTTAGAAAAATAAAATGTGGGTGCCCATAGTAAAAATTTTTCTTATTTTTGAATTAAAAAATCTTAAAATCTATTTTTTTACCTAAAAAATTAAAAACATATATTTTAAAGTTATTTTAATGTTGTTAAAAAAATTTTTTATACTTCAGACTAAAAATATTCTGTGTACACAATTTCATTCTGGACATTTTGGTGTGTAATACAAGACAATAGCATAAAAAATAGCAAAAATATTAATTTTTTACGAACAGTATGCAATACAGCTGTTTCTGCTCCGGGGATTCTCGGTAGTTCTTAGGTCAAATGGTTTTGGTACGTTTTTCCCACCATCAATATTTTGGTCCGGGGTTCAAAGGGTTAATAAGTCTTTTTTTAACAAATACTTTCTATCATTGATAATTTTTACTACAATTTTAATATTAATCTAGGAAATAAATTCATTCTTCCTCCATTTATATAATATTATTGATCGGTTATGATTGATTATTATTACATTAATTATTATTGTTCCATTAAACCGATCGTTTTATTTCCACACCTCCAAGCAGTCACTTTTAACGTATAAAATTAGTGTTACATTCATTTGTAACACTATCCAACAAATCTGTAGTTCAACTTTTGCTTTGTTAAAAATATTATGAGAGATCAAACATATCGTTTTATATGGAGGACGGAATAATATATTCTATAGCATATTAGTAATGATTTAAAAAGAGTTATATATTTTGATAATATTTACTGACCCATACAATTTGGTACTATTTAGAAATAATATATTTAAAAAATAATATTTAATACTAAAACTTGTAATATTTTTAATTTTAATTAAAATTTTGCATTCACCCAATTAATGTCTTTAATGTCCATTTATTTTTCATGAGTCATACACCTACAATACATAAACAAATATACCAAAACATATAATTTCTTCGAAATTATAACAAATTTCATCAGTTAAATATTAATACAATTTTGTAAAATCAAGATCCATAGGAACATTTACATTTGAGTGTGAAGTAAAGTACGTTACACACTCAGAAATTCTCTTGCATCAAAGTGTAGGAATATTCAATTATATGGGCATCCCCACTCTAGAAATTACGTTTAACGCGGATCAAGGATGTCAGGTAATACCTAAACCCTTAGAATATTAAATCCCGTATTATTTAAAGAGTAGAAGGGTAACGGACATGTGCTTGGGCAGAAGAAGAACAACGCCATTCGAGATACTCACACTCAAAGCCTTTTAAAAGTAAATAAAATTAAAGACAGCTAATATGTTGACTATTACAGAGACCAGTCACCTAAATATATGTCATCGTGTACATCTATAAAACCAATCCAGGCAAATTTATTGTGAGTCTTTTAATTAAAAATGAGCTCAAAAGCATTATTATAAGCACTAATCTTAAAAACGGTTAGTGCATTGCGGCTAATTGCTTTTGCACAATATTTTTAAAAGTAAGAGGAAGGTTTATGTGACGAGAAATATTCGTAAAGTTACCTGGAATATTTTAGAACTTGGAACAAATGGTAAGATTTATGCTCCAAAAATCATCGTCTCCATTGCATGGTCCGAAATACAATTGAACTAAATATAAAGGTATGTATAATTGCGATTTAATTTTAGTATAATCTGCAATGGAGTTGTAGTTTGACAAATGTAGTCTTTTGGATAGTGTTTACATGCAATTGGTTAACTACATTGCTGTATTCACATGACATTCTTCCAATTATAGGATAATTATTTGTTTATATAATATATATATATATATATAAAACACACATATATAATTATATATACATGTTACTTTTGTATCAGATAAACAATGCGACTGAACTATAGAGCTGTAAAAGGTGTTATATAAGGCTAGAAATAAATGAGTTTTGAGGCAAGTAAGTATTTGTATCATCTTGATCGAGGCAAAAAAAGCACATTAAGCTGGGAATTTTAAATATAATTGCTTAGATCTAGAAATGCTTCTACACGTGAAACCACTATAAAAATATTACATCCTATAATAGAATTAAATCTACCTATTGTACGCTTACTCTTGTTTAGACAATTTTCTTGGCGCGCAACATAATACATCATAAGTTCTGTTAATAAATAACATTTGGACTTATTCTTTGCAAAGCAGCGGATAAAAGCTAAAAAGAATATAAAAAATACAAATTTAATTCAAATTTATTTAAGAATAGAAATATGTTTTACACTATAAGAAACAAAGTTACATATATAATAAAATATACAAGATTTTGTGTTTTTATCTATTCTAACTAAAAAAAGTAATAAAACATAGCCCATATTAGAGTACCAAATTGTAAATATATATTTTTAAATCAAATACTTCCTTCAAGTTATTTTTCAACCCTTCTTCCATAATCATAATTAAATTAAATAAAAAACATCTCATATATAAAAAAAATTAACAGAAAAACTTAAAATTATTAGTTAAATTTTACAACTGAGTTCCTTAGTAATATTATAAAAAATTAGTGTTTTTTAAGGTCTAGTATAAATCAAGATTTATCGTGTAATACTGTTAACAAAATATCAAAGCGAAGATGCATTATATTAATTGCAGGTTTATACAACACTCAAATTATAGATTTTCTATGTTTCCCTTGTTAACGCAATACTTATAGTGGTTACTAGGATAATCTTAATTTAGAAAACTTTTTAAGAGTCCTTAAAAAAACGAAGTTTTTTTTAAAGTAGAGTCAAATTTATTTCATATATGCATCATACCCTACATAAAAGTATGTATTAAATGTATTGTAAATTACTGTATGATACATTTTTAGACATAAAACTTGTAGTTAACCCTTTCACGGTCAGTGCACTCCGATTAAAACCCTTGCCTATCGCAGTCAACCCAATAAATCGTTTATTTAAATATAATGTTTTGTAAAATATTTGTAAAGAGTTTCGATATCACACATTGGTTTCTTTGAAAAATTATGGTTTACAA
Organism: Homalodisca vitripennis; assembly: GCF_021130785.1. Taxonomy (NCBI): domain Eukaryota; kingdom Metazoa; phylum Arthropoda; class Insecta; order Hemiptera; family Cicadellidae; genus Homalodisca; species Homalodisca vitripennis. The sequence goes on from NC_060213.1 coordinate 68,917,349, forward strand.
TCGTTTAGAAAAATTTCTTGCTAATTATTATATTCTGTGTTTTTATAATTGCCATTATGGTTATCAATAATGATACTATAAAACTAAAAATACAAAAGTAAAATCCAGCGGATACGTTTACCAAATGTAATGCAAAACCTTATTAAGATACCTATACATTAAGTATATTTTTTAATATCCGATTGCATTTCCTTCTTCATAAGAATAATTCTGATTTGAGAGGTCATAACATATAGTTAAATACAATTATTTCAAATGAGATCCATAAGGTAAACATAAACTTCTCACCACATGTGCGATAGACAGGTGGTAATGGTAACTATTCACACGGTAAACTGAAAACTTCAAACTAATACGTAATTGAAATTAAATGAAATGTAATAAAATATTTTATTATTTGAGGTAAAATTTGGGCTTCATGGTCCTTTCTTACATTTAACCTCATATAGAAACTAGAACAAAATATTCTTATTTTTAAATATTAATAAAACTAAATATTTATTGTAAACATTTTCAATATGAACAACAATAAGTAAATTTTAATTAAGAATAAAAATAAAATATGTAGAGCGATAAAAAGGTATATAAAAATATTTATAAACACATACTTACACGCAAAATAATAGCATGTACTTGCATATAATGAATATTAAAAACACACTATCCTCACACTCTCTACTCATGCCAGTGCAACCTCAGCGACCGGCGAATGTCCACCGAGAGCGTAAGCAAGTTTCCAACCGACCATAGACATTTTTTAGCAGTAAGGCAAGTTTTAGAAAAAGAAACATTGTACAGTAGGGCGTAGACTTTCGACTTCGGCGCCCCTGCCAAAACAATGCAACAAAGTGCAAGATATTCAAAATTCAAAATTTTGCACCAAAACTCTCAGGCCGTTACAAATAAAATTGACTGTTTAAATTTGATGGCAGACGAAGTCATGCCCGAAGTGACGGTTATTACTGAGCATCACTTCAATGAATGCAACGTTCACCAGTTTCGACTGGAAAACTATTACCTGAGTAATTACTTTGATCGAAGTAATTTTAAAGGTGGGGGTATTGCTTTGTTTGTCAAAAAGGGAAGTCAGTATGAAAGAGGATGTAATGTGAATTGTTCTGAAAAGGACTTTGAAGCGGCATCCATTTCACTTTTAATGCGAAAAAACTAAATCTTTTTGATCGGCCTTTACAGATCCCCTGATGGTAATTTCGATGTTTTCATGGACCAAATGAGTTTTCTTTTGCAAATTCTTTTTCAGAAAAATAGATCATTTGTCATAATTGGGGATTTTAATGTTGATGTACTCAATGTAAGAGACATGAAGACCAGGAAATTGGGGGATCTCTTGAAAACATTTAATCTCCATTGGTCCGTAAACTCGCCGACTAGGGTGACAGCTACCACTGCCTCCGCAATTGACAACGTCATCACCAACATGCCATCTGTGGCGGTGTCCTTGATTGTCACAGCCATCTCGGACCATGATGCACAGCTGGTCACCTTGACGGATTTTGCGCATGATACTCTCCCGCCACAGACAGTTGTCTCCCGAGCTACTCGACCTGAGAATATTGCTGCTTTCTGTAAGCTATTAGAAAAAGAAACTTGGGACGGCCTTGATGGTTGTTCTGGAGCTGATGACATGTTTATATCGTTTAATAAGGTATTAAACTATTACCTAGATGTTGCATGTCCCCAGAAAAAAACTGTTAAAAAACATAAAAATTGCCAAAGTAGTTGGATTACTACCGGAATATTAGTCTCTAGGGCAAATTTAAGGGGACAGTAAAAATTTGGTAAAAATTACGTTTTCACTTTTTTATTTATTTTTTTAGACAATTTTCTTGTGAACATTTTGATATACAACACTTTATATTTTAAATTGTATTAGCACTCGTACAAAAATAAATTCGAAAGTGTGTTTACGTAAATATGGCAAGGAAACAACACCTCATAGCTGAGCAACGCAACTTATTTGTTATAGTACTCATTACTTTATTAGTAAACGAGATGATGCCTTATGGAGCAGATGTCCTAATAGACAAATTAGAGTGTATTGGACACACACAAAAGCGGATGGGTACTAGGCTACGGAAACTAAATTCCGATAATAAGTCCATAAAACTTGCTGATGGTAAACCATTGAATGGAAAAAACCGCCTTTCATCATGTGCTATAGACCAGCTCCAGGCCTTTTATGGCCAAGCCATAAGAAGGAGCAATACAGTTGAAGAGATGAAGCAAGGAATATGGGCTTTATTTCATCACAAGTCATCCAGTGATGAAAATCCTCAACATGGTCTTTGCCCAAAAGGCGCTGAAAGTTCGTGCAAGTATCAACGATCTCTTGTAACTGGTGACATACAAATATAAAAATAATATCCCCTCAGTTATTATGGAGTTTATTAGGCCGGTGTTTAGGAGCCTGTCAGATCCTGATCTCTTGAAAAAGTGTTTACACAAAAAGACCTAAAACCCTAACGAAAGTGTAAATAGTGTGATATGGGCTCGCCTCCCAAAAACTGGATTTGTGGGTATAAAGACCTTAAATTTTGGAGTTTATGAGGCCGTTTCAACTTTTAATATCGGACAGATTACTAACTGTAAGGTCCTACAGAAATTGGGCATTTCTATTGGCAAAAACACTGTTTCTACAATGAAATTACTAGACACCGAGAGGCTTCAAAATTCAATGCGCGCTTCTGCTGAATTAAAGAAAAGGACAAGACAGACCAAGAGGCAATCTAAAAGGAAGCTGGAGGACAAGGAAGAAGACCCAGACAATCCAAGTTATGGGGCTGGCCTGTTTTAAACACAATTTGTAAGTAAAATCTGTTTTTTTATAACATTGAAATAGTACGCATTACTTTAAATCGCGATTCCCGAAAGTTGCATTTTTTTACATTGTGGAACACTTTTTTCAAAAACCATTTGAGATATCAAACTGAAATTTTTACCACATATTCTAGGCTATTATTTGAACACTTTAACACGAGTATTTGTTAATTAGCACGTTAGTTTTTATTTTATAAAATATTATATGTGAAATTGTAAGTAAAAGATTAGCAGCATATAAAAAAATTAAATTTTATAAATAAATGTGTATTTTTATAAACCCCTGTGTTAAAGTGTACTAATAATGTTAAAGAATGTGTGGTAAAAATTTCATTTGGATTTGTCTAATAGATTTTTAAGAAAGTGATCCACAAAATACACAATTTAACATTAGTGTTATAGGACTGTCCGGGTCCCCAAGAATATTACCAAGTTTCAAGAACAACAACAGATGAGCATTTCCAAACATTCTGTAAAAATTAAAAAAAAAATCTACAAAAAAGTAATTAAGGGAGCTAAGGCATGTATATGATGTAAACAAAAAACTGAGACATTCTAATAATATATCAAAAACTGCTTGGTATATAATTAACAAACAAAGTAATTACAGACACCCAGTCTCTCCTTCAGAGCTGATATTTGAAGGAAATGCCATCAGAGACCCCTTCTTGATTGTGGACATGCTAAACAAATTTTTTTGTAGATGTGGCGGTGAAGAGTGGTAATGTCAAGTTCTGACAGCAGCTGGGGGTCATGCAGCACAGCAGCGTCGATTATGTTAACACCTGTTACAGAGGGTGAGGTGGCTACGGTGATCCGGGACTTAAAGGCCAAGCATTCTAGGGATGTTTATGGGTTGTCGGGGTGGCTTCTTAAACAGTGTTTCCACACAATATTGAAACCATTGGCCAGAATTATTAATTTTTCTTTCCAAACTGGGCAATTTCCAAACGGCCTAAAAAATTAAAAAATCATTCCACTCTTCAAAAAAGGTGATTCAAAATCTCCAAGCAATTACAGGCCCATTGCCATTCTTCCAACAATCAGCAACATATTTGAGAAGTTATTTCTCATTAGAATGCTTTTCTTTCTGGACGTGCATGATATACTATGTAAGGAACAGTTTGGTTTCCGGAAGGGAATATCGACAATTGATGCAGCCACTAAACTGATCGACATTGTTGTGAAGGGCTTGAACAGGCAAATACCTACGCTTAGCGTATTTCTTGACCTGTCTAAGGCGTTTGACTGTGTGGATCACCAGACTCTCATTTCAAAACTACATGACTGTGGGATACAAGGTACACCACTCTCATGGCTTGAGTCGTACCTGAGTTCACGCCTGCAACAAGTCCATATAAATGGCGTTTCATCAAACAATGCCCTCGTAAAATATGGGGTCCCACAGGGATCAATTCTCGGCCCAGCTCTTTTTTCAATTTATGTTAATGACCTCAGGTCATCTATGTCATCTGGCCAAATGATTCAGAACGCAGATGACACAACTCTCTGTTTTCAGAGTAAATTCAGGGCCTCATTGGAAGTGGAATGTTTTGTAAGTGCAAATTTTTGTCTGCAGTTCTTATCTAAGGTCAACCTGCAGACAAATAATTCAAAATCCAATTTTATCTATTTCTCAGGGCGGAGAGTATCCCATGATTGTGGTCCATCAGTTGTGCTGAATGAAACAGTCATTGAAGAACTAAACAGCATTAAATTCTTAGGAATCCACATTGACAAAAGTCTAACGTGGGACAATCATGTAGTTATGGCCTTGTGTACCCACACATGTCTTATGGCATAACGTTGTGGGGAGGATGGGCAGACACCCACTTCCAAAGGTGCTTTGTCCTGCAGAAGAAAGAAATCCGAATCATCTCGAAAATAGGAATGAGAGAATCCTGCAGGGAGCACTTCAAGTCTCGATTTGTTAACGCTCCCATCCCTCTACATGTACGAGACTGTCCTGTACTGTCGTTACAAATGTGAAGTAACGCGGGGCAGAGACGTCCATGACTACAACACTAGAGGGAGGGATGCATTAAGACCAGCGCAGCACAGGCTCCGAGCTTTCGAAGCCCTGCCGTCTGATGTCGGGGCCAAACTTATCAACAAGTTGCCTCTTGAGCTACATGCTGAAAATGGGCAACCACTGTTTAAGAGAAAGCTAAGGAACCTATTGGTGCAAGGGGCCTTTTACTCCGTCGGCGAGTTCGTGGACCGGGGAGGTTAGTTGGTACAACCGTTTAGTGGGGGGTGCCAGGCTTTAGGCCTGCACGATAAACCATAATGTTCTCTCTATTTAAGTTTTGTTTTATTGTTGTTTGAGGATTAAAATTTTAAGTGCTTTCTTTTATTTGTTTAGTTTTACATATAACTTTGTAAAACATTACAATATTATTTTATTTAAATACCTACACGACTTGACGCATATCATGCAATGTTATAAAATTGTCATTACGGCAATAAAGAAATTTATTTATTTATTTATCTTTCTTTAATTTCCCCATGAGTTGGCCATTCTCATAATATTCTCAAGTGGAATTGAGGCGCCTTCCACTTTTGGACAACTTAATCGCAGTTGGATATCTCCCAGCCTTTAGAGTGGTGCGAGCGCGTCGTAATCAAGTATGTTATCACTCGACATACTTGTCCTTGACGTCAGCATCTTTAATGATTAAGGGTAAAATTAGTTAACTTAGTAAACAATTCTAGTGATGTTCAAATATAGAGGTCAACATGTTTCTGAAATAAACCTGCTTATTATCGCAGTTTTATGATCAGTAAACACCGCATTGGATGAGTATAACCCACTCTTAACAAGATCAATATAATAATAGCTTTTCGTATAGTCGCTAAACGTTGCAGTGTTTTTTAGAAGCACCACCGTACACTATGATTCCGCTCAGTAGGTCTGATTTCACAAGTGGTTAACATGAAAATATTATATTCCATGATTTCTTATAACTATATTATCTAAGCACAGTAAATTTTATTTATCAAATGTCAAACAAAAGTGTTATAAGAATTTACTTTTTTAATGTTGATACAGTACAAATCAAAGTATTAAAATCCCCAGAGAAATGTAAATATTTACCTCTCACTGAGTTTTCACCGACATGTGTCATTGCCCAATGAGGTGGGCTTAAATTTAGTTGTAGAAACCTTTTATGTCAATATTTCTTTATTACACCATATTTATAAATGATGGTGTCTATAGTTGCATTTTATCTTACTTTATCTCAATTCTCATTTTCTAAACATTGCTGTATCATCAGTGAAAAGGTATCATTTCCTCAATACATAGTTTTTTTAATGGCTGCAACCCCTATGCATACTTGATCTTTATAATAATTCTTCAAGTTAATATTTAAGTGATGGGGCATATGTATTCCAAATTTTAACTTTCTGAAAACTTAGGAAGTTGGAAATATTAGTGATAAGTAAGGGCATATGAAAAACGTGTAAATTCTTTTTAAAGTTAAACTAATCTGATGATTTTAGAACTCTATTAAAGAGGTTTTAAAATTCTAAAATTAACTTTTAGAAACTAACTTTAATTAACTTTTTCAATTATTAGCTACTTATAGAGCATTTAAAGAGCCTAAAGAAAATTTTAGATACCAAACATACGACATTCCTTTACAATTCTTTTCTCCGTAAGCTATGAAGGCTATTCTTGGCTTGAGTAAGAAATTACTTGAATCAATAAAACGTTTAATAATAATTTCACCTTGTTGCGTTCTATTCTCATTATTTACCAATATTAATTACTGATAACTAATATTTGAATATACATTCATAAAAGTGTTATTGAAACAATATTTGAATTTAACTTCTCCCACTATACAGTATTTTGCAAATTTACTGATAGGGGTTATGCAATTATTCAATATTAATATAAAATTATGATTTAACAATAATTTATTTTAATGCAATATATAACACACCTATTTTAAGGGAAATTGTAGTTGGATTTTTAAATACAATTTAGTTTCTTTACAATTGAAGTAAGTTAGATTCCAATATTTATATACAGTATTAATTCAAATTTTGAATTAATTATTTATATTTATAAGAAGAATATTGTATTAAAGCAGGTTTGATTATAAACTGGTAGACTGTTCTTCCATGTAAAGATTTTCAATACTAATTATCGTACTTAATGGTTCTTCAAGTCCGAAATCGTAGCCTCATGATAATGTCACAATAATTCAACATATATACAATGATGATTACACATGTCAATATTATACTTATAAAGGTAAAAAGTTTCAAATAACCCAATTACGAATACAGTAACCATCGGGTATATGTAATCAGTATGAAAGTATTTGTGTTCTTGCCCTCAAGACAAAATATTTGACGATAATAACGGAGTGTGTGGTTAATAGAATGCTTTCAGCGTAAGATACCTGGAGGATACATCTACTGATGGAAGTTCATAAACGTATATATCCATTCTGATATTGCTCTGAATATCTTGTCTGCAGTTACTCGTATACTATTACATGCACTGTAAGCAAACTATTACAGTACTAATGTCACCTGTAATAGTTGAAACATTGTTTTTTTTCTTATTTTATACACGTTGAAAGCATATTATGCAGTATAAAGTGCACTATATTCACGCATTAAAACGTAATTTTTATTAATTTTTTTGCTTAGATATCATACATTGTAGATCAAAAATAAAGACGAGTGGCTAAAAGCTTTCACGATCAGTACTTTAAGTAAACAATAAATTGAATAAATCAATATTTTTGCATTTCGTTAGAGAATTTTAATAATAGTAATTATTATTATTATGGCAACTGTTATAATTATATTAATTATACTTAATTTTAAGATATTATTAGACTACGTTCTTGAATAGATGGCACACAATACTATTCTTATCCAACAAGTAAATTTACTTAAAAAGTAAACAGATACGTATTTGCTTAACAATATATTTTGAAATTTTACAAGTTTTTTATAACGTCCGTAACATTTTAAACACTGACATGTTAATGATTCATTACGAAAATTATGTACCAAAGGACAGGAGTATTTATAGTTCGTAATTACCAATTATATGAAAGTAAATAGTACTCGTTGCTTACTTCATTGTTCAAGGAAATTTATTAAAATATTTAAACGAAAAATAAATTTGTTTTAGATGTTTGTGTAATACAAACGATTTTTTATTGTAAAATAAGAAGAAATAGTTAATAGTAGAGTGTATAGTGTGTTTTACACTTTGTGGCAAACAGGCCATAATTTGTTCATATCTACTTATAAAACATTAATATAATTATTAGGAGTAGTCGCTTATAGTTTCTTATTTTTTCTAAATACCAGCATTCTATAAAGTATTAATTTTAATGTTTAATTCTTTAAGAAAATTCTTTAAGTACAAGCACTTCCGACAGAGAAATACCTAAGTGTGGGAAGTTTTATTAGGTTAAAAAAAACTGCATAAAAGTAATATAAAAATGCTGTAGCCTTAAAATAAAAATTTAATAATATGTATTTTTTATTTACCATACCAAGTATACTACCGTTTTATAGAGATACAATTTACCATCTTTTGTCTAAACTAATGACAGCAATTTAAATACAAACACTTTTCTCTCCTAATCGAGTTCGTGTTTATATCGGTTTTTTTGCTTCCTAGAGTCAAATGGTACTAGAATGAAATTACAAAATTTTTATACTACAGAAATACAGTTTTATAAATGTTAGAAACGTGAGCAGTAAAAATGTTTGTTGGATTAATCAACTCATTTATTTCGTTATTCATACAAATTAATTGAGTTACAATATTATAGGAATGTTTAAACAAATATTAAAAAAAATTGTCTCAAAGAAAATTAGAAATTAGGAAAAAATCTTTTCCGGTATTAGTGTTTGATGCGGTTATTATTCCCATTATTCCTTTCCGGCTTTTATAGATGGTTTTTAGCATAGCACTTGACTATAAGAGGAGGGAACATTCCAAAAAGTGTTTTTCGAGTTTGTGCCTGCGTTTAGTTTAGAATTAGAAACCACGCATAGTTCTAGTTCCAGAGATGTTAAACCAAAGCTTAACATCATACAACCTTTTAAAAAAACAACCGAAGAAGTTGCTATTTAAAGCTACAAATAATTTACCCTGGATAAGCCATAACCCCTTCGTCCGTTCGTCCAATGAGAAACAGGAATGGAGTCACGTGACCTGTTCCTGCTTTGTAGCTGTCAGATGACTCAATTGAGAAGTTTTTTGAGGCTACTCAGAATATCGCGTTATTGTGGTGTATATTAAAAAGTTAGCTCAATTGAAAATAATGTTAGTGAAATAGTTACTTCATAAGAGACTAGGTTAAGACGCGGGCGTCGGTTTCAGGTAATTAAATAAAGAGACAATTACTCAAAGAACAGAGGTATCCCACTACTTACAGTGGTTGTTTTTAAGCAGAATGCAATAACAGTAGTAACATTTTCAAGGTTACTGAGATTTACCCTAAAGATGTTTTGGTATTAAGAAAAACTTTGTACTTCAAACCTGAAAACAATACCGAGGTAAATTTATTGGTTGATTACAATAACTAAAAATGTACGACATCTGAGACCTCTAGAGAGGCTTTCTTAAGCCTAAACCTAACTCAAACAAAATCTATTTGGTAACCTACCGCTGTCTTCTTGCATTTAAGATAAAAATGAATGCAGTGTTTGCTTAGTACACAATGTAAAAATTTAAATAATGGGAATTATCGGATAATAGTTTACGCTAAATTCAATGATTTGGAGTAAAACATGTTCTAAATGCATAATTTTCTCGTTGGTACCATCATTAAATATAAGACAAGTGTAAAATTTTTCGCTAACGTTCAACAAAATACCTCGTTCTTGACAGAATTTTGTTCAATGAATGATAATCACTTATATCAAATGAAATATTATGTAAAATCTCAAATCAATAGATCTATTAGTTTATATATCGTATTGACAGACAGACACAGAGATATACGGTCTGGAATGAAATTCACATAGTACTACAAATAATAGGCTTCACTAACGCTCAGGTAGTTTGAAAATATTCCACTCGTCGTTGTGTTCGTTCCGGTGGACAGTAACTATGTCCGGGTGGCACGGAAAATTAGTCATTAGCGAAATAAATCATAATGTTCCAAGCATTAGTCAGGACGACAACACACATGAATTATTGTGCCATGTATATTGCTGACCCAGAACTGTCAAACACCGGTGTTACAGTTACGGTTGAGTGATATACAGCCCCTTCACCTGTGCTGTCACTCACTGCGTTTTCTCGTATTAGATTATTACTTCACCCCATTTATTTATTGTACCTCAAATATGTATAACTTTTAAATGCCTAAAAAATGTCAGCAATTATTTAATAAAGTATAAAATGAAGTTATTTATTTCTCTACTTGTATTAATATATATGGATGTGAACCAGAAAGATAAAATTGAAAAGAAATTAATTATTTCCCTAGGTGTTAGAGAATATTATATTAATAGTTATTGATATACAAAAAAAAAACAAAAACGTATTTAAAGGTATACGTTCAATATATACTGTAATAAAATATTTACTTGATTCCCAAAACACAAAGCGAAGCTTCTCGCGCCAGTTTCTGATGACGAAATCTGATTTCTTCGTGTCCGTATGCACTGCAGATAAAAGAATGAATGAATAATTGTATCCCAGTAAAATATAAATATCAAGTTAGAATGACGTAAAGGGTTAAAATCTTATGTATATATGAAATTGCTATACTTGTACATCTCTAATGAAAATAGTAAACATCGTTTATTAAAAATTTTGATTACTGGTTGAAGGAAATTGACTTTCGGCTTTTGCGCTAACCATGTTAGCACTTATTAGTACACAGAACTATATTTCAGTAGTTAATAGTATTAGGCTTACATTAAAAATTACTTTGTCAGAAGAGCTGTCCAAAATGTTTAAGGAGGCTTTAGACTTAATATATAGTCACTTTTCAACTAATACACCTTGCTTTAAACTATCTTTACTCCAATTTTACTGCTGAAAGAAAGGAACATAATTACTAACCGTTATTACTGGCGAAATGACAGGCTTTTCCTTTAATTTATTTTTATTATAGATTGTTATGTTTATCAAAATTAATAAAAGAACCTTGAAACAATTAAAATTATCTTTTGATTATTATGTTATCCAGGCTTTATTCGTAGATGCCAATCGAAGTAGTTTATATACAACTGACCTCCTGTCACAGCTAAAAATGACCAGGTTGTCATGGTTACCGAGTTTATTACACCTATGGTTGGGCATTTAAACATAAAACCCTTTCATGTTTAAAAGTGCATCGCCAGCATTCGTCGTTACTCACGATTATTGTGACACGTGAATACTCACGTGTATTGTGACAATAAGTCTGTCTCTTCAGTTTGAGGTGAATCCCAGAGGCAAAGATAAATAATCTTAGTGAAACCAGTCCTATGATCGTGTAAATTTTAATAGGTAAAATGATTAAATAATCATTTAAATAACGCTTTTATGGATTTTAAACAATTTTAAAGTTTAAATGAATGCCTTGCTTGAGAAGGATGCGCGAAAATACTATGTATTAATCGTAGTTTGAAGAAGTTCAAAGTAAGTCATATTCACTTTGTTAATAATATAAGATGTTTTTATTACAATATTTATTGGGGCACAATGATATCCATGCAATAGCGTCGTATAATCTAATATTACATAAGGAAATGATATTTTAAAAGTATGAAACATAATACGTGTATGTCTGTCAAATACAGTACGTTATTATGTATTCTCACTTCTTACCTTGCAATTTATTAGGATTAGCTATACATTGCATGCGAATCCCACACTTTTACTAGAATAATTAAATGGAACTTTTATATTAAGAGTAAAATTGCATTACATGTAGTTTATATTTTTATTAAGTGTGGTCTATACATTTTCCAGATGATCTCGGAAGGAAAAGAATGTTTTTAACTAAACTGCCGTTGATATTTTTCTACAATGATAATATGTAAATTCTGATGAATAAAACAGCTTAGTGTATTATCACTGACACTATAAAGATAATGTAAATTCTGGTTGTCATGGTTACAAGATTGATTACACTTGACTCTGCACCTGATTGCCAGACAGTGGTTTTGTAATTTACATTACAATCCTCAGTATTTTTAAGCAATAATAACGTGGTCAAATATCGTAAGCAACCAAAACTAAATTTATCTCCTTATTTTACGTTTGTATTAGATCAAGCGAACAAATATAATTCAATGCAATTTAAAAATTACCATACAGGACAAATAAAAGTCATGACCAACATAATATTTTTTTCTAAAGTTCATACAAAGAGATATCCTTTGGAAAGTGTTGAAATGAAGAAATTTCGTTTGGTAAATTTTTTCGGCGAAAATTCGGGATTTTGAAAACCAGAAATCGCTTTCACTATCCCATACAAAATATATTTTTTTTTTCAGTGAGACAAGGGTAGGATGATCTCCCCTCTGAGGTTTTTAAAAGTCTGATTGGTTTTTTGTTGCAGATCTCAACAGCCCTGTTCCTAAATTTTCAACTTTTTCTACTAGAGTTTTGGAAATCATGATTTTCATTTCACCCCATAGTTATCGTCCATTGGTCCAGAGAAAAATAATTTTAACACTTAGCGTATGTGTAACGTTTTATTTGTTCATAATTAGCATCTCTCATAAATAAACGTAAGCAACTAAATAGGTGTGTTTCTGAGATAGGTTCTCCTATGTCTCAGTAATGATGGTGTCCAGAGACCATTGGATAGTACAAAAAAGGTTTAGTACCAGAATATCATAGGGTAGTTTAACAACGGAAGACCACTAAGTGATTCTCGAGGAACTCTGTTATTTAATATTAAAAAAAGCGCTTTGCGAGATATCTTTATGTACAATAATCATGTACGGTTATTAAAGAATAATGTTGTTGAACCAGAAAAAACTGAACAATATAAACAAACTATGTAAGCATGTGTATTTCCATTGAGACAAAAACAAACCGATGTTTATTGTGTAGTTATTGCTTCATCAATGTAAACATTCACAACTAATTACCCTATTTAATGTGCGTATTTAGTTTTTATAAAAAAGCGTTTGTTAAAATGCAATAAAGCTAATAGAGTTTTGCTGAGACGTACTGCAAGTTTCATAAAAAAACTTTATAAGTGTTTTTTTCTGTCTAAACAATAGATTCTCTTCTTTAAATGTAATGAATATTTTAACGTTATAAAATTAAAAGATACTTCGCTGTAAACTTATTGTACATTCCGTAAATAATTATAAAAGTACACAACATAACAATAAAAGAATAAATAAATTATGATTAAACATTTCCATGTAGCCTATAAGGCAATTCTTATTAGCAATATTCTCTTTTCTTACTATGAATGTAAAATATACTTGTTGAAATCACAGTGTTCTACTCACCTGGTAAACCTTTGTAGTTTAGAGTAAATGATTAATCATCGGTGTTATAAAACTGAACCGCTGAAAAAGAAGCTAGAGAATGCCTTAGATTAGTCGACTAAGGAATCGTTTTCCATTTAGCCTATAAACAATGAACGAATGTTTGAAGAGTCAACATTAATGTCAATTCAGACCGGCTGCTTGCTAGGACAAGATAGTTCATTGATCATCCGCCCAAGGAGCACCACGTTCAACGACAATAGAATTGTATCTCACGACTTGTTGTTTGTATCTCACGACATGTTGCTTGTATCTCACGACTCGTTGCTTGTATCTCACAACTTGTTGCTTGTATCTCACGACTTTTTGCTTGTATCTCACGACTTTTTGCTTGTATCTCACGACTTGTTGCTTGTATCTCACGACATGTTGCTTGTATCTCACGACTTGTTGCTTGTATCTCACGACTTGTTGACTGTATCTCACGACTAGTTTGTATAGTCGTTCCCCAGCAATTCCAATTTGGATTTCAAACAGTAATATGTAAATCACAATCGTCAAAGAAAGAGTTCTCAAGCTTTAGGTCACTGTATCAATCCAATAAAAAATAGTTGTCTTTAAAAAATTTTATAATTAATAAAACACGGATTTGTAAAAAACATTATCCATTTTGATAATTCATCAACTGAAATGGTTGAGTTGTTGTGTGAAGCTATCATACTTGTATATCTTTAGAACTATGCTTTTTACTGTTATAAGGATCCCCCATGAAATGTCGTTGATACCTATCTGTTGAAAATTATATGGGGCATGGGGATTTAGGGATCCATGAAATAACCCGGAGTCAACTGAATGTATGTTATTTTAAAATATTTTACTTACTAAATATTGCAAAAAATTAGTTCATAGTTTAAACCATTTCATATAAAATATTACAAAACTATACAAACATTTGAATCATTATAGGAATAATCTTTACAATATTAAATTTTATCCCAACCCGTAACTGTATTTTGAGATTCTAAATATATATTTATACTGTATTCTACTAGAAATGTTTTTTAATTAGGGTCTATACCAATTGTACTATTAATCACTGTTTTACATTGTTTTTCTATTCTGCATTCATCTTCTGTGTCTAATGAAAATGTATCTTATTCTGTATTATTTAAAGTATTTACAGAATTTATGCTATGTTTAAACTGATTGTTTTTGAATTGAGGTATATATTTACTATCTTAGAGTTTGTTCGTATTTAGTTAAGTGTAGGTAGTATCGTTTACTCCTGTCTTCAAATTTCCGATCTCATACTGTTTCAATCAACGAATCGGGTACTTATATTGAAATAAAATTTATAGTATTTTTTAAATCTGTACATATTACGAAACAACTTAAATTCTTTAAAAAGCATATTTTATAGATTTAAAAAGCAGATATTTAAAATTTTAAACTATCTCAAGAGCAATTGTAGAAAACTTTTTGGCGATAATGATAAAAACCTTTCTATTTCATTTTTATTTAAAAAAAGCCAGGGTGTTTTTTTATCGAATGACAAAATAGAATTAGTGAAAAAATATGATATTTTAGAAACATTTAGGTTTATATTATGTAATTTTGAGATCTCACAAAGACAAATCTAACATGTTTTAATAGTAAGTTAAAATTAGTTTTATCTTCAAGTGAAAAATTATTTTAATATAAGGTCACAAATAAAAAAGTTTAAAAATTAGAAGGTAATATAAATAATTTAAATTCTAGACTAAAATAATTGATATTATGAAACTTTGCATATTTTGCTAAACATTTACAAACATTTATTGATAGAAAAGAATTTGGCAACAATAAAAAAAGATTAACCCTAAATTTCAACAGATTTTAAGAAAATATTTAACACGATTTATGTTTATTCTAAATACATTTCTTTAACATGCAGTTTATAATTTAGTTTCATGTACATATAATCTTTATTATAAAATTAAAGTCTTTCTTAAATTGATTTAAGCAATATTTGTTATTCTCTGTACCAGTGTACTTAATTGTACTACAAAGCATTAACTATCTTAACTTGCAAGACGAGCAATTTTACTTTAAAAGCATTAATTTGGTGTCACAATGACACTTTTTATTTAGGAGATCACCCCTCCTTTGTAGTTTATAGATTTCTGCTTGACTATAAAACTTTGTACACCTGAAAAGTTTTTGTCACGGCTGAATACACAATGGCTTATCAGCGTAAACAGGAGAATAAAGTCCTAATAAATGAATCGCTATTTCCCGTTTGGTTCATTATATTCAACATTGTTGTATTTGATTGAAATTTTAAAGATGTAAATATATATATATATATATATATATATATATATATATATATATAAATTGAATAAATGGCAATAGCCTTATTTAATTTCAATAAACATTGAATCACAAAAAGTACTTGCTCCGCCGGGAGTCGAACCCGGATCTCTCACTTGCCGGGTGAATGTGCTAATTATATATATCTGTTATATTTGTTTAATATAAGTTCTATATGAGTATATATATATATATATATATATATATATATATATACATTACATTTTTATAAATGGCAATTAGCGCGAGTTGTTTGTAACTCGTACTGGTACGGAATTTACGAGTAAAATAGCTATTTTAGGAGGTTCTTCAGCCTTTTCTGAATTCAGCAGTGGCCCATTTGGTACACAATCCCATATTTATGTAGGTTAGATGCAACACTACAATTACAACTTAATGGCACAAAACGACTCTAAATTAAATTTGAAACACACATCAATTTAAAAATGTATTAAACATCAAAGAATTTTACAATTTAATGTTATGTTTAAAATTAAGCATTTCAGAAATAATTTGAATTTTAAGACACTTATACTGTATGCACTACATATGAGTCCAGGATACGTAGTATTTCACGTTTATACATTAAATTGTATTTTCTTCATTTGTATAAGTATGTTTATTTCAATTAACCACTATATAACTTATCTGTTGTCTGAATGGGAAATTAACCTAAATGGTACAAAAACCATCTAAAAGAACAAAACTGGATAAACAATAAACGATCAGAGGGAACTCGACTGGTGAGCATAGAAAACAATATTGGCGACGTGTGGCTAACCAGCTTCAACCGCGCTTTTATAACAAACCACAATCAATCATTCATTGTATGTGTGTTCAAATGTGTTTTTGTGAGTTTTATTTCGATTTGTGTCACGCCTATGAACTTCAAGACTATTTTCTGGATTCTTTGTCAACTGTAATTGACTGAGGCGAGTAATAACCCTGTTTATTATTAATTTGATTGTTTTTTAAAGTAATGTAATACAGCAATACTAATATTAATGACATTACTAATTAATATTATTAAAGTAATTCACATTATGGCAGAAGTAGATTAAGAGAGAGTTTATTAAAAAGATGTGTTCGATAATAATAATGAATATATCTCTTGAAATGTAAAAATATTTAATATGTTTTACCACCTTTATTAACAACGAGAGTGAGTAAACCAAAATGCTCATGAAGAAATCAAGAAACTATTGTTTTTTACCTAATTCTAAATAAGTTAAGAAGAAACTTCTCAAGTACAAGACAGGATTGTGATTGTACGGTTTATAAGAAATCAATCCAGCGAGCTAAAAAAGGATTTCTTGCCTAGAAAGTGACAGAATGTAAGGAGAGTATACCGTTGTGGAAATTTCTGAAAGAGAGTGAAATGTTTAATACGAGAAGAAATAACACCCTTCCTGGAATATTTAAAGCTAACTACTTAAATAACCATTTCGTTAAAATGGATTCATTATTTGTCACCAGAAAAAGAATGAATTAGTTTATATACTAAAGAAAGAGGAAATTGTTAAATTATCTTTGTTTTTGGAACAGTATCTGAGAGAGGTAAAAGCAAAAATAAACATGATAAAATCCAGAGCAGTTGGTGTAGACGAACTGCTAAGAATTTGCTTTTAATAATCAAGTCAGTAAGGCCTTTTGCCATTGGTGCCATAACCTCTCTGATGAACGATTCCTTACTAAATGACAAGTTTCAAAGACAGGGAAAAGGTGTATTTTACCATCTTTCAAAAATCTCATAATCCTCGAATGTTTTTAAATTAAGGCTTATTTCAGTACTTCCAAAAATATCTAAATTACTTGAAAGATTTTTAATACGCCGGATAGTTCAATATATAAGAAAGATAGACTGCTCCCTACTTTACAGTAATGGGTTCAGGAAGTGTCATAGTACGTGCAATGCACTGGTGAATAAGTTCGCGGACTTGTTTGGGGAGACGGACGGAGGCTAGTCGTGCTTCAATACTTGTAGTGTTTCGATTCCATAAGCCACACTTTCTTACTCGCAAAGCTGAAACATTTTGGGCTTCAGGAAAGTGAAGTCACTTAAGTCAGATCTTATTTAGAAAAAAGATGACAGATGACCAGGTTGGGCAGAGATGCATCATGTCCCCTTGCAAAGCCAAGGGTGATGCAACAGGAGAGTAACATGGGGCCAGTCGTCAACACCCTGTACACTGCTAATTTTGCTAGTTTCGTACATTAATTCAATATTCATGCATATGCCGATGATTGCCAATTCCACTTTTCATACGGCTAGTCAAGCTCTTAACGAAAGTAATTCTGATCTTGGTAATAAAGGTGAATGGTCATGGAGATACGGGCTCAGGTTGATATCTGAGAAGTGCACAGTACTCCATATTGCACCGCCTAATAATGTTTAGTTAATCATTGACGGAGATGTTCAAGTGCAACTAACAGGTCAATTTATGAAAGTGACGAATACTGTCAAGAGTCTGGACGTTACACTTGATAGTAATCTCAATTTCTCTGATCATATTACCTATGTAAATCAAATGGCTTTGGGAAGGCTGCGAGGTTTGTCCAGGTACAGATCCACCATAGCAGATGGAGCAAAATAAACTTTGTTGTCTTTAATTGTATAAGTGCTGTACTACTGTCTATCTGACTTTGTAGATAGCACTACCAAAGAAGAAATTCACCTAATTAAAAAAACACTGCCGTGCGATTTGTCTATAACACTCGGAGACGAAGTCTCGTACCCTTTCGTGATACTGCCGGTTTTTTACCGCCAGCTTTTGTTTAAAAAATACCAATTTGCAATTTCGTCTACCGAATATTGGCTCAACGGTAACCACTGTATTCACTCGAAAGGCTTCTAACAAGGGAACAGGTCTCTCTGCGTATTACTCGTCAAGATAACTGCTGGCATTTCCAAAAATTATGTTGGAAGTTGATAGAAACAGTTGGAAATATTAATTGAATTGTATTTTTTGTTAGTTTCATGTTTATTTTCAGAATTTTGGCATCAGTTATGCTGTAAGGCAGATCTTTTACTGTGATACGCTATTTAATAAATGCATCTATATAATTTATGTATTATTTTCTATGTGAATGAGTTAGCGACTCTCAAACATCATATTTCTAATAGATATGCAGATCTAAGAAATCATAATTTGGAAAGTTTCTTATTTAAATTTTTTTATTACAAAGTAAAAAAATACGATTTATTATTTTTATCGTATAATTTTCTACATTTTGTCTTAATGCCTGATTAATGAATAATTAAATTTCAAATGTTACGATATTTGACGTATTGAAGACTTGTGTAAATACATATATGAAATCCTTGAAAAAATTGGCATTTCATTTTTTATGTGGTTGACTTTTTCGGTGTTAATGTTGTAGCGCAGTAATGGAGGTGCTTGAAATGCTTAACTGTGTTTGGAAGGATCTGTCACTTTTTACAATTTAAATTACACTTTATTACCATAAATTATTGTTGTAATTGTTTATACTCCTTGCATCAAATCTACAATTACATGGTTACGAATCACTTCAATTACAAATTGTAATTTTAAAATTATAAAACAGTTAAAATGTATTCTAGTAACTATATTTTATAAAGAAATTATCCTGTACACATCAATCATCACATACATGTTTGTAGATTATACTGGATATTAAAAGTATTAGGAGAGAATTTCAAGATATATTTATCATTTACATGTAATTTTACTACCTCAAAAAAGGTTTGGTAGAATGTAGTCACGTTTTACTGTCAGATTAAATCAATTGGAGCATGTTTTTCCATCCTTATCTTGTTCTAGGAACACAATCTAAGAATTTTCTCTCAATAAAGGCGGTGGTGGTCCTCACCATCAAAGACTTCTGTCCAGGTTTTTTCTTTGTAAAACTTATATATAAACAATAGTGATATATCTAGATATAAGAATAAATATAATAGTATTTATCTATGTTATTTCAAAAGGTATACCATAAAACGATAGTATAGTACGGTAGCATTATTCTGTGTGGGTTTTGGAAAATTATTGAACAATTGAGGATGAAACTATTATCCCAGAATTGTATGCATTTCATTATTGAGAAGAAAATAATGTTACCAGAAATACAAAGTAGAACATTTACAGTAACTGGTTAGTCAAATTCCTCTTAATTAGCTGCTTTGTAACGTTACGGACCTGGGATTGCCAATGAGCCAATCAGAAGACAACCCAATAAATCAAAAGTGTAAACTTGATTGTTAAAGTAAATGAGGTACAATTAGCTAGTTTGCCTCTTTGGTTAGCTACCAATTGAATTTTCTAGGTAATTTTAAAGAATTAAATTAATGTGACTAAATTCGGTTTAAAAGACACATACTGGAACTCAATATTAAGTTTTTGTCGTACTCGCAACTTATCGTATGATTTTTAAATATGTTCACATATGTTTTGTATCTCTATACCACATTTTGCCGTACGTGAATACATACATTGTTGTAAGTAACACAGTTGTTGACCTGTACATCACATTGTGACGTAGCAAGGAGATATTATTAACATTTGATATAATGCATTCTGTCCATCCACATTACGATGTGGATCCCTTGAGTATGTCAAACTATGCTATTAACATTAAAACGACATGTGCCCCATACAAAATATTATCCAATACAGATTATCGAGCCATATATAGGATTCCCTTGGAGAATTATTTTTTGGTAATATAGGAATTCTTTTAATCATAGGTACTCTACATGAGATAGCTTCAAGAGAACGTTTTAACGCTGATGGTAGTTGAACTTCAAGAGTTGCACCTGATATGTTGGTGGGAGATAACAGGCTAGAGTAACAATATTCAAGTAAAATGGATTATTCCAAAATGCCTGTATTGTACCGGTAAGATTTAAACACTGTTGTCACAGATGTATTTCCAAGGCTGCCAACTATCTGCCTAGACAATTAATTAATCTAAAACAATAATAAATCATTGCCAAGTTCCTGTATTATATCAGCATGATTAAAACGCTTGTGACGCGGGTATATACCCAAGGCTGAAAAATATAAGTCTAAACAATAATCCTTATCATAACATCTTTGAAATATTTTAACATAATTATTTTGATTAGATTTTTTATAACTTTTAAAATAAAATTTTATGTTATTTCATTCATTAATATACATATATAACGCAGATGACAAGCATCACTAAGCTTATCCATCAAGAAACAAGTAACACTTTTTTAATTAATCAGCTTTCATCACCAGTATCAGTTCTCATAATCGGAATATTCTGTTTCATTAATCAACTAATAAATTAATAAATAGTACAATTATATAACTAACCATCAGGATAATGAAGAAACTAAGATAACTTAATATTAATATCGTTAAATAACTTCAAATAAGTATTTTACCCTGTTCGTGTAGAAAATATAAGAGAGAGAGAGAGAGAGAGAGTGTGTGTGTGTGTCAAAGAATGGATGTTATTGAACAAAAGTTTAATCTTACTTGACTGATTACTTACAATCTTGACAAAGTACTAATATAACTTGAAATATTTAAATGTTACAAACTGAGTAAGTTAATGACTAAACACAGATAGATCACTACACTGTAGGAAGCAGAAAGTGGCATCTAACCGCGTTACAGCCAGCACTAGGGACGACTTCTCCGAGGATAATTGCATTATCCCAGTTGATCAATAGCACTAAAAGATTTCATCGACAGCATGACCTCTCACTTCTTCTTGAGTTGTTCTCAGAAATGTTTGTAGTTGTGTGCTGAAATTTTCTGCATTAGAGTTGTACTTTGACTGTTTAATAATCCACATATTTAAACCCACCAGAGGTAAATTGTATTTAAAGTAACATACTAAAAATATTGCGATCAATTTTTATTAGTTTTCTCACTAAACATATATTCATCCGTAAATTACATTTATAACTGCATTTATAAAAACTAAAGTTAAGCATCAACTTCACCTATAATAAAGACATTTTTCATTTCATTTCATCATAATTATTTTTTCTTTCAATCCATTGATCTGCTATAAACGATTTTCTCAATACAATTCAACCTTTTAACCATCAGTATGCGATGTGACGGTATATCATTTCGTTACTTATTTCAAGAGTCAACCATGGACTTGTATATCTCCTAAAATTTAAGGTACAACTTGATATGGTTTTACAGGGCAAACAATTGATTTATCATAAATCATACCATGCACTGATATTTTATATAACCTAAATCGACATTAATTATACGAAGGCATCAATACCTAAAGATATTTTATGTATGTACTGAAGTCATAATCGGTAATTTTGTACTATCATATTTAGAGTAAATAACTACGTAGATTGTTTCAGTTACCCCCGGAACAGAGACTTATCCAAATGCAATTGTCTTCATATCCAGTGATGATTAATTTAATAATTGTGTGTGGTTGGTCAACATAGTGAATTTTATTTATAAATTGTTCAGCGAAGTACTGATATAAAAACCTACTATCTGAGAAAATGTAGTCATAAAAATTGTAATTATATATAATATCTTTATTAAAGTCACAAACTATAGTTGATTGGGTTTTAATAATAGAGAATTTCTAACAGTTTTAGTTGATCTGTAATACACGTTTAGAAAGATCATACTACTTACATCTACATCTACAAGAAACAAAATTAGAGATTACCGTTTTGAAGGAAACGAGCATTTTTTACAAAATAGCCCATGTAATTGGGCTAAGGCGTGTTCTATTGATTATATAACAAGATCATCAAGGTTAAGTATTTGAACGATTTTACCTCCAGGGTTTTAAATATATAAAATGTAATAGTATTCTAAAATCTATAGAAAAACGCAATAATAATTTAGTTAATATTTGACAGAATAAAGATTGCAATATGATTTTCCTTATTGAAAGGCACTATTTATTAATTTACTGTGTGTTAATAAAATAATATTTTTCAATTTAGTATTATTTATTGAAAAGTTTTATAAACGGTAGTAATTTGTTTGCTACTATATTAACTAAGTCTCAATACAATAGCTTTAATACATTTTTTAAATAATCACATTTCAATAACACAAATGAATACAAAGTAAAAATTAGTAAAAAGTGTCTTATTTTAACAGGTAAATTTATGACTAATAAGTCCCCTCTAACACAACCTGGGGACCAACGGCCGAGCGAGTGGCCTGATTTCAAGGACAAGATTGGTCAGCGTCACCCATCCAAGATAAGCTACGCCCAAAGCACCTTTATTCGGTGGTGAGTAGCTATGTTTTCGTGGAGTAGACGGACAAAAACCTAAGTATATATAAAATTTATCTTACATTTGATATTTCTTTATTCTTATTTCTAATACACAGAAACCGTTTATGACAACATGTATCTAATATCTCTCCGGATACTGTTCCGGACTGCAAAAATAAGGGAACATAGTTTCTCTTAAACATTGTAGTGTTCAGTGTACAAATGCTGGAATGAAGAATTTCCAAAAATTTGATGAAATTAAATAATAAATCAGTGATCCAAACATACTTAAAAATCCTGGTAAGAACTGCATCATATTATAAAAGAATTTGAGGTTATAGGTTTTCTTAATAACACTGTTTATAGAACCTGAGAATATACTATACAAGGTGTAACTAGCAAGCCCCTCTAATCTGAGTAGCTGCAGACCAGTAGGCCAGCAAATGTGCTGAACGTGGACTAACAGCTTACTGTTCAGCTCCATTATACGCTTTGCCGGTTACAAACAGAATAGTAATCTGCCATGATTATCTAAGATTCACTGCCTTGTATTATTAACGTCAACTTAAAAAATGTCATTAAAATGCTTTTAAACACAATTAAATTACAGTACCTGCTTCAAACTTCTTCCAAACAATTGTGAGAATAATGTCATCAAAGTTCCTTAATATTCTAAAACTACATAACAAAAAACGTTTTCTTAACTATATTTTAGTATTTATATTATACCAACATTTCCATGTTAAATAATTATCTACAATTTTTACATTTCAAACGTCAATTAAAAATGTTGTAGGCGATTTTCAAATCGTTAGTAAATAATTTATCACCCACCCTTTGCAAGTTTAAAATTAAAATAACGACTCATAATTTCTTGTGCTTTGTAGTTTATAAAAGGTTTTAACAATGTTTTTTTGTGAAAAGTAGTTTCTTCGGATATAATATAGAAGTTATTTATCTTTAAGGAATAATGTTTAGAAAGAGTTTAATTTTAATAAATTCTGTTCTACATGGTAGTCAATATTTAACTGATTTATTAATATGCTTCTGTATTTAGTTGTAATAATTCGAACAAAACTATTCTTCAACTTCTGAATGATATATTGCTTTTGGTAAAATAAAATTTAATTTATCATACAACTTTAGGTTTACAAAGTGTGCTTTGTGGAGTTGCCTATGGAAATATTTCAGATACAACTGACCTCCTGTCACGGCCAACGTTGACCCGGTTGTCATGGCTACCGATTTTATTACACCTTTTAGTAGTCGAGTGTCTACATTATAACACTCAATGAGCATTTAACAAGAAAACATTTCGGCTACTCCTTCCAAAGAAGTAATAAAATATGTTTTATCAAATAGTTATTCATAATATTCATAATGGGATTGTATTAAATCTTTGAATACTCATTACGCTTTAGCCTTCGTTAGTTAAGTATAACTATACAAAAGAAGCATATTTAAAAAAAAATTATAAGCACACGATGTTTTGGATTTTATTTGGGCGTTTAGCGTTAGGTAAGAGTATACAGTATCAGAATCAGAATATCTTTATTGTCATGTGTCAATATTACAATTGCTATAGACAACGTCAATATAACTAATATAATAAATAAAAATGTTATAAGGCTACTTAGTTTATTTGAATGTCATTAACTGATATAATATATTGAACTAATTTGTACAGTGTATTTGTCAATTTAAAAAATGTAACTGTAGTATTAGTAAATACATAACAAAATAAATAGTTGAAACAATGAATTAAATTACAACTAATCAACAACTCCATTCCAGGCCTAAGGAAGGTAACAATTCGTAGCAAAAAATTCTTCAAGGGAATAAAATGCCTTACTTATAAGCCAGTTCGACAGTTTTAGCTGCAAATGGTTGAAGTTCTAAGCTTCTAAACGTTTGAGGGAATTTGTTAAAACATTTAATTTGTAAATATTTATGGCTAACTAATGTTTTCCTAAGTCTAGAGGAAGGTGCAACAATATCCCGAGCTCCCCTAGTGGCATAATCATGAATTTCATCAAAGCAGATAAAGTCTTCAAAATTCTCCTTTACATATATTACATTTTGAAATATGAAAATGCCAGGAACAGTCATTATATTGTAGTCAATAAAGCATTGTTTACAATCATCTTGATAACCCAAATTGGCTAAAATTCTTACTGCCTTTCTTTGCCCCGCAAAACCTTGACTGGCACCCCTACTGTTACCCCAGAGCATTGAGGCATAAAGTATAATAGCTTTATGCTGCTGATCGAGATAAATCCTCTGCATATGTTTGTGTATAAATTCATATTACGTGTTTAAGGAGACCTGAACGCGTCTTACATTCTTCGATTACAAGTGAATTCTGTTATATCAGCTACGATGACCTTTATCCTCTACTGAACAGGCTTTGCTGATAATATTCAGAAACTATTAAAAATGAGCGCGCTGTGGCGCTAGGAATTCTTTAAATGGAGGAACACTTTACTCAACTCAAACATACATCATTTTGTTTCAGTCTAACAGGCTGGAGTTCGCCCATCAGATACTCATGTGAACCCTGGAGAAGAACTGAACTTCTGTTTTTTGCACAGTCCATACATGAACTACACGATGTCAAGCTTGTGTGTTACTTATTGGACTGGGCTAGAGGAACTTAGAGATCACCTCAGCTCATTGAATAAAGATATTTCTGATAATAACAGTCTTCAATTCAAGAGTACACTTTCATGTTTCAAATTCCCTGTGCACTATTAGATTCAATATACATGGTACTACTCCTTAACGGAGAATATAAAAAGGCCTACGGAAAAAATTCTGTTTCCTTCATAATTCTTCCTTGAAACAAAAAAGAATAAATTGAAGATAGTTGAGTTGCTCTGTGTATAATGTTAAAGCTTTATAGAGCTTGGAGGATAAAATAAGTTAAAAGGAAATTTTACTTTAACGTTACAATAGTGGAAACAAATATTTACTAAGATAGTCACATCTGCTACAGCAAGTAACCCTCAGTCTAGTTCTGATAAATGTATAAGGTAATTTATTATATATGTTATCATTTTTTTTACTTGAATAAATATGATATTGTTTTGCTTTAAAAACGTTATTAGGGATTTTACATCTGGTCGTAGAGTTTGTTATATCTGGTCGTACATTATTAGGGACTGTTACATCTGGTCGTAGAGATTGTTATATCTGGTCGTGTTGACGTGAACAAAATAAACTCTAAGCTGTCTTACAGTTGTAGAATTTACATACGGATAGATAGAGATATCCTTAAGACAACTGTTTTCTCGAGAGAAAACACACACAGGAAAATATTTCAATTATCACTCGTACCATCAAAAATCTGTCAAAGAAGGAGAGGCCTACTCGTAATTTGATAGATCAAAGCTCTTATGCTCAGATAAATATGGACCGAAGAAGGAATTTAAGGAAGGTGAATCGGATCTTAGACACAATGGATACTCTCTATCAATAATATTCAAGTGCAAACAAACCAGAAGAACCATTCCTGAGTCATTCAGAAAAGTGATGAATTGTTGCGTTTATGTCAATCCCTTATGTGCCGGGATTATTGGAGAAAATCAGAAGACTAGGTAGAAAGTACACCATTAGAACTGTGTTTAAAACACACAATACTCCTAGACAAAATCTCGTAAAAACAAAACAAAAAATGGCACACAGGATTCCAAAAATTGTATTAACAGAATTATTTTTATTAACAGAAAAGTCCAAAATTGCAAATATTGTTGGTCCGATGACAATCCTGTGAATTTATATTAAGCTAACATTTTACATCGGGAACCTGATTTTTTTAAAAGGAAAATACTTGAGGGCTCATACATTACACTGTCTAACCAACCAATTAGTCATCCATTAGTTGAAATTGGGCTGCTTTGGTTTCCAATCCTGAAAAACTAATCAACGATGAAACCTGAAGTATCAAACTTGAAATAATTAGAAACTTGAAATAAACCAATGCGGAGTCACAGTATAGTTTTAAGAAGTTCATTTAGCTTGGACAATCATAAAAAAGCCCACTCCCGTCCCTCTTTTTTCCACTTTCTTGTTCCTGCCGTGACGATCACCATTTACTAGTAGCCTCTGGCAGGTGAGTGCAGGCTCAATGTGATCTGTATTTTGTAAAAACTGATCATTGGTGTAGTGGTTCCTGACTTATACGAGTCACAACGCTCTGGTATGTTTGGTTTACTTTTAACCTAGATTGTAGTCACTAGTGTAGCAATTTACCCGAAGAAGAGATCAGATTGCAGATCTTAAAACGTAGTGTTACTGATCGTATTGTATCACTGAAAAAAGACAAACGTTAGGAAAAATCCTGGTTCTATTTAGAGCAGATATCATCTACAAGCCAATAACATCTACAATTTAATTCATAAATACAAAATTAGGTGAAAATCCTGTTAATCCAATTATTCACTTAAGAATTATCTTAAGGATTTAAATATGTTTGGCTAGGTAAAATTATATATCTCTTGGATTTAATTTACTATTAAACCGTCGATTACAATTAAATTATAATTTTTTTGTATTATTGATTTATCGTGAATATCTATTTATATATCCAAGGATTAAAAGGAAAACCGACAAACTGTCCAGTCATGAACTATTTTCTTAAACTATAAAACGATAATTGCAACAAGTTTTTTTTAATTTGGAAGAAAATCAAAATTTCTTTACTTATCAAATATGCTGTAAAACTCTGTAATATTGTTTCTGTAAATTGTTTTTAAAATAAACTATTTAAATGCGACTAGTATAAAACATACAGTGATCACAAAGTACCCCAAATAAAATTTTAAACTCTTTTCCAGAAGTTTACAAAATTAGAATTTCAGAACAAAGACTACGAGGGTACAATGTCTAGTTCATAATGCTGAACTGCATTGTTATTCAATATCCATATCTGATAAAAGCGTTAAGCTGCGAGGCATAAATTTTAAGAACAATTTTTCGTTAGCTTAAGATGTATCCTTGAGATATTTGCTCACACTCTCAATTTTGGGAAATCTCCTACTACTGTTACACTCAATATTTTTTGGAACTTTTATGTAGATTTGAACCAATTAATATGAAATAAAATATTTACAATCATAGAAAAATAAAAATTATTATCTTTAAATAAAAATTAATATATCAAAAATACGTGTTTAAGTATTGTATTTTAAATCTGCACTCTAGAAGCAGATTTCAACGTAACTGAATGGGAATCAAACGTGAAGGTGCGTTAATCCAGGGGATAACCGGGGTATAACAGGAGTATTATCCAACTCTACACACATACGGAGTGGACTTAGAAATACTTCAGTGTTGTGTCATGTAGGTATCTTGGTTAATAACAGATGACAACCATGGCTTAATTACACATAATAGACTAGCGTGAAAAGCTCATAACAATTGGAGTTCATTTATTTATTCAAACGGAATTCATCTTCAATTTTATATTATAGCTTAGTTACATAGTTAGCTAAATTTATTGAAATAAACGAGATTTAATGTTTGATAAATATTTCATGCATGATCAATTAAAACTTACAATACTACAACAATAAAATGACTGTAAACCACCGTAGACGATTAATTATTTTAAAATAATATGTTTTAACATTAATAGATATAACTATAGACATAGCAAGATACAAATCAAATAGATGCATTAACAGAGTAACAATATGTTAAAATATAAAGAGAATGACAAGCAATAGTGAGCGACAACAATGCAACAGTCACACACAACCAGCAACAATGAACAGCAGAAAACAATAAATAAGAAAGACAAAAAATAACAAGACATTAAAACAAAGCAATAACAAAGCAATTTAATATTAAATAGCAATAAATAAATGCAGAGAGAACAAAAATCAATAAAGACAAAGAAATATCGTTTGTAACGAAAAATGGCACCAAAAAACTGATTGTGTGGCATTTTAAAGACGCCACTTAAGATACTGAATGACTGCAAAAGATTTGTGTGGCCCACCTACAGCACACTGCACTACTAGGGCGAACTATTAATGAGAAAGCTAAATATTTCAATTAATGTTCTGAATGTATGATTCAGGTTTCAAAGAAGGTGTCAATAAGATACTAAGGTCCCTCACTTTAGACACTCTGATGAATATCTCTACAAAGAACACTATAGTTGAAGGTTATTGGCAATTCAAACGATGTACAGTAATAGCCTGACACCTCTTCGGGTTAAATTACATTATGTTCTCTAGGTGTACAAACTACGAACCAATAAGTGTAAAAACTGCGCCTATTTTATTAAAAAAAATTCCCAATTTAGACTCACAAAAATAAAAGTATTAAATTAGTAGGTAATCGAATTTTATTCTTTATCTTTTTTCTAAATCTTTTAAAATTCCAAGATGATAACCATTCAAGGTTTTAAAAACGAATGGTTATACAGGGGTGCTGAAAAGACTTGAAACTTTCTCATATTATGTATACTCGTAACTTCCAAACATAACACTTTTTCCAGTGATATATGGAATAAAATTGAATTTTGTTATGCAGTTAGTGTTTCTTCACAACCTCAGAGGCATGGGCAGTAAAACATCGTTCGAAAAACTTAAATCCAGATTCATAGATCGATGTGCACACCGTTTTTAAAGGTCTTCGTTATTACAACGTCATCCTGCAAATTAGACCTCGAAAGGTTAATACTAAACAAAATGGCGGTACTAAACATTTCAAAACTGATGTTATGTGCAAGTTCAAGAATGCCTTAATGTTATTGTAACCATATTATCAGATGAAACTACAAATTTTCACACGTCATTACAGTACACAAAAACCTACAGTATTCATTGCCCTGCTTTACTTCTTAATAAACGGATCACTAGGAATCAGTAGAATATTTTATTGTAAACATAGTTGATATGTACATAACTTTGAAGGACTAGTTATGAAAATAAGTATGACACAAACAGCACTTCAAAAGCTTTGTCCCTTTCAATATGGTGATGGTTCAAATATTTTTTTTAAATAAACTGTGAAATGAGTAGAAAATTCAGAAAGTAATTGAATATGGCGGTTAAAATGTAAAAATTAATTTAATATAAAACTGCCATTATCTGTATTCAGTCAAATATGTTTCATAGTTAACTAAAAACTGCTGCATGATATTCCTAAAGATATAAAAGGAATACCCGCGGTACGATCTCATGTATGTGGCAGGATCGTAGATATTCACTGAAAGGACATTAAAATGATAGCAAGGTTGTATCTCGTATAATTCTAAATTTTGTTGAGTCTAACGACCGTAACATTATAATGAGAAAATGTATGCCTCAAGAAGTTATATATTGAGCTGTCCCTGTAAACCGTTCCCTATCATATTAAAATAACGTCTGTATAAAGATGGCATTGTGTATAATATGGAATATTAGCAATTTCCTTGAAAAATATTTGTTTAGTGTTTTGTACAAGTTTGTACGGTTTATCCTCCAGGGAATATCCTGTAATCTTCTAAAAATATTCCAAATAATAATTTGGCTCCAATAATATCCATCCCATGGATTAATTTTGTATGTACTCTAGAGAATATATTTCACCATAGATAAAGTGTGGCAGAACATTTTAGCCATATCCATTACTTAGATTAAAAAAGCCTTCGAATCCAGTTGTTAACTTCCATATAAGGCCTTTAGTACAATACCAAACCGCATTAAAAGACTCGCATGAATTCCGGTGATTGTAGATGCTAATTTCTAATGCATAAAATATATTTTAGTAGCATTTCTGTCGTTTGTTAACTCATAGTAAAGGATTTGGAACATAAAAAACACTATCTATGATTTTTAGTTGGTTTTGAATACATTTATTTCTGTTTTACTCTTTTCTTTCTCTTCTTGATCTCTAATCTCCAAGTCCTTAACCTCTAAACTATACGAAACATCGATTGTGAGCGTGGGGTGTTGAAAGTCGGGACTCATGCAAATTACATCGACTTTGTGGAATTCGACAAATTATAACATTTTTATTTCGTATTATCATAAATCATGTTAATTATTCGAGAAAATAATCTTAAAACAGTATTTTGTTTCTTACGTGTCTTTATTAGCACTAATTTTGTAAACAGATCTTTACTTGAAATTGGAATATAACCTGAACACTAGAATATTTCGTTCGGCTGCAAATGGCTGAAGATAAAACTTGTTTAAACAATTCGCTAAGATGCTCTAGTTTTGCAAATACCAAAATTGAAGTGGTTCCAGGAGGACATCAAAATTTAGGACTGACTTAGTCTTAAAATTAAATGTTAATAAAACTTGTTATTCAATATACATATGTTTAACGTAAAATGTAAAACATTACTAAGCCAAATGTCTTTCTTAAATATCCTTGACCAGCCAGCCATGAAGAAATTATTCAGTTTAAAAGCTTCTCCAAAACCAATAAATATAAATAATAAAGTTTTTTAAAGTCCACCAAGTAATTACGATTGCATAGGTGACGACTGTGTTCTGATGTTCTACACGATGGACACGTAATCAATTGACTTAGTATTCATCAATTGATCTAAAACAAGATGCTGATTAAATGGGTCATGTAAAAATACTTAGGTCTCTTTCTCTTTTTGATTTAGAACTGTTAGATAAGTAAATTATCCCAATGTTGAGTTTGGCTTGTTGCCACGATCAAGAAAATATGCAGAACACTGTAAATGTATGGCCATTGGAATTTACTCCGGCCTTGGTATGTTTTGTGCCTAAGTTGATTTTTCCTTGTATTCCTGACAAATAATATATATACATAATTTTTCGATTCAATGTTTATTGAAATTATATATATATATATATATATATATATATATATATATATATATATATATATTAGCTCTTACGACCGGTCTCACACACACAATTTTGAACATCGAAGTCCTTACAGTAGTTCTTTACACATGATGTAGCTATGGTACGAAGAGTTGATTTACGTGACAACAGTAATACAATACCCCCCCCACCCCCCCCCCCCCCCACCCCCCCCCCCCCCCACCCCCCCCCCCCCCCACCCCCCCCCCCCCCCACCCCCCCCCCCCCCCACCCCCCCCCCCACTTGTTTGTCATCTTTTTGGCGTTATTTTGTTCTTCAAATTAGTTTAAAACGTATTTATTTCTTGTTTGGTAACTGATGGAAAAATAAATTTTGAATTTTTGAAAGGTTTTTCGAAACAGCTAACAGCTTTGTTTATATTTTAGTATTGAAAAGGTACACCATATTATTTTTCTCGATATTTCATTATTATTAGGATTAGGCCCGTATTTGTATTGGTTTTTATTGATTTTTCTTGTTTTTTTTTTCTGAATCATTTTGTCTACAATATGGGGTTGATATCCATTTTTGACAGCTAGATATTTTAATTTTATGATTTCCATTTCCTTAGTTTTATTTTCATCACTCATTTGGTATATTTAACATTCTGTTTATCATTGAGTGAAATGCTGCTAATTTGTGTGTTTCCATGGATGGTTAGAGGTTGATGGTATTAGAAGATCTGTTTGGGTTGTTTTTTCGATAAATTTCAAATGAGTGGTTTTTCCATTAAGATTAGAAATGCTTATATCAAGAAAGTTAATTTTGACTTTTTGGATTTCTATTGAAAACTTAATTGTTGGGGTTATAGAATTGAGGAATGTTAAAAACTGGTCTGCTTGCTTCCCATCTCCTTTGAAAAGACATAAGATATCATCAACATATCAAACCAAGTAAATTATTTTATCTTTAAATGGATTTGTAGTAAACACTCATTATTTTGTTGTTTTCTAAATGTTGCATATATATATTTGCAAGAAGGCCTGAAAGAGGAGATCCCATTTGCCAACCATCCTTCTTGTTTGTAAAAGTATTTTTTGTATTGAAAATAATTTTGATTAACAGTAGACTTTGTCAATGATAAAAAATATCGTCAATTTCATTCATTTCAAGTTGACTGTATTTTATTAGATTAATCTTTTTAGGAAATTTGCATTGTTTCTTGTTTTGGAATGTTCGAGTACATGTTGTTAAACATCAAAGGAAATGAAGAATACGAGTTTAATGGAATTTGAATGTCTTTAATTTGATTTGCCAGATTACTTGAATTTAATATACTGTAATTGTCTTCAAATTGTATGTTGGTTTTTATTTTTTTATTTAAAAATTTACATACCTTGTAAGTAGGGAGCGTTACGAAAGTTGACTACTGGTCTAATTGGAATATCCGGTTTATGAGTCTTTGGTTGACCTTTTAGTGTAGGAGCTTTTTGGATTTGTCATTTTGAGTTGGTATTGCTCTGCTTTTTGTTAAACTTTTGCATTTAGTTATTGTGGAATTTATAAGTTTTTGTGTATTCTTGGGTTGGGTCCTTTTTTAATTTTTTAAGATTGTTGCTGTCAATGAATGTTTCAATCTTTTCTTGATATGTTTGGCTGTCGATAATTACTACTGTATTCCCTTTGTCGGCTTTTGATATTATACAGTTATTATCTTTTCGTTTTTCTTGGGATGATGGACGATACTAATTTCATATCATTATTTGACGTTTTAATTAATTTGGGAATTTGTACTTTTAAATTACTTTTGTTTAGTTCATGGACAAGATTATATCGGAAAGGTTCTTGGAGTTCTGAGTCTGTTTTCTTTATGGCTGTTTCTAAATTAATTAGGTCATCTTTGATTATTGGTATTTTATGATCCAGAATTTATATTATATTTGAGGGATTTATCTAATAGTGCCATCTCATCATCATTAAATTGAATAGATGATAAGTTTTTAATTCTTGGGCAGAAATCTGGATTATCATCCAATGTATAGTGTTTTGAATTATTGTCTTCCTGTAAGTTAATCAATTTATTAATCTTATTAAGATGAACCTGTTTTTTCTTTAAAATAATAGGTTTGATCCATTGCTGTGTATTTAATATCAATTTCTTCAATGCTCTCTTGGTGAAACGTTAATTTGATTTCTGTTTTAATATCTTCAATTGATCTGACTATTAGATTCATTTTTGCATATAAAACTGTTAATTTCTTCTTTTATCCATATTATTTTTCCCTCTTTTTAATGCTTTTAGCGCAGCTCTTGATGTAGATTTAGTTTTTAATTGAACATAATTTGGAATAATATTTTCACTCAGGCATATCTTATTAAACTGGATATCTTCTCTTACCTTTGCCAAATTAAGTGAGAGGTATTTGTTATTTGTGGACAATGGATTGGTTGTTATGTGGAGTTCATAATATAACAGTATATGTTTAGTAGTAATTGTCTTTTAGTTTTTTTTATTTCTCAATAAATACATTTTGCCTTTTTTTAAAGAAATCAAAAGTGAACATTTACAGCTAATCAAGTACCTACATAGTACAATAAGGAAAACTCCAAAACAAAAATTAAAACTTATTTTAACACTATGTATTTACTTCTATGTTTTGAACATTTATTTTAAACATATTTCGTGTACGTTTTATAAGGGTTATTAATTACAATAAATGCCAGGTACCTACGTCATTTGGTAAGGGTTAAAAAAATAATGTCTTTCTAATTCGTACATTGCAGTATACCTGTTAGAGCGAATTAAAAACACCTCATATTATCTTACAGTTTTGAATATTGAATATAATTTAAAACAACTTTACTGTTAACGACCTTTGTTTTTTAATTATTCTTATATTTAAATTGTTGTCTAAAATTTTAAGTACTCCTGTTCCTCAGCTTCTTTATAATTATTGTAAAAATGATTAGTCATAAATACCAAACATTAGAGCACTTGTAATTCTAAAAAGTACCTAAACCAATCAAAATATCACTACTACTGTAAAATATTTATACTAGTAATATCTCTAAGCAACTCTATAGTAATATAATAAATATAGAAACATAGATATTCTGCAATTTCCATGCTTCAAATACAATATATGTAAGATATTTTGGAATAACATGCTTGCTTTATTTTCAAATAAATTCCTGGAAAAATATTATTTATTCAGCTCAATCTGGAGTGAAATTGAATTTCCATTTGTCATGTTCCAGCGACGAAGGATGCTTTATCAGCCTGTTACTTCCTTGAGATGCTGATAATTCTGTTACCCGGACTTGGTTCTAATAATTTAATTCAGCAATTTAAAAGTATTTGATTTTTAAATTCTTAAGCGTTTTTAAATCCCCTATTAAAAGTAGGTTCATGTTTGTAAGTAACTTCAAAACGTCAAGATTATCATTTAATTTTCTATTATTTAATTACGTTTAAATCTTAATATTAACCCTTTGGAGACCAGACCAAAAATTGCTACCCCCATTTGGGTAGGTGGCCTCAAAAACCGCACACTCTCAAACATGTACATTTGTAAGGGTTAAAAAAAAAAATCATAAACTGGGCTCCTTTGCACGTATAAATGAGATTTTGGTACTGATGTGTTCAGAATGAAATTGGATTTCATTTTCATTGAAGTAAAAAAAATCCATAAAAAATTTTAAAAATAAAAGAAATCCAAAAACTCAACTTTGACCCCCCCAAAAACTAATAAAAAATTGAAACAATTTTACAATGGGCTATCCTATATTTCTAAATAATATATAATTCTCCATAGAATTATACTTTTTTATGAAGATTGTGTGATAAATAAATAAAATATAGCCATTTATAATAAAAACTACAAGTTAGATAGAAATAAGCCTTAGTAACAAACATACATATATTTAGAAAAATATATGTGTATACACTTACCATTCATTCTAAATAGTCCTTCTTGTCAACTTCATTAAACATTTCAGTATACACTATTTACAAAGTTTTTCTTCTTATATTATTTTATTTACAAACATGTTTATCGAAGCAGGGGCCATGGCATCCTTCTTTGCACTTGCTGGAGCAGAGTCTTGACCTTTTCCTTGAGGTTTTGTATGTCTGTCCTTTTTCTGTGCATACCCAGCAAGTTTTCATCGATGTTTCTGGTATTTTTTCAAAGCTTTTGGGCCCAGCATTATGACCACCACCGCCTGGCAAATTGTCAGCATTTTTATGAATGAACCATTCCTGAGCTATGTTTTCAATGATGCTGACAATAAACTTATATCTAGAAGCAGGTTTCAAATTATTATTTATACAGTTCTCTTTATACATAACATAACTATTTAGTACCGTTCTACAGAAAATATTGAAAGCCACCTTCTTCCAATATTTCACTGTGCGCCTTTCGTCCAAGTAAGTATATAGCATCATATCAAAGTGGTCTACTCCCCCATGTAGGTGTTGTAGTTTGAAATGATCTTAGGTTTTGTTTTAAACTATTATATTATTTTTTCTTGATATTGTTTTTCTATCTGTTTTAATAAATTTGCATCAATTATCCAAGGAAAGTATTGGATAATATTACTGGTTGTAAATACATTATAAGAAAATTTTCTTGAATTTAAAATAAATAATACACTCTAAAGATACATGAATCTGCATATTACAACTCAAATTACTAAAATGAACGCATTAAAAAATGTGTCAATATTATTTATTGGGTAAGCGCTTGCTTGCCCTTTTACTCGAGCGACAGGAAAAGAATGTATTATTGTTTTTCTATTTGTGACCTAAATGACCTATAGACTGATATTTAGGGAAAACTGAGGTTGATGACGGTGCATGTCATCCCATAGCTAAAGTGTTAGCGAATATATTTATATTGATCTTATAGGTAATTACGATCGTAAGAAAAGCAGTGCGGACTAAATAGATTTTTAATGAAGCTCAGTATTATAATAATAATAATATTGTTACGGTACATCTGTAACACGTGTATCATATCAATCATACGGAATGGTCTTTAATAGTTTAAATGTTCTATGCACCTCAGCAAAGCCTGTTACACGATATGTTGCGTAGCTTATTCCTACCTTGAATTTATAATGATGTAGCCAATGGGGAATCTGAGATATGCAATACTTTGAC
The DNA here is from genome assembly GCF_021130785.1 of Homalodisca vitripennis. Classification (NCBI taxonomy): domain Eukaryota; kingdom Metazoa; phylum Arthropoda; class Insecta; order Hemiptera; family Cicadellidae; genus Homalodisca; species Homalodisca vitripennis. The sequence goes on from NC_060213.1 coordinate 68,954,154, forward strand.
ATTCAAATACTAAATTTTCAATCTTATAAAGCGCAGAAAGTTGCATCATTGTTGATTTAATTTAATCCTAAATTTTAATATTAGATAAGCACTTATTAATTTAAAATTCATTCCTATATCCCTTTCTCGTTCAATCATCTTCATTTCTTCCATTAAAATTATATTTCATAGTGTGAACTATCAATTCATGACTTATTTCAACAATACTTGCTTATTGACACTAGAAAAATGAACGGATAATAAACAATTTCCTTTTGATATATTACACTCTTGGTGGTTTAGAAATATAGTCTTCCACATATATTGTCGAAATAACACAATACACGCACACATTCTCGTATAACAGGACAAACCAAATATTATTGTTTCCTTTCATTTAACATTTCTTCGTTCCAAAAATAATCACAACAATCTAACGAGCATTGGCTATGAAACAGGTTTTCTGTTTGATGAAAATGAACACTCAGTATTGTAGAATAAAGAATCGATTATGTTACAAAATTTAAGTATTTTCCGAAGTTGATGCCTATTCCTTGACAGTTACTCATTTTAAAACGTAAAACTACAAGTAATATCTATGTTGTCTAGTTAAAACCAAACCGAAATTTGCCTCACCATTTGAACACTTATTTCTTGAAATATGTCCTTTTACTATGGAGAGCCATCTTTAGTCAACAGGTCAATTTTAGTCAAAATATAGTCAACTTATAACAATAAATACGCATCTTAAGAACTTACAGAGTAACGGCTTTCAATAGCAAAATGTTTTTCTTAAAGACAAGGAAGGACAGAGGAGCCTCTGCCCTCAGACTTTCCCGTTTTCAATACTCTTAGCAAGCATAAATATTCTTTTGAGGTCTATGTGCAATGAGAAGCCTTCCAGCTTCTTGTCCTAGTAAGCGAACAAATATTTATTTAATATTCATTTATACGTAGCATAATCAGTATTTAAATTACCTGTACCTGTCTAAAGGTTTTGTATTAAACATTGAACAAAAATTTTTTTAAATTGAACAACCCGCTTAAATTAATTAAACTTTATTAGCGTGTGATATATTTATACTTTATACGCAATTAGTTATTTTTTACTTATTATTCAATATATTTGTATTTTCAAGCCAAAAATATTCTACCATAATAAGTCATATAACCTGGTATATTTATAATTTTGTTGATTCTTAATCACAAAAGTTATTAATCGGCTTTACTGCAACATCAACATCTGTCTATGATATGTATTGTTATAGTGGATAATTGCACACAATGACATAACAATCGCGGCTGATTATAATCCTCAATTATGAATGTTACAGATGTTATAGTGTTACACGTGCGATTAATTAGATATTAACTGTCATCATTAGTTCTGCATTATTTTTATTTAGTTAAAATACTTAAATACAAATATACCGAACTTATCTGAGATGCAAATTATTTTAGATTTTCTTAGATAATTTGTTTATGTGAACAGCATCCTAGTCGGAACTAAAAGATCTCTTGATTCACTTACTATATTCTAGGGCTTTGTCATCTTAGGTAATTAGAAAATAAATAAATATTTTAATGAAATTAAACCTTTACTTTGGAATCAATCGATAAAATACAATGTTAAGTTTCACGTTTTAAGTTTCAACAAAAGACCCAGAGTAATGTTATTGTCAATTTTTTCAGCCAATGAATTGAATAAATTATTGTTCAAATGAATTAAATTTTATCCTAGATTGTTTGTAAAACTGATAATAACGCCTTTATCAACATAACGCAATCGAAACAATAATAGGCTATATTACGTTTTCTTACTTGTTAAGATTTAAGTCTAATAGTTTTTAATTTACGGAATTATTTACTTCAGTGTTTTTTTTTTAATATTATTAACATATTTATTTAAACTAAACTTAAAGATAATTTAAATGCAAGGTAGGTTCAAACTTTGAACCGCCAGCAAAGTTCTGAGAGAATAAACAAGCCAGGCATTGAGAAGGCTGGGAACTCAGCATCTGTGTCGCGTGTTGTGCTGATAAAACTTTGTTCTGGATTCCCAACAACTTCTTTGTTATCAAATACTGTTGCTTTGAAAAGGATGTTATGGTTCGATGAACAGCCAAACTTCTATCTTGTTAAGAATAGTTTTCCTATGCGTGAAAAGAATAGCGATATTGATGCGATAGTTTCATGGATGTGGATTAAAAATCTTCTCATATTAAATAGTTAACTGACAGTTAAAGTAACGGAACCTTTCCCTTATACTGTAGAATGTCCTAAATTAATAGATTTCTATCAAAGAAATAAAATTATGATCATACATAAATCTATTGGTTACTATTGGTTACGTTTATTTTTAAATTTAACAAGTAGGCTACTAAACATTTGCGTTAAATTAAACATTTTAGAAGCCATAGGAATCGCACTAACAGTAATTAATAAATTCTGATAAAATTAGGACAGAATTGATCAAATACTCCCAATCAAAGATCTGCCGAAGTAAACGTTGCATACTTCTGTTTGACAACGAGCTCGTGCTCAGACGATGTGGGTTATAAGAATAAATAAAACACGTTGATTCAGAATTTGTAAAATTTATATCCTCTGTCTGTCACATATAAATGCAAATAATACGAAAAATACTCAGTTAAAAAACAAAAGAGATTCACCTAAATATCAATCCCTTATATTCCGGGTTTATTGGAGAAACATTATAAGAGTAGGCAAGAAATACTAGAAACGCTTTAAAGACAAAGTTATCGTAAAATCCCACACCAAACATTGCTCGACAGGACTAAAAATATTTGTTTACAGTGTACCTTGTTCTTGTATTAAGAAATAAGTAGGTGAGACGATAGATCTCTAAATTTAATAAGTAAAAAAATTAAATACGAGAAAACTTTTAGTGGAAAAGTATAAAATTGCTCAAAAGTGCTGAAAGCCATCATATTATATGGGATCATACTACACCGGGAAGAAAATTTTTTCAAACGCAAATTTATTTACTTAAAATTATCAAGCCAACCACTAAAATCAAATTTCAGTTCAGGTTTGGGGCATTTTGACCACCGATATTAATAAAGGACTAGCTAGGAAACCTAAAAACATATGAACAACTACACAAACGTCGATCAATACAATTCATACACACACCAGGTTAAGTGTTAGAGAGGGCTTCTTAGCCCTAACTTCGCCTGGTAAAATAAGACATTCTTTACTTTACTTTACTTTTACCATGACATTAGTTTAAGCATACAAAACATACAGCCGGAAGCTGCTGTTCTTTACTCCTTCTAGTTCCGAGCATCGCCTTCTTGTTTTCTTTCTTTCAGATGACGCCCCGTGATACCGCAGGAAATCCCGACATTGATTTCCTCGCCAGTCTTCGTTAGTTCGTTGCTTCGTGTTGTTTGTACTCCTGGCTCTAGTACAGTATCATAGCTTGGGTTCATTCTCCCTAGTATGGACTTCTTAGTGATCGTTACCTTTAAGTAGCATTCCGTTTCCGCACCTTTTAGAATATGAAGTTTTTTTAATGTATTTCCCTATTACCACCTTGAAGAAGAAGGTGGATTTCAGTTCTTTTAACATAGTGGTATATTTTTTGTAACATATATCGTTGAAAAATATCCGAAATTCTACTATCCTTTTGAGTTTCTTTTAATGTAAAAGGACTATTAGGTGTGGACACTTTTTAAATAAATGCAGTTGAGCATTAATATTTTTTACTTTTTAACATTATTTAGAAACAGCTTAACATTTTATTTTAATGCATTTTTTTAATATTTAAAATTTGCTTTCAATGATTTTAATTTTAAAGGTTTATAGTTTATTTCAATTTAATGAGATTCCAAGGTAAAACAAGATATTCGAGTATTTCATTCGTATTATTATTTTGTTAATGCAAAATTCTTCCTGTAATAAACTGTTCTCGGTGAAGTTTTTTATTTTACGAAAGGCTTGAATTATAAAACAGGTCAATTATAATTTGAGGTTGTTCAAGGCTTATGGACAGGGAATACAAAACACCTTCGTCCAACTGAAATCGCAATACACACACAAGATCCAATAACAGATCACAATACCAGATCATAATAACTTCGATCTGGTAATAGGATTGTGAACAATTTCCATTTTTATACGTTTCAAAAAGTAGATACTATAACTTATTTATGTGCCAAAATCTAATATATGAGGCTTTTTATGCCAAAGGTGTTAAGAACCTACGGCTTTATTATCACGAAAGTGAAAGTAGCCAACAGAACGATCATACAGCAAAATTAATTAAGAATCTAGGCAGTCTAACTTTTTAGCTTATATTCCACCATTGCGTTTCAAAGCTTCAACACATTTTAGATAATGATTTTTTTCTTGTTGAGTTACTTAAAATCTAAGGTACATATACTTTGGTCTCGAAAACTAGACTACAGGATTAGGAGAAAGAAGAGTTATATCACAACAAATTACATATCGCGTGATGTCAGCCATTAAAAAGCGCTCTCAATTGTGTATCGCAACAATGGACTCCATTTGGCAGACATTATTTTTCAAAACAGGATAAACAAAAACAGTTTTAGATTAAGAGTTTATTTTTGTGTAAGGTCTAGAACTACATGATGGAACTGCAATCTCCTGAAGAGTTATTTATATTTAATATTTGTGTCCCACTTTCTGTGAGATATTACATCCATAAATACGTATTATTTTAAAATTGCAATCGTAATACTTGTTTAAGCTTTTATTTACAAAATGCCTTATTAATAAGGCTTAAACTGAAAGTTTTCCCTTCAAAATAGACCTGAAACAGTTATCACAGGAACATGCAGTTGAGCATATGCATTCATACACAAGTCTGTTATTGTTTAGCGACATGACGACAGGCATGTAGTGACATGTGACAGTGATGGTGACATTGTCAGTCAGGATGTGACAATCGTTTAACGAATCTGTCAACGATGTGGAAATGGAATGCAGGCCATCACTTACCAACCTGTTATGAATGTCGGTTCTTGTTAGCTTGAAAATGATTTTGAAAAACAAACCACATTTGTAAACAACTGTTGTATTTTGTTTGCTTCCAAATTGGCAATGGTACAAATGATATTTTTAAGCGATTTTCAAATGAGTTTTAATGCTGAGTTTCAATTCAGTAGCAATTGTAATTGAACCTCAATAAGTAAAATGTGGCAATGTAAATACAAAAGGTGTTTATTTTCAAATGTATTTTAATACAATTTAAGTATGATAAATCATCTTTCTTCCATAACTATTCTATCACTGTTTTAATATTCAGATTTTAAATTTGAGGACGCAATCATCTTTAGATTAGTTTTATTAGCGATGTTTCAATTCAGTAGCAATTTCAATTGAACATCAATAACTAAAACGTGGCAATGTAAATACAAAAGGTGTTTGTTTTTAAAAGTATTTTAATACAACTTAAGTATGATAAATCATCTTCTTTCGATAACTATTCTATCACTGTTTTAATATTCATATTTAAATGTAAGGACGCAATCATCTTTAGAATAGTTTTATTTTGGGATTTTGTCAAATATGTTAAATTGTTCGAAAACTAGTGGTGAATACGTCAGCTTTCATTCAAAAAGTATCTTACAGGTCATTTCACATTCCTCAAATATCTAAAAAAAAAACTGCATTAGTATTAATTGAAGTAACTTTTTGACGGAGACAAGAAGTCATTACTACTGTTAAGGTGGTACAATCGGGTTAAAACTAATTTTTGTTCATCCCACGAAGGGAGTGTGGTAGGCATTTACCCTAAAATTTAGAGGATTCACACTAAAAGGGCTAAAAGGATATTTTACAGTATTCACATAAAAGATGAACAAAGAAAATAATATCTATTATATAAAAATGAAACTGTTCGTGTGTAACAGCATCACTCACAAACGGCTGGACGGATTCGCCTAAATTTTTTTTTTAATTTGTTCGTCTTGATCTGTAGAAGGTTATAGGATACTTTTTATCCCTTTCCCGATTCAGGATTCCGCCCCACTGGTTACAGAAATACCCGTAAGAAATGCATTGCAGCAAACATATGTTATTAAGTGAAAGAGTCTTTTCAAATTTTTAATCAGCTGTTCTTTGTAAACATATATAATGCGACAAAAAATATATTTATATATAATTTAATTACTACACTTATAGTTTTAAAGCATAGAGTAAGCTTAAGAGAAACGACAAATTTTGTTTAAACTGTTTCTGCAATCACTGTTAAACATAGACTTTACTATCCAGATAATACAATTCAAATTTGACGTAAAAATTCACCTTTAACTGCAATATTTATTTAATATAAACCATGCTCATGCTTGATCAGAAGAGCAATGCAGATATCATAATTACTATCTTACGTTGGCTACAAATATAAAGAATGTTATAAAATCAACCTTAGTTGTTTTTTTTTTGACAGAAGTATCAGGAATGTGGTACATACCTTCATAATGCGCCCAAGAAGCTCACGAAGGAACGACTATCAATTATCTCAGCAATGTTTAGAATGTGATAGAAAATGAATAAGTGAATATAGTGTACTGTTTTCAACGGGAAATTGCGTGCGAAGCCGCGGGAAACTTATTGAAATGCGCAGCGAAGCGCGCCGGGTCCGCTAGTGTGTTTATACATAAAAATATTTTCTCGAGGTAATGTTTAAAAATATAACTTATTCAGTCATAAATTATTTAATACGTTTCAGAATCTCAAACTGTAACTCGTACTGTGAAGTTCCATCTTTACATTTCAGCCAGATTACAAAATTGGCTTTCCTCCTTTCAATGCCTTGTATGCCTCTTGAAGTGACTATAACAGTTTGCACTATTTTTATGTGCTCAACTACGTTATTTTATAGTATGAGTTCATCAATATACAAATATTCCTTAATTTTATAAAATCACTACATTAAACCCTCATAGCAAAACGTTGGAGAATGGAATGTTTACCCACTAAAAGCATTTCAGGGCTAAGAATAACAAATTACCCTCAAGATTATAAAACCCTTTCAGACGTTTAACGTTTCCACCAAAATAAACTGTAACAAATTGTGAAAGAGATGAAAGTAAAGGTAAGAATAATGGTAGGATCCTCTTTTACGTGGGATATTTAGCGAGATATCCTAGTTTGTGCAGTCCGGCAACTCAGTGTAGTTTATTATGTACGTAGATTTATGTACGTAATTAACATCCTCTAAGATATTAAATATCTATAATTGCCAGTTCCAGCTAATGTTTTTGGTTTGGAACGTATCATCCAAGGAGCCGGGTTTGAGTTATGATTCGGACGAAGAATTTTTATAAGTTAGTACTTAATTATTAGGCAAAGGCCGAAATTATTTGAATGATTTTTATAGCTACAGTTTTAAAATGCATACTAAAAACGTAGTAAATCAGCAGATCTACATTATAAGGTTTCCTTCCACACACATTTTATGTGAAATTTTACTGTCTAACACTAAAAAGGATCATTTTAGATTTTTGTACCTCCTACTCACACTAGATTGGAAATATTTTTTTTATTTTTATTTCTTTTTTTTTAAGGAGAAGCCGATCCCCTTTTAAGCCTTATTCTGCCCGTCCTCATGGGCCACTGGCCTGTGCGAGGATCTTATCAAACAGAATAAGGGGGGAGAGTCGATACAGTACAAGGTCAATGGTACTGATAAAAAGTGCAAGGGTCACAGACAGGATTCGAACCTGCGCTATCTCTAACTCAGACTCAAAGTCCGACGTCTTAGACCGCTCGGCCATTGGCACTCCCAATATATATATAGACAGTATCATTCAAGAAAACCATTAAAACACACATAAACTCTATTTTTATATAAATAATGACACATACCCATGGCTACGCCCGCAATTTCTTTGTAATCCCGCGTATTTTATTTAATAGCTCCCACGATTTCAGTAACAATAACTATTTTAGACTAAGTTGGATGAACTCCTAAGATGAAGTTTATATTTTTCTTAATGCAAGTACTTGGAGTAATACGATATAATCCTAGGATTTTTTTGAAATTGAATTATTCATATTATTATGCATAATAAGCTACGCCTTTTTCAGTATTCATGGTTAAGATCATCAGAGTTAGAATAACAAATTCGAAACTTCCGCTGTGTCTAAGTCTTCTATATGCATGCATTGGTGTTAAATCTTTTAACTGTACTTCAAACGGCCTTTGAGATAATGTATGGACAGATTTTCGTAAACACAAAGACTTAAACTTATAACACTGGCACGATTACCATAATATTTAAAATTAGTTTAATTCCATAACTGAAAATTTATCCGTACTTTGCGGGTCACGCAACTTGCTGCATGTTTTTGTACCCTTAGAATTCGTTGGTCGAAAGAATGGATATCCGTAATCCGGATAAAATAAAGTTAAAGTCTTGCTTCCCAATCTATGTTCGCTATATCATAATATTTTCCTGGTTCAGCATAGGAATTACATCCGTATTATATATCTAATCTGTATAGTATACTTAATTCCAAAAGAATGGATGTGATATCTCCTCGACGGTGTATTGGTTTGTCATTCCACTTTACTATAATTACGGACTCCCTGCGCTCGCTTGTTTCCTAAAATTGTATTCACAGAGCGTATCATGTAAAATCATGTTATTGCCCAGTCACCCATTTTTTTCCTTCAGTTACTGTTAATAAGAAACAATGTATCTCAAAAATGTTAATCTCAAAATGTCTAACGAAACCTAATACAATAACCAACATGTACACATTCATCACTTCTATGATTTTATATAATTGTATGTAGAATCCGTAATATATATATACACAAACTAAACTTAAAGTCCTAATCAAGATAAACCATCTATTGGAATGCTCTTCCAGCCATATAATGCAATAATAAAGTACATAGACTTTTAATGGTAATGTTTTCTATTATCTATCTCAAAGATGTGTAAAAGTTTACAATTTAAAACATAATTACCAAGGAAATTAATTATAACAACTACTTCAATGCTGACAGCAGTGGAAATATTGTCTTATCTTAAAGACTTGCTTGAAAGAAATATGAGGTTGTTATCAAATTATAAGCAGCTGGGGACGCCGAGAGGAGATGATTTACTGGGGGAGATAAAACATTTACTGAGGCAGATCTCGTTGTTTGTGGAGATTTCATCTGGTCACAAAGTTTATATTGGTGGCTGACAAGGTTAACTATTACATCTCTGTAAATTGTTACGTTATAATATTTTCTTGTTGGGTTTGTTCAGTATTAATATCAGACACATTCTCTTAGTAATACTGTAAGGCTTGTGTTAATTTTACCTGCAAAATACTGAATGCGGGGCCAAAATAAATTTCCATTTTATTCTTTTGTTTTCATTAAAGTCGTTAAATTTGCATAATTCCATATCTATAGTTACAAGTACGAGTATATGAATCTATTATCCTCCTGTGATAGATAATAAGGTTCTTAAAGTCTAGGCTCTGTCATATATGTAGCATATTCCATAAACCTAAAATTTGAAAAGCTTTATGGGTGTCAAAATTAACGAGTATGAAAAACAGAATGCATTACATTAATGTATTTGTTTTACTACTATCATTTTGTACATTATCATTTACTTGTGATTTTATTACAATTACTGGTTGATTCGAATAAGTTTTATACATTCATTGAAAATGTTAAATCTATTGTATAAACGTTGTTTTTCTACATATAATCGTAAAGTAAATTAATTTAAAAAATTATTCAGGATTCATGAGCCGAAATATGTTGTTCAGAAAGTAGTACACATAGAGATAACGGCTATTATCTAAAAATTGATGGGGTTAATATTATCTAAGGAAACTATTTTATAGGCCTACTGATTATTATAATATTACTGTAAGGGTATTTGATATCGTTCATCACTCAAATACGGAAACTGTCTTAGGGTTTTAATACGAGACTGTGTTTTGATGTCTTAGGGTATTTTATACCTGACGAATTTGGGAGATACCCTTGTAACGTTATACTTTTCCACATTTATAACGATGGTAAAAATCGTTTTCCGAAATCAACTTTCCTTGGAAGTTCAGAAAATTGTGTGTGTGTGTGTGTGTGTGTGTGTGTGTGTGTGTGTGTGTGTGTGTGTGTGTGTGTGTGTGTGTGTAGTTTTTTTTGTGTGTGTGGGTAAATTTTAACAACTGTTATCGTATTTTATGGAGACCGCCAATACCTAAGATGCATCTATAGAGCACTTAAAACCTTGGCCAATATCAATGAGCCAAATCAATTCCGTTAGACATAATTAGTGCATATTTACTTATTAGCAAAAATGAAACGACTTGGCTTTCTGACAGTAAACAACGTTACAGTATTCCCAGTAAACTTCATGTACAGATAATTTCAAATTGTGTTCCTGACTTATTAGTTATTGTGTTGGGAGCTAGGTGTTCCATCCTCCTTGTAGTGTATCTACACTAAAATTTCGTACGCTCAAACGAATGAATTTCTATAATTATTTTTGTATTAATAACTTATTTTATATTTAGAAATAAAATAATACTATTACAGAGGTAGTACTGCAGATATAGGTATAGTAGTATTTAATTACTTTTTAATCAAACAATTTATGTTTTTATTGTTATAGGCTACTAAAAATATGAACTATCTTTGCCATTAGTAGTAATATACTGTACCGAATAGTGGACATAATTGGGTAGAGACGTCTGAGGTCGTAGTAAAGAATACTCGAAATTGCAACAGTTTTACGAGCAAGTTTATAGTAACAAAAGAACTTTGCACCCCTTCTATATAGTAAATAAAAACAAAAACCTTGCCATGTGGGCAATACAGAATAAGAATGAACTTAAATGTTACCGGAGATGTCTAGTTGTTCTTAAGTCTTTTTTAGTATTGAGCCTACGAAATTTAATCATCGACGACAATTCACTTGAATTCACTTCTAAATGAAGACGTCGACTAACGAAATACGAAGTCTACAGATAATCCGGTCAATTTAGACATTGACCCTTGCAAAAATTCCCAGAAAGCCGAAAATTTGCAAAGATGTTAGGGATACCATTGTTATGAAATTGTGAAAAGTCCCCATCGATCCCATGTCTGCAAAAATTTTTATTCAAGGCCAAATTTCGTAAAAATGGGGTTTTGGAGTTTTTCAGCGAAACGGTTAGTTTTATGATAAAAAGTGTCAAACGAAAATTGTAGATCATGCAATGTTCTATAAAAATTCTCCTTACAATGTTTTTCATAAAACTAACCATTTTTGAGAAAAAGTCATTACAAAACTTTCTTACGCTGTATTGTTTATATTATGTACACGTTTCCACGCCATCTATGAAGTAGTGTACCTTGCGCGTTGTTCTTAATGTAGTTTCCCCGTTAGGCCTATTCTACAGTCTATTCCAGTTAAATGTTTAGTTATCCTTTTTGTTTTTGGTCGTTGCACTCTTGTCAGAGTGGTCGTTGTCGATCAGGTGCAGCTCGAGTGAAAGGTTCCATTATACTTGGTTGTAAACATATTTTATTCATCATCATCGTCATTAATTATTTCTTATTCTTCCTGTTTTCTGGTGCAGGTGGAAGAAGCGTGTGAGTTGGTTGCAATACATTATTGACATGCTTTCACCCCATTGTTCTGGGTCTAGTTGATTACCAAGCCACAGCTAAACCTGGTAATATACACGATAAATATGTTAGAGAGCAGAATCCGCAGTTGGAGGAAGGCCAATTGCACACGTGTTTTATTAGGTGTTTGTTTTGCAAATATAAGTAACGTGATTTGTCTATGGAAGTATTTTTTTGGGAGCTCCATATACAGACAGAAGAAAGCGAATTCCGTTGGTGATTAGAGTTTCTAGTGAAGAGTTGACATCTTCAAAAGCTTGTGCACTAGTAATAAAATTTTCTTTTTCAAACCATTTACAAAATGATTTTTTTTTACCCCTTCGAAACATTGCTGATGTTTCACAGCCAGTCATATCGTGTAAAAACAGTATATGATTAAACCGATTGAATATCTTCTCGAATAAATTGCTGCCGCAGTTGCTAGGATCTTCAATCGATCTTCTTTGCCTTTAGGTTTTTTTTCTTTTCACTCCAAGCTTTATTGATAACATTATGATAATTACCAAGAAAACGTATAAATGTTAATTGTCTTTGTTTCTCAGTAATAATGAATCTATTACCATAATTTAACTTTAATCTTAATTTAATTGTTGTGTTATCAACACTTCCATTTCTACAAATATATTTTAATTCCTCTAACATAAACTGGCAGTCATCATTACTTTCAATATATGAAAATATTTCCTCTATGGCGATATTCAATGCTTCATCTTGAGGACGGCCGACTTGGCCTCCAATGGTCGGATATAAAAATTAAACAAAGCAATCATTATGGTACTTAGCTTCAACCGTAACTGAATCGTGTTCAAACCGATGCGTGTAACAATAATTTTTGCGGTGTCATCAGAACAAGACTGAGCTGCTTTCATAACTTAGTCTTTAAATGAAAAAGTTGTAACGTTACAAATTTTACGACGAGATTTCTGTGCTTGTTTCTTTTCGTATTCCTCATTTAACTCATCGCCGCAAAATAAACATCAATTTTTAAAAGAAAAATGTGACTCACTTACACGTGCTCTAGTACGAGGGGGTTTTTTTAGAGGTACTAGCTGATTCCTCTTCTTGTTGCCGTTTTGCTGCTGCAATAACCGTTCCATTGCAACCGTCCGTTGCTGCCGTTCTACTCTTTTAAGTGTATTATTTGCGACACTGCACATGAATTGTCACTTAAGTTACGTTCTTCAGTAAATTGATCCCCCCTTGAATACTCGCGTTAATTAACGTCTTCATGCTGCAATCAACAGTAACAGATTCACTTGAAGATCAAATTTTAGAGCAAATAAAACAGAATTGCGACATATTTTCATCAAAAAGCGAATACAGCACATAATTTAGCAGAGAATATTTGAAATAACTACGTGCTTTCATTACGAAGTAATTTTCAAGACTAAGGGTGATTTAAGTTCGACCTCAGAAAAGCAGGTAGACGGAATGGCAGGTAAGAAAAAAAGAAAGAAACACTTCTTTATTAAGGCGAAATGAGGTACATTTAAGTAGATGTTGTTCAAGGGCACATGGTCACTTAAAATTAGGGACTCCGTTTTTAACATCATATTCTCAGAATTATCGGTCAATATGAATGTATTAGTCTCGCATACTGGTAGTTTTACTTATATTGCAAGCCCAATGATGTCATAGGCAGCTTAATCATGCTTATTATAGACAATACAGCGTAAGAAGACATTGTAATTGCTTTTTCTCAAAAATGGTTAGTGTTATAAAAAAGATTAAGGACAATTATTGTAGATAATTGTATGATCTACAATTTTTGTGTAACATACTTTATCATAAAACTAACCCTTTCGCTGAAAAATTCAAAAAACCCCCTTTTCCCTTTTTACGAAATTTGACCTGGAATAACAATTTGTACAGACATGGGATCGATGGGGACTTTTCACAATTTTATAATGATGATGTTCCTAACATCTATGCAAATTTTCAGCTTTCTGGCAATTAATGCAAGGTTACCCCTATTTTTGAGCTACATTTACCGGACTAAGACAGCTTGACGTGTACTTTAGACACTCAGAGAGCAACAGCATGTAGTACCAAAAGAATCGAAATTGGAGTGAGAAGAAAAGTGAATAGAGTCAGACTCCAAATCGCCTAAGACAAATTCTCGAGGAGATTAGCCATTTATCGAGACAACTTACAATCGGTGCAATATGATATCGCAGTTAAGCAACAAGCTTAAAAGGGTCGCAATTCTCTGAACTTTCATGTAGTTCATGTATCACATTCAGAATAAATGTATATGTTATATTCAAATAATACACTAAATGTTATTTTTATTTTCGTAAGGCATGCATTGGGATAGGCAAAACACAAAAGTTATAACAACAAATACACCAATCTTTTAAGTAAATACATAAATCGTGGTAATTTTCAAATCATCCAGAAAGCAATGTTATCATTTCAAACAGAATTTATACCTGCGTGACAAATATTATTTTATATTTTATCATACTGTGTAATGCCATTAAAATATGTAACATTATAGAGTGTATACATTGTTGTGTTCCAGTTATGGAAGCATGAAATGAGAATTTAATCTCGGCTTTCATCTCCTGAGCGCACTTTAATCATAGTTAGATTACTCTACATTTCATGGATTAATAAGTTGCCAACTATTCATGTTCCCTGGTGAAGTTATATAACTGTTATAATTATACTACCATAATACCGTTATACTTCTAATTTAAGCATCTCAGAATGCATTTAGAAGTACTCATATAAATTATGTAATATTGTTGTATAAATAATTGTAGCTGAGTGTTTTATATTTGCTCAGGGTGTCTTTCCAATATTTTTCATAATCATATCCAACTCTAATTTTAAGTTTCAAAAGTAACTTTTGGTAGCATTGCCTGTCTTGTATTTCGTATTGTAGAATTAATATTATTAATTACACAATGGATAGAGCTCATCTACTGTTATGAATTAAACACGGAGTAACTAAGTAACCTGCCCTCTGTGGCCCTCTGAGTCCCTGATCGTTGATAGTTGGTGGTGTAGTATAATCAATGTTAAGTGGCGTAGCCCTTGAGTTAGACCACAGAATCAACTGAAATAATCCTCAGACCTCAGCATTTTAATGCCCTTAAGAATGACATATCCTGAATAACCAATACAGTCAAAGTTTGTAGTTTATTGTCCCTTCCAATTATACAAGGAACATGTATAATTATGTTCTGACAGCCAATATTAATTCAGTACTTACTGCAATAGCTCATTAAATAACACTGATACGAATATTATCTTGCGAGGAAGTGCTTATCGCTAAGATCGATGTTAGGTGTGAGATGTTTTTGATTTACTGTTAGTATAATATCGTTTGTGTAATGGTATTCCCGCTCTATGAACTTACGATATTATTCTAAGCTATGTACTCTCGGAAATTATAACACATGATGAATGAAAAAATATGAGAAGCTAGACTACATTGTACAATAGATTGAGACTTATGTTGAAAATATAATAGTGCCAGCGGTACTTTTAGAGTGAAGGAAGTCAAGGGTGGCAGCCCTGCTGTGTGACCTTAACAGGGGATGATTGAGATAAAAAGTTAACAATGTTACAGCAGGAGGAGGGGAGGAGACTGTAACTGTCAAAGGGTCGCAACTCGAGGGTCTCTCCTCGGCGAGCTCAGTGCTACAGAGAAAACAGAGGTTCGGGCGAAGTGTTATTTTCTTCTGATGAGAATCTTTTATCACAATTTTAAACAAAGCTGAGAGTAATATTTTCATTCCATTTCCTTCAGCTTGGTTTTAAACTGTTGTAAAGTTCCTCCTTGGTTTAATTTGTGTAGTTTTATTTTTCTTCACAATCCGAGGAAGTGAGTTTAAAAACTAAAATTTTGTCGAATGCTTAATTACATATATTTATTTGGCTTTTTACCTTATGATCTACCATTACGATTCTAAATTTAAAAAAACTAAAATATGTTTCAGTTATTACCGTTATAAATACTGAACCATGTCTATAAAATTACAGTATATTTATTCATTATCTTTTACATTGTATAATAGAAATAAAACGTGCAGGATTACTATAGCTTGAATTTATTCTAAACTATATACTATGGGGGATAAACTTAAACAGGTAACGTACATATTGTGAGCCAGTTTTGTTAATAAAGTAGCCTAAATTTGTAAAAAGAAATAATATGTTTAGATTTACCACACAATTTTCTTCGCAGAACCATAGATTTTTCTCAATGCGTTAGCTTAGTCTTATCGCATTGCTAGCCGTACCTTGATTACGTTTGCTACATGAAAAGCATTTAACACATGAAAAACCACGAAAACACACATTTACACCATTTATGGTTTTCATCCAAGTTCCAACCAACATTTCCGTCTTTAAAAAAACTTAACCTTAATCACACTCTAGAGGCGATTAACTGTAATCTACGTACTATTAACATCTTAAAACGTAAAAGGTTAACTGGTTAAATAGTGCTCTCATTCATTTACTGTATTACCTCTAGCTTCCTCGACCCTGTAGCCAAGAAGGATCAAGTATACTTACTTGTCCCCTTCATTTTATGTGCTTTCTCTTAATATCCTTATAAATCAATATCAGTTTTATTAAAAGTAATCATGTCAAAGCTCTGAGAACATCTCAATAAAGAGACTTAGCCTACTTACTCCCTACTTACTCCTACTAATCTTAATCCAAAAAGTGCTACACATCAGGACATCGCCCTGGTCCTTCCACTCAACGCTAGCTTTCTGATTTTAAATCTTTCTGCAACTTTTCTAATTACATTACTAATCTGTACGTATAGTTTCTCATTTCTTTTGCCTTCATTAATGTACTAGTCCTCCATCAAATATCCTCTAATATAATTATTCAATGTTCTTCCATCTTGACAAGACCTCGATTTCCATTACGCTTTTCACACTTAGATTCCTCTCTCAAAATGTCATTCTAATTTCCCCCTACTTACTCCTCATACTCCTTGCCTGCTATAAGCACTCATATCTCAAGCTCCTTCCTCACCATACATTTTTTATCAATCATATCTCGCTGCCCTTCATCCGTATTCACCTTCTGTTGCTGTTCTACTGACTGTCCAACTACCGTCGGATAAAACCACAGTAATCATTATCATACATTATGACGTTTGGGGTAACCAACATGATTTCATTGATAGTTCTACATTGGCAGTTAGCCGGTGATAGCAGTTGTCAAAACTATTAATAATATCATACATAGCAATTATAACCTTCATATAATAATATTGTTGCGGAGTAAGCATTAAATCGAGCGCATATTTTCATTTCTTAAATAGAGGATTATACCCCTTTTAAGCCTTATTCTGCCCGTTCACATGGGCCACTGGCCTGTGTGAGGATCTTATCAAAGAAAATAAGGGAGAGATTCAACACAGTACAAAGTCCATGGTACCGATAAAGTCCAACGGTCACGGGTAGGATTTGAACTTGCGCTCTCTGTAACTCGGACCTTACCTAAGTCTAATGTCCTAGACCACTCAGCCATTACAACTTCAAGAATATGATCTAGTTAGTCTTAGTTATGGTTAATTCTGATCTTTATCCTGAACTTTTCATAAACAATTTAGTATGATTTGTTGAGCTCATATTTCTATATTTTTCTCAGTATAAACATCCCAATTGTCAACCCAATTGGTCAAAGAACATTTTTGAGGAAAAGAATAATATCTTAGTCAACTTAACGTGGGATTTATTCATATATACACGAAAAGCTCTGTTTAAATTTGGGAAAACAATTTTCTTTCTATATTCTACAATTATTACTAATACTATTAGTAATAACATGGTAATTTTTTCAACATTCCCATCAATAAAATAGCTAAATAAGTTTCAATATACGTCTGTGTAATAAATGAGCCGTAGTGAAGTATTTGGTGCCGTATGCAATACCTTTCTTCAATATTCATTAAACTTATTATTGAATTGGTTATTTACTAAAATTTTTGCAATCTGTATTTTAAAAGGTTTTAATCACAACTCTAGTAAACCAAAATAATACACAAGTCTATTATAAATTTTAAGCGAATCGCCAACATTAATTCATAGCACCAATACATGGAGCTGGTTTTTGCTGCTACCTGGCGTCAGTTCTAGGAACTATCAGTCTTCTTTATCGACTCATTTACTATTATGTGCTGCTACCTACCAAGCATGTTCTTAACTGATGGCTACATAATTTATTACACACATGATTAGACCTACAAGGTTTTGACATGGTTCTGCTAACAAGATGTGACGATAACGTAACTTTAGCTTTACGATGTTTATTGGAAAAAATCCAGGAAGTCCCAAAGGTTAGTTTTATTTCCAATTCTAACCACTATACTAATGCAGCATAGTGGTGATATAATTTACTCATTTTCGAATTTAATCGTTCCAGGTAAATTTGTCCTCAAACAAAAATAGATTATTATCTCAGATGTGCATTTAAAATACAATCGATTTATTTTATAGTTTCGTAATTTATTACAATATTTAACAGTATAAAGAAATAATAACTTCCAGGAAAATTCACTCGGCGTACATCAATACTATAAAAAGACTTTCGAATACCTAATACAATAGGTAGTTTTCAAAAAGTGTATAAAATGAAGCTTAATTTAATTGAAAAATCAAATAGTCTATAAAAATTAAATTTACAAAAATAATTCTCTGGCTTTAATATAGTTTCAGATGTAAATTTACAAGTACGGTACATGTTATATGTATAAGTTCTTTCCTATGTACCATATGATATTATCATTTCATTCAAACTGCAATAAGCAAATACGTTTCTTCGTTTACCTTGGCCCCGGAATATCGTGCCAATAATAAACTCTACGGTTCTGCATAAGGTTTTCTTTAAAGAATGCGTTACTTAGCCGCCATATTTTATAAATCCCTTAACCAAATATATATCTGCGTTTAGTTTAGTGCCACATGCTGTAGGTTTTAAGTACATGTATATGTAATAATTGTCATCACACCAGACAAAGAGGATGGATTTCAATCCTCGGAACGTGGTGTTAACATTTTGTGAATAAACAACAATGGCAACTGTCCGATATACTATTATCCTTCAAAACTTCCCATCTTCAACAGCAAACTTTAACTAAAGGATTTACATTTTTTAACACTCAAAATCATTGGTTTGATATTGTTTACAGAAATTCTAAGAATCCCTTGTCTACACATGCAATTCAACATAACCACATTCATTTCAAAAGTTGCTTCAACTTAAAAGGAATCTGTCATTTAAAACTACACCACGTTACATAGTAACTGTTTTCACTATAAAAGCTATTGATTTATAATTTGGGGTTTCTTCCACATTGTTCAAAAATAGTTAGTCCTACTGGAATAGTTGAAGCTATTCAATAAAATACATCATGTAATGCATCCTTCAAGTAAATCCACATGTAAAGTGTATGAAGATAAAAACAAAACATTACTCATGGTATTGTCGTCTGAACAAGATGGTTCTAAATTGCAATTTTTAACACCGTTTTTGCATTTGCATTTTATATTTCCAGATGATAGATACGCATTATATCTACCTCTGACTGTTCTATAGAAGATTAATAATAAGTTCAATAGGTTGTACAATATGAGGATGTTTCATTTGTAAGGTCTTATTACCTGTTCACGTGTTTCTTTGACACATTATAATAAACAATATTATTTAAAATGTCTTCAATGCTGCCATGATAAGAAGTAAAGAATGAATGAATAATGTATTTATTTGCATATGAAGTATAGAAATGTCTAATAAAAAGACTAAATTATTAGTTTCATTTATCTGACATCATAAAAAATCAAAATGTCTCTTATAAATTTATGTACAGTAATTAGGGTAGTTGACTTAACCGTTTGAATTTTATGCAACCATTTCTACATCGTCTTGACTGTATCTTCTCTCATTAGCGTAGCTCACTCATTATACTCGTATGCTGTCAAGTAATGATTTAAACGAGCTAAGATTATTCATGAAGATCAAACATTGGGAATAAAATAGAGTTGCAACCCCTATTAAAACTTTATTTTTATGTTTACGTCTATTCTTCAATGTAAATAAATTTAAGACTTTCTTATTATATTAATAAGTTATGTTAGTATATTATAATAATGCAGAATCCTTTTACTAGGTGTAAACTTTTTTAGACAAATAATGTATATAACTTCTTGATTCATGAATGCAAAAGCTACACCGAAACCGAAAAAAACCTTAGAGCCGAAGTATATTTTAACGAGTGAAAGTAATTATTTTGGCTCATGACGGCTTTTTAGACCTAGGATATGTATATATGAGATTTTACCACTCAGGAGAAAATGCAAACACTATTGAGACATCTGAAATACTTTTGACTAGGTGTAGAATAGCCTATATTAGTCGGGGAGTGTCAATGACCGAGTGGTTTAAAACTCAAACCGCTTAAGACTTTGAATCTGAGTTAAAGATATCACAGGTTCTAATGTGTTTTGAGACTTGTTTCAGTTTCTGTCAGTACCCTCGACATTTTACTATATTCACCGTCCACCTGGTTCTATTTGATAGGATAATCGCAAAGGCCAGCTTGAGGACGTCAGAATAAGATTTAAAAGCCGATCGATATCTCATTTTTATAATAATAAAAACATTACACTTCGTAAAGTACGTATAAAATTATATAACATAAAATGATTTAAGCCATATAATTTTAATATAAATTCACTAAATTTAAATGGATATTTCAACACGTCAAAACGATATGTGACTAAAAATAAAATAAATAGTAATAAAAACTTAAATATATAAGTTCTAGCCAATAGTCAAAATATATACAGATACACCTTTACAACTGATTATACACGTTGACTACAAATGGTACAGCGGTAAAACCACAGTCACTGTGCGGTGTACAGCAGCATGACATTTGATACGACCACAATGACGTCGGTGGCAATTCTGTATTATGTGAGTACCAGAGTCGGATATATTGCAACTAACTCGGAACTGAATATCTATATTTCGTTTTCCCTCTTTCCTGTGTATTTTTGTTGGGAGTCATGTAAGTCGCAAGTAAACGAATTGAGCATAATTCTGACCTTGATTTCCGAAGAAATGAGGATCTACGTGGGGAATTTCAGGCAGTCTTTATAATCATCCATTGTCGGAAACTTTTTGTTCACTAAGGATAAAAATATGAGGAAACCCCTCACTTCAATCAGGCCTGAAATTGCCTCTGCGCCTATTTCCGGAGTTCACCTACTCCGATAATTATCCTCGACTGTAAACTAGAAATATAGATCAATCCCCTTAGCCCAATACCCTGATTTTTATAGTTGTAGAGGTATCAGAAGATTAAGTAATTAGTTACTTCTAACAATAAATTATCTACATCTTCTATAGATATTTAGTAAACAGCCGTTCCTAACCTTTTATTTATACAGGTATTCCAAATCCAAGTATGATTTTCGCCTATTAGGTAAGAAACACCAGTTTATGGATAACTATTAGCGATTAATTATCACTCATGACATGTTAATGTCAGACTACTGTCCAAGGTGCTAATCGTGTGCCAATTTGAAACTTTTGAACGGGTGTTAATATAGTAACTTTAGCTCCATGACTAATTACAATATGGCTAGTTGCTCAAGTGATAGCTTGATGAATTTACTCCTAAAACTGATTTCATTTCATTTCATTTCATCCTCTCAACAGCTACTTTTTCGTCGTGTTGTAATCCCTTTGATGTTAGTTAAGTTTATGTATAATCTGACAGAAAAGGTGGACTTTTGTGCAATGCAATCACTGTCTGCCACCCCCGAACCCATACAATGTAGAATTGAGTCATCTGAAACTTTATTTAACAACAAAATTTCTTTTCAAAAAAGAGGAATTAATTCTTAGATAAAAAACCAATGATCCCCTCTAAGTTTTAAGGAGCATACATTATCGGACTGAGGAACAACTGAATATGAGGATATTTCAGTAAGAGGTATTCAGTATGAGGATATAGTAAGAAGGTAGAAGAGGTCCTACCTTCTTACTATATAAGACACAGTAAAGATTATATGGGCAAAGTTGTGCGTAATAAAAAAAACTGTAAATACTCTAGGTTAGTCCAAAAAACTACTGTTACTCGGACATGTTTGGGACTGATTAACACAATATCTTGTTATATTCAAGTTGTTTGATATTGAATAATTTAATGACTAAATATCATAAGACAAAAATAATGGAACAACAAAATTGAAACTCTAAAACAACTGTTTTGATTCGATGTAAAAGGAATGTGTGTGTGTGTGTGTGTGTGTGTGTGTGTGTGTGTGTGTGTGTGTGTGTGTGTGTGTGTGTGTGGTGCCGTGTGTGTGTGTGTGTGTGGAATGAAGAGAGAATGAGAGCGGGGAAGGAAGTAGGAAAGAGTTAGTGGTGAAGAGAGGGGTGAGGGGAGGGGATAGGGGAGGAGAGATAGATACTTTTTAAGTACCTTGTTTTTATGTTTTAAATTACCAATTTTCACTTGTCACACCCCACAGCAATTTCAAACTTTGGGTGTTAATATGCGCGTATCAAGTTTGTGATTTTCCCGAAACTAGGAAAATTATACAATAATGCCAATATTTTATTGTTTGAACTAAATAAGCTGGTGGTCAAAATTTTATTAGGTTTTATTATGATTTTTCTATTTTTTTAAAATAATACATTAAGATACAATTTGAAACTAACATGCTATTTTGATAATAATATTACACAAATATCAGTAACAGACACGTTTTGACTGATTACTGTCTGTTGTGAAATATCAGTCAGATTTACTACTTAACCGAAGATTCTTTTCACTCAAACTATGCAAAAACAGGTTTTTTTTAAGAACTATTTTATGAACAAATACGAGAGAGGTATAGCATATATAGTATTTTTTAAAATTGCCTAAAAACCTACGGTCTTTTCATTCATTAAACATTCGTCGTTCCATTTAAAAAAATTGTCTCTAGCCGTACACTGCTAAACTTTAAAATGCTTTAATAACAATATTTTTTAAAAATATTCAAAAAATTTAATGCAAACACTCACATAGAAACGTTTCAATATAGATATTAATAAGAGAGCTTTGAAGGTTTGTTTGACAAAAAAAACAGTTTTTTAGCGCTCAGCGAGTGAACGACGCATCCAATTAAATAACTTGACCATGTGAATTTGATGGGAGAAGGCTGAAATTTTGGTTCTATATATTGTAATAAAAACCGGGGTCGAATGTCCCTGTGCGTTCAAAGAAAGAGCGAAAAGATTATTACGCTAGTTTTACAAAATTTTTCTCGAATATTAAAAGAAATATTTCCATTTTAACGTACATTATCAAATATAATAATTTGTAATTAACAATATTTGCATGTAGTCAAAAGTTTGAACATAATTTTTAATTAGTTAATGTTATCAGAAACACTTATAAGCGCGCGCGCGCACGCGCGCGCACACACACACACACACACACACACTTTATACTTAGGGAACAAAGCCTACCAACTCCAACAGTTATTTTCCCCCAGTAGACTAGACCTATCGAACTGCCCTTGCATCCTAGAATCTTGTCATTTACAGTTGCATTTACCCGTCGGTTTTTGCTGTGCCCAGTGGTAGGTTCAACTGGAAGGTATAAACCAGCCAGAAGTGATACCTGTTAGGTATGGATAAACCTGGTTACAGCCTGATGAAATGAGTGTCAAAGGCCAAAACCTCATCCACACTGTTGGCGACTTGGACAGCTAGTGGCATCAAGGGTGTATTAGTAACTTAAGCCCCCTAAGATATGTAAAAAGGTCTATTTTAGTCTGAACATCACTTTTAACTAGATGGTGTTCAAGTTTTATCAGAGACAGAAAAGTAACAACAAAAACATACGCTCCTTACTTAGATTAACATCACAATTACATATTTTATTAATTACAAGATTTATACTTTGTATCAGGTTAACTACAAATCTATTAAAACACAGTAAATGTGTCAAAGTGAATGTGACAGTCTCTCAATAAAGTCCGAATTGTGTTTTTGTTCTAAACCGTTAAATATTTATATACTGGAGCACACAAAGTAACACCATTACCGTTTCCATGAAATTGCTCTAATCTCTGGTGACTTCATTACACTGTTTCAGTTTGCTGATTGACGCTGATGATATCTCTATTGAGTCTGAGCATAATAAGCAGTATTTTAAATTATTTATAGCGCTGTCGATGTTTATGAACATTTTATAAATGTCCAAGAAGTAAAATAATGTAATTCATGGCTAAAAGATTCTAAAGGAAGATTTACTGTTACTGTGTTATTGTCCAGACATTATCACTTTGATTTTCAGTGTAAATACCTATTTTGGGGGTACGCGTGTAAACAATAAATGTTTTTCCGATAAAAGTATTGAAGAAACCCCCATTTTTAAAAAACTTAGTACGTAACTGTGTTTACTCAATAGGGGAACTTTTTTATTTGTAAAAATAAACCTAATAATTACGATTTTGTGTAAAATAAAAAAAAGCGCAAAGGTATAACTATTTTTTAGCTCCTCATCACTATAGCTCATCTCTTTTTTTCTGGACTTTTAATGCACTTTCATTTCACGAACAGTTCGAGATGCTTCGAAGCATCCACAAAATTGAGGACTCATCTAGAGAAATCCCCGTATTTTCACCTGTACTCGTCACTTTGCAATAAGGCGGGAGAGTTATGGTCCTCAACATAGACGTCATTGAAAACCCACGCCAGGGTAACATTGATAATAACGACTATGGTTTCAGGAATGGGGGAGAACACAATGTTTTCTATTGCCTTGGTCTATTACCTTTTGTCTATTACCATTATCTATTACCTAATTATTCATCTGTAAAGTTATGGGTAGTTTCTTCGAATGCAGATTATACTAATTATAGTTAGTAATATTATGGGTGTATTATATACGTAATATTTTTTAAGGAGTATTTATAAATTATATACGAATTAAAATCCAGTGGTGAAGCTATAATTTCATAGACCTCACCTGTTTTTTTATGTGATGTTACATGAACAATTCTGCACTTTACAGTGCTTTGGTTTGACTTCACAAATTTTAAAATATATAGAGGTTGAAAATCGTGTTGTGAACTTTCACTAAAATATAATCTTTACGATTAATTTCTTTATGGTTTTTGCATTGAACTCAGCTATTTTATTTTAGACTTAAAAGCCATCTTTTACAACTGTTTTGAGTAATAGAATTATAGGAGGTGTCTCATTTTCAAGGCTTAATAAAATTCATCTAGGCACCTTTTGTTTTGTATATACATTAAATATTTATTCAAGGGAAAAAAAATTGTGTTATACTCCATCGTTTGACATATATAGACTACAAAATATATAGACTGCAATTCAAAACACGCACAAAAAGTGTTAAGTGGGTACCAACAGTAACTTTAAAATACCACATGTCCCATAATCCTGTGACCAAACCTAAAAGACTCAAACTATTTCTATGGGATGAACTTAATGTCAAATTTAGTGATACAGTATGTAATTAACCTGAAAGGAATGAACAGTCACCCTACCCTGTCACCATTCCGTGCCGGTACAGCCCTGCATTAATAACTCACGAACTGCCTTTTCAAGAGCAGATTGGCGCAGCGGAAGCGTGCTGGGCCCATAAACCCAGAGGTCCGTGGATCGAAACCACGATCTGCTATTACCTTTTTATCTTGAATACATATTACGTTACATTTTAATGTACAAGAAATAATTATAGAGTGCTAATTTGTAAAACAATGTGGTATATAATTAATTTTAAAATAAGTGATACTTTATTGTTGCTTTTTAATATTACACATTTACGTATTATCATTTAAGTATTAGCCTGCATTTTACTATCATCGTCAAAATCACTCAAACTTTCAGTAGTTTAGTTAATATTTATCAGTAGTATTTTAAAATAAACGTTAAATTATTAAAGCAAGGCAGAGCCGTGGTAAGCTTCTAAGATGTAAAGTGTATATCTAAAAACAAAAACTATACTATATGGGTTTAGCATTTTTAAATCAGGTATTTGTCCAAAACAAAGGCGAAATTGCTAAATTCTTGATAATAAATCGATATTTCATCTTTCAAAATAGCAAAACCAAATCGTATACCCCTTTAAATAATTTATTCCGTTCAGAGATACTTACATGAACCAATCCCTGACATTAGCTGCAAAACAACTTCTTATTTAATTAAATGTTCTGCTCTTTAAAAAGTTACATACGAGTTGAAAAATATGTGTTGATCTATATGTGCTCTGTAAATAATGTCACGCTGATGAAACTGACTAAACACACAGCTTTGATTAGCTCTACATATGTTTGTCTACTCCTTACATATGGGGACACATATATTAAAGGGAGTAATTCAGTGGCTTCTGCAATAAAAGCAACGACATGGTTTTGGCTTTAACAATTAAATTGTGTTACCGGTTTAAAACTCGTTTCCCGTTGATTATTGTTTTATATGTAGAACAAAATTTAAATTATTATTTATTAAGTTTATTGTAGAATGCATACGATATTGCGATGAGCTTCTAATATAATTAAAGTAGGAGAATTTTAAATATATTTTGATTTTGAAATTATGTATCTATTCGTATTTTAATAACTAAAAAAACTTTTGTAAAAATTTTTTCTTATCATATATTACACCTAATTTAACCAATGTACAGTATGATGTATCAATAATGTAATTAGTATTTATTAAAATAACTATCATTAAACAGCATATACGGATTAAAGACATCAGCCGTTATTTTACGCGAGTAATAATTAGCATCTGCTCTCTTATTCAGATTAGAACATTTCAAACAAAAATTATTAAAACCTTCCCTGCGACACGAGACAGGTACCGATGTTGAGACACGCAGAATAGTAGCAAGGTACGTCCACCACAGTCAATGTGTTAAACTATTGTACCTACCTCTGTAGCTATATTATATATGGTTAAACATGCATTAAGGCATACACAAGCGTGGTACTAATTACTTCATATCAGGTTAATAAAGCACAAGAATTAGTTTACCTAACCTATTACTTGAATCCAAAACGGAAATAAAATAAATGTACTGTAGTGAACAAAAAACTACTCTATACGATCTCATACAATGTAGGAGGCACGCAACTTTGACTACGTATATTTTAATCCTTTTCCTTTCCTACAAAATAATACAATAATTTTCAAAAACGGATTTTTAAGCAAATTGTTTCTTATTAGAATATATTACTCTGCTTTTTCTGAATTTTAACATTTTTTATGTTATTGGATGGTATTCAACAAATTTCAGAAACCTTGTGTTGCCATTTTTTACGTAATGATAGTGTGAAGGCTAAAGGAACTATCAAATAAGAAATATAGAAGAGAAGCAGGAGCTGTGCCAAGTTTACCTATCCTTCACTACCAGCTGACCGAGTAATCACCCACCTATAAAAAACTACCAAACATTAAAGTGATATAATTGTAAAATGGCAAATGAAGACTTAGAAAAACATAAAAAAATAAATGTATTACTTCGTCTAAGACTCTTAATTAGTATGAGTATTAAACTTTGTTTCAAGTTACTCTCTGTATGGTAAAGTATAAAAACGCAATTCTTTCTTTAAATTTTGTTACTGACAATAAATGATTTGAAAAAATTGTAGTATTTCGGACATTTTCCATCGCTATTTAGTACACAAAGGATAAAACTACGTTTCTGGGATTGAAATCTATCTCCTTCTTGAGTTGTAAACCAAAAACTCTAATACAATGACACTAAAAAGGAGCCAAGAACACAAACCGCACGTCGCACACGCACTAGCGGAGATGGAACGCTAGACAACTGAAGAAGAGAGTAGATTTCAATCCACGAAACGTAGTGTTATACTTCTCGTAAAATATAACGATGACAAATTTCCAAAATCCTACTATCCTTGCACTCACATATAAAATACATAAATGTTAACAATAACCACAACCACAAATTATTATTAACAACAAACATATACGGTTCCTACAGTGATTAACCGAGTTGTGGTCAGATTATGATTTGTCAACAGTGCGACATTCCTTACTGCAGATACCTATTCACGCCACCAATGAGTTGTGGTGTACATTATGTATCATCATCATTAATTATATCAATGATACATGGATTGACGTCTACGTATCATTGTATAAGGGCGGCAACTCTAATGTTGTGGAACGAGGCTACAGGTAACACTCAGTAAAAGTCTAATAAATAACCATAAGTAAAGTAACAGTAATTAATAAAGTGATATATAACCATCATGTTAAGGGGCTATTTAATGTAGGCTAAGAATGATGTGGTATATAATGACATCTTTCAAATTGTACTTACATACCCTTGCTTCACCTCAACTGTCATATATCACGCAAACCTCAATCATAAGTTCAATAGATTTTCTATGCAACGTTTTATTAGCAGAGTGATAGGTTTCGATGACGCTCACCAGTTAAACTAATTGACTTAAGCTGCCTTACCTTACTCAAGCAATGATTCAAATTGTTGAACAGATTCAAAACATATTTGAAACATTAAAATCATCTATAAATGCATACATTTTTATATATATCGTCTGATGGATGAACTCGTTGCAGAGTATAGGAACTTGAGGATTTTGTGTAAATAAATGTTATATAAAGCTATTGATATGATGGAAAACATTGAACAAAGCACTCTTATATAAAGAGATATAACTCTAACCTATGTTTTAGTCGTGAGGTAAGTCAATATTTCTGTTGACTTTCTCGTTTGTGCTATATCGAGTTATTATTATAGCAACGCGGAGTGTTTTATATTGTGCTGTATCGTTTGTGATTAATGATATTGTGTATGCTTTACAATTTTGTCTTTCCAAAATTAAGACTTAACTCGTGCTTTAAATCGTGCAGTTTTCAACGAAAAATATTCGTTGGTACTACGCTAATATGAAATTATAAAATAACCTTCTTCATTATATTTATTTACTTTGGCCATGTTAACAAAGTAACTTTTTAAAACCAGCAAAGTAGTTCACAAATTGATTATATTCAAAAAAATTAAAATTCTGTCAAATAATATAGAAACCAGTTCATTTTTTTATCGAAACTAAAAAACTGTGTTAATATTATAATTATAAGCATGATTGTATTGTATAGAGTGTATTCTACCGAAGAGCAAAGTTCAAACAATCAAGTTGCCTAACTTTTGTTTGTATTTGGAGAGCCTTTATGACATCAAAAGAATTGTATTTTTACTTATATTTTAAGATATTGTTTTTACCTTTAATACGATTTGGAAAATTACAAAATACAACTTAACCAAAGTAAAATGGTTTATTTATATAGATATATAAATATATGTATAATATTTCATATATATATATATATATATATATATATATATATATATATATAATATTGTTTTACCATATAAGTCTTTTGATGATGACAAACGTATAATGATGCAGTTGGGCTTGCTTTTTTATTCCTAACACTGTACATCTTTTTAGTCAAATACATAAACCATATTATTATTATGGTTGAACTCACTGTTTAACAAATAGGACTCTCTCTTCTGTCGGGACTGGAACTCGGATCCCTCACACAATGTCGTCTTGTCTATCTCTCTGTCCCCACACATCTCAAAAAAACGAATAAGAAAGAGATGCCACAGATTTTAAAATTCTTCAATAAGCTTCATTTATATACTAGCGACACTGAGAACCATGATGGTACCATTTATTTCATAATATTTTATATTGTTCTTATAGGTAACCATGCTGGACACAAGGAAATATCGGAATAAATCAATTTTTGTACAACCAAACATATAAACTGCGTACAAACATATAAGATTTTAAATTTTTTATAGAATAAATGAAAAATATAATATACTTCAATCAATGTACAAACCCCCTTTTGACACCCTGCCATTTCTAATTTTAATAATACTGTGGAATTGGAGGGAATAGGAATAGGAAATGTTCCTTCCATTCTTCCAAATCCAACTGAGGGGTTACAAAGCCACACATAACTTATCTAATTGTGGTTTTAGTAGGTTTATATCCACATAATATAACTCATACTCTCCTGAATAAACTATTCATATTTTCTTAAAAATCTCGCTCGGAACCTAAAAAATAATAAAGATTTTTTCAATTTGAAGAGATAATATTCAACATAGTGATCGTGCACGATGAAATATAATTTTATTTTACCTCAACAGCTTTTAACGTGAGCGAATTTAAGTCCTTAAAGTAGGAGTTTATATCTCAGGTTATAGACGGCGCTCGTCACAGTAAGCCAGCTGTAATTCTAAGACAGACACAAATACAGCACAATTTTATCATACCCAGCAGTATGATATATTATTGCCCAATGCGATTTCTTTGTTTTCTATAGCAATTTTGTGTTAAATATAATTCCGAGAATTGGCAATTGACAAAATCGGCAAAGCAAAGGAAATATGCTGTCTATTACTGTTGTATTCGGTTTGGTGATAGTTTTCAAGCATGTATGATCTATACATAATCCCAGATAGGACAAAAGAATCCACCCAAGCTGTTGAGATGCCAACATTTTCATCCCAATGTCTCTGTCGTCATGAGAAACAGCCGCATTCCTAATCGAAAAATGTCTAATTTTCCTCTGCAAAAATTACAGAATCTGCTGTAATTAAACGTTATTAATTCAAGGTTTGCGACCACCAAATGACAGATGACGTCCGGGCTAAGTGGAATCCACGTCTTTCTATTTCACCAAAACTGGAGTGCTAATCATGTAGGTAATAATATACTAAGTAGTTACAATGTACTAAGTACAGCGTTAGTTGTAGTATAAAATGAAAAATGAAATGAAAAAATTCTTTATTTCTACAGGCAAAGTTAGGGCCGCATGGCCCTTTCTTACACTTAACCTGCGACAACGTAAAATTTAAAACATAAATTACGTTTTACCTTAAAAATATAAAAAAACTACACAAACATATATATATATATATATATATTGGTAGTTTTTAGAAATTTTTTAATGATAAGTAGCAATTTCCTGTTAAATGGCAGTAGTAGTGCTTATCACTACTTCTTCGCTCTTTGAAGCAAAGCAGTCAATTTCTTGGTCAATATTTTAGAGTTATATTATTTCTTTGAAAATTGAACTTATTTTATAAAAAAACTGAGCTGCGGGAATATAAAAATTATTACATTATTACTCTGTATCGTGCATTAGAATCAATGACATCAAAGAACATGATTTTGTGTTACAAATAGTTTTTTTCTATAGATAAGGATTGCACTTCTTTTTTTATGTAAATAACTAGTAAAATGTTTTTAGTAAATAACTAAAAAAAAAATAGTAAAAACTCTCCCCTTCACTAGTTTAGAACTGAGATTTAATAAAACAGAGCATTATCTTCTTTGCTAAATAAAACGTATTTGTACTAATAGGCACAGTATTTGTAATAGAGAAAGTTCTGAAGAAACTTAACAGGAAGTTTTAAGTTGATGAGAGTTAACCACACTTTCCTTTTTATAAAGCACATACTGTTAAAGGATTCCCTTGACAGAAGTGCGCCTTCCACACGCAAATCACAGAGTTGCCGACAGAACTTGACCCCTTCACTTTCCACCGTGTGAACTACACTCCACCTCCAGTACAGTGAACTGAGTTTCAATCCTTGGAATTGACTCTAAATCTAATATTATTTTCTTTACACTTTTCAATGTTTCCTAAAAGGAAATGATGAGGGTATTAATACAATCACTCAACAACACTCAATAAATTTAGATTTCTTCAGTGTACGTAAAAATTAGGTAGAAACGTGATTAAAATATAAAATGTGTTACAAAATACTGTTGTGATCATTGAAAATCAAGGAAAATAATAATGAATTAATATTTTCTCTTTGAATTAATTCACATCGTTTCAATATTGCCTTCTTTATTTGGGAATTATTTATTCCTCCTATTTCCGTTCAGAACGTTAAATTAAAAAATCATGGTTGCCTGTACTCCGCGCGTGGTGATTGGTCGGTTTAGTTCGTTTGTTTGGTCGCACTGTTATGACAGGTTAGAGGTTATAATTTGTTATTTTAAATGTTTGACTAGCAATACGCGCTGTTTCTTCTCAATCGACTGAATTACGATTGATTGCAGAGTGATTTAAACTAATAATTTACTTAACACTATCAACATTTGTCAATAGTATGACATAACCTATAAACTCAGTTTCTCAACTTTTGTGTCAATCTAACAATTAATCAATCAATCATAGTTTACGATAATGAAATATCAGTGTACAATTATTTACCTTTATTGTTGTAGTTGTTGTAAATGACGAATCTAAGCACTCCACATTTTCACTAATAAACATAGTTATCTGCTTTATCCCGTGCGGCGGACCCACAGTTATCTGCTTTATCCCGTGCGGATCCCGTGCGGCGGACCCACTGGACGGGCATCGTAACGTTACCGGGCGTTACACCTTTTCATGAGTGACTCCGAGCCGCAACCTAATTTAAGACGTTGTCACGTCAAAATGACACCAATCAAAAATGTCTGGCTAAAACACCGAAAAGGAAACTATGCATTAATTGAAAACGGCCCATCTGTCTTAACAAAACATCAGAAGAACATGTGAATTAAACTTTCAATCAGCTGTTTCCAGAATATTGATAGTGAATTGAATTTGAGATTTATTAAGTAACAAATTGTTATGACAGGTAAAACAGCTTTGAAGAAAAACTCATAGTGTTCCTTTTTGAATTGTATTTGACATTTATGAGGTATGTTTAGTGAAAACTGTTTTGATTATTTTCAGTACCACGGATGTAAACTTTTATTTACAACGTTAATATAAACTGTGCTAAATATGAGTTACTTCAAATTGACTTCCTATTGGTCGACAATTCGGCGATTTTTAATGATGAGTGAACAAGTGTTTCTGTAATGTGGGTTTTGTTCTCTTACTACTGTGTACTCCTTTTGTATTTTTTACTATAATCTTCTTTTAATTATTTCTTTACAGCTATATGTGAATTAATTTGTACTATTTTCTGAAGAGAAATAGGTCAGAATTATAACCCTAAATTCGTTCTTACATAAAATTACAGTGTTTTTTGTAAACAATGTGTCAACAATTTCTAAGAAATAATCTTAAAGTACACATGAGTTTACCAAATCTGAGGCACCTTTGAATTTTATTAGTGTAAGATACTTTTATATCTAACTTATGAAACATAACTTAGAATAAATGCTCGAAATAATCAACGGATTTTCTTATGTTATATTAAATTACCATACGTTCCAAAACAAAACTTTGCAGAAATAACAAAGGTTATATTTGCAGGTTGAATTAAAAACACAATTCCATGAACATTTGTTTTGAGAAAATTTAAACATATTTCTAAAAGCATATTTTGAAATAAAACAAAATGCGCTCAATATGGGCGGAGAGAACTGAATATTACAGTGAGCAACTCAGTTCTGGTAGGGAATTGTTAATTTGAACGAGAACCAGTTACTCGTTCAGCATCCAAACACGTTGCACTATAAAGTGGAATTAAAAACCCGTTACTCGTAAAAATATACAGGTTTGAATTTTTTTAACAATTAGCTTTCAGGAAATATACTCTCATTTTTAAATAGTATTTATACACCGTATAAAACAACTTAATGAACAAAGTTATAAATATTTGCTCGTAGTTTAATCGAAACTTAATAGATTTCTTGACATTCTAAATGGTAATTTTGCAGTATTTAAAAAACACTATCACACAAAAAGGCATCAACGAGCCATACTTCCACAGACTACAGACTTTTGTAACTCTAAACATATTATTATTTACTATTTAGAAATTTCATAATTTTAGTACGAAATTTAGAGTCTTCTCTTTATACTTAAAGTATATTTAAAGTGTCAAAATTCAATTTTTTCTAACATAAGTAATTTTCTCAAGCCTACGTATGTATCTGTATTTTCATCAACTTGGTAAACTCAAATATGGCAGAGGATATATCTTGGACAGGAAGTAATTTTCAAATCCTCTTTTTGATAAAAGTTGGTTTCAGAAACCTATATATCTATATATTTTTTTATCAGGACAGTAAGGGAAACTCAACTGTAACGTCCGTAATAAAGTTCATTCTAACCAGAAATATACCTTCACGTGCTAATCCAGAAATAACGGCAAGAATTAATCCCACTTAAATTAATTCAATCATGAGCAATGGAATCATTTGTACCTGATATGTACGTCTAAGAAAAGGCTCTGTCATACTAAATTAACAATTTTTCACTTATAAGAAGGATACGGACTTAGTGATGGATACAATCAATGTGTAGTGTGGAGTCGTGTGTAACTGATAGTAAAATAATATATTCAAGATATATAAAAAAGTTATAATGATAATTTTTTATATCGTGTTTTACGCCAGTTACGCTTTCCGCACTGAATTAGTTAATTTTCGTTATACCAATCTTCATTTTTTGAGCGGAGTGACAGTTTACGTCGTAACTTATTTATGTGGGTATGTTTTATCTCACTCTGAAACCGGGAAGCAGCTCTGGTTTCCTGGGCATTATCTATAAAAGGATAAAGTGGATCGAAGAAACACTCTGTTATTCATCGGGAAGAATACATGTTGTATGTAAACTACTTGGCAAAACCAATTTATAGTCATGAGCCTTACACAGCAAATACAGTTAGACTACGCTAAGCACCGTACGCTCTTTAAAACCTGCTGTATTCACATCGCCTGAATATTGATCGCCTATCTGAAGAAATTACGGTGATACCCTCGATCTTCATTATTTACAATGTTTGTAACTGCATTATTTTGAACAAAAAAATAATTTTTCATAACTAACTTAATAAATATAAATCAAAATAAGTTGCTCCAGGACGTTTTAATTTATATTAAACATAGTTTATAAAATTTTTCGGATTTTCGATCTCTAAAGAAAATTGAAGTCAATATTTAAAGAAACTTTTTACTTCGTATTAATATGGCTTAGCCAAATATAGCAGCTGAAATTAGTAGGATTACATAATTTTTTTAAATAGGCATGAACTAGAACACGTCACTGTCTTATTCTTATGGCTTAGCAGAATACATCAGCTGAACTTTAAAAGTATTACACATCAATTTAGGATTGCCATGGACCTGAACAGGTCACTGGCATAATCGTATGGTTTTATTCGTATGGTTTATACTAAACCCAAGAAATAGTACTTAGGTTAACTAGTGGCTCTGTACATCCAATGGAGTCGTTCAAAAAAAATATTGAACGTAAGTAGGTCAAGGTGTAGAACATATCAAAGGGTTTATCTGCCAGGGATAAATACCGCAAATGGCACTTTTAAAAAGGTTGATCCAGTACACGAATGGCAATGTTAAAAGATTTTACTTGATTGTAGAAATACTATTTTGTAGTCTCAATCTAAGCGCATAAAAAATAAAAAAGATGCTGCTATAAACTGAGTAATACATTATACCTGTCGTACTAAAGTACATTATGAAGTTATCAATGGCTTAAAAATTTTATCCTAATTTATTTATAAATAGGAAGTGTGCTATCAGTTACAACAAAAATTCTTTATCTTTAGGTCAATCTTTGGACTTAACAATCAGCCAGTCTACCCACATATTCGAGTTTTCTGTAGTATTTTTTTTTAAAGGGGTGCTTTTGATAGGCAACATAGTTAGCTAATAAAATTTTTCTCTCTCAATTGAACTATTAAAATGTTGAATAACTTGGACTTTTACTATTTTGTATGATAAAACTTGTCAATTTTTGATTTACAGACATTCTAAAAGGTCTATGGTTTTTGTAAATAGTGTCAGTAAGATAATAAAACCGCGCAAATAATTCGTGGAAGACAAGCAAGTTGTTTACTGTACCTCAAGTACACATAATTATGGCAGTGTCGTTACAACAACAGTAATGAAAACTGTAAAGAGCGTGAGCCATGATTAGGCCTATTAGAACATTTATTTATGTCCACTGATACATTGACATTCGGAGTGATACATCATCAGCCAATTAGAAACGAGGACACTTTAATAGTTCTCTTTTCCGTGTAGTCCAAGAGTGTTGTCCTTTTTATAGACTGTCAAACTCTCTCCAGACACTACAGCTCTTAACGCCACTCTCGCTAATAGCCTCTAGTAAAAAGCGTGGTGTTGTGTGTAGAACTGTGCACTTACCAACATTTAGTGTCAGTCCATTGATAACCGACCATTTGAAAACTCCCTCTAGTTCTTAAATCAGCTGATCAATGGCTGTTTCTATCTGCCAAGATATAATATGCAGTTGAAATTCATCTCCATATAAATAAACAGTGCAACTCTGCAAACTGGGATATCTGCTATAAGCAACTTGTACAGAGTTAGTCTCAGACAAATGATTTGCGGAACATCTCTTTCCTCAGCAACAGTTCAGCTATATTACTTTAAGTGGCTTAATAAATAGATTTATTTTTAGTTATACATGTATATGTATGTTAGTTTAATTTTTTACGAGGTAAAGTGGTAGAGAGGACTTTATAGTCCTAACTTCGCCTCTAATAAAGACATTTTTCATTTCATTTCATTTCACTTTCCAGCCTGGTAACCTGCTGTCTTTTATTCAGGTAAGACCACATCCAATATACTACGTTATCTCATGATGTATAAGTCGAAAGCTTTAGAATAATCCAGTAGTTCTAGGAAACTATATCTGCTCTTGTCTTTTGCACCCAGAATGTCACTTAACAGGATGGTAAAAGGAGTGCAGGTACTAAAATATTTCCTAACACTGTACTGCAATAATAGGGATATCCTATAACTGTTAAAAAAATCCATTACCTTTCGCACAAATATTTTTTTTTTCGAAAATAATGGACATTAATGGTAGAATGGAAGTAGGTGTTGAGTAATTAAGAGCGTCTGGTGCAGTGAATTCAGGAAATGTCAATATTATACTTAATTTCCGAGATATTGGAAAGATTCTATGTTTTTACTGACTCGTTTTATGATGGGTAATGGCTCTGATTGCAAAAGAACTCGTAGATTTGATCATTTGAATTGATATACAGTCACTGCCAATCAATTTTGATTGTATCTCATTCATGACTTCTCTTACTTCTTTTCTATGACATTAGTAAAACTCAATGCACCAATCCATTCATTTCACTAGGTATTATTGTAAATGCGTAACAGTATCATCGACATCATTTTTACATCCCAGTTCAGCAAAATATTTATTGACTTCTTCCACATAGAACTTGGGTGCGAGATTAACAGCGTTTTCTACATTCAGATAAATTTCACGTATCTTTAGACGATCCCAAAACAGTTAATCTGAGAAAACCTATCTCTTGGCTTCCATACTAAGTTTATTACTTGCTAATGTTCATACATCCCTGTTTTCATTCTTTTCCAATATTTGATACGTTTCCTATTTTTGTGATATTACTTCAGTTATGTACCTTTGGGGTCTTAAAGACGCTTTCCTTTTGTTTATTTTTCCCTATTGTATCAAAGTCCTTGATTGGAAATATCAAGTGTGATTCCCCTTTTACCACTGCACCGGCAAAACCTTTCCCAAATTGTAGAGACACGGAAAGAGTAGAGCCATCAGGAGAATCTGCAGCTGCATTATGGCTGGCAAGAGACAAATGTACGAGATCTAGAACAGGTTTAGGAGGGTTCGTGAAAAGTACAGGTGCCTTAGGTCATGTAGGTCTACCCAAGGGCTGCACCATTATTACCTCAGCAAGAGTCAGCTCCGCCGGATGTTCAGCGTCAACAAATTTACGTCACTGTCTCGCTCTTAACCCTACTCGCCTTAGCTCGTACTGCATACACTTAAGGTCAATTTCAAGAACCTGCAATACTGAAATAAAAACATTTCCTCATTGCCTTGTTGTTGAAGCTCTCATTGAAATGTCTACATCGGCTTTCAGCAGTTGACAGAACAACTCGGAAGAATTTAATTTTTTATATTACAACACTATTGTCTTAGGACAAGCTGTATAGTTTTGCCATTAGCAATGTAAAGTGGGGGATACAAGTTTTTAGAGTGTCCTCACAGAAGCGTTTGGTATATATGGTATACTATTAATATAATAGTTGTTTAGATATATATGTAATAGTTAGATGGCAAATCTATAACATACAGGTCAAGATAACACAAACAGCATGCATTAAGCAGATCTTGTGATCTTGTAACACAAGGCATTTTACGTCAAAACGATATCTATCTCTAAATTTATATATTACTTTATGCCAACTTAATAAACTCAAAGCATTGAACGAGAACGAACCACAAAGATAACGAATATACTACAACATCAACAAAAAAGATACATAATAAGATATATAAATAAATCAAATAGACAGTTCCTGCAATTAAGCAATGACAATAAAAGAGCAGCAATGAAAGTGTATTGCTAATGTAAAACTGAAGGCGTAATTACAATCCAGCCGCAACCGAGTCTTAGTGGATTGAGGACATTATGTTTACATCCGTAATTTTTATTCTTACAAACCTCTTTTCTTCTTAGGATGTTTTAGGTTACGACATTTATTCAATCTAATATACTGTTCAAGAGTGGAATCTAAATTGTGTAATTGTCGTTATATTATATGTAGCCAATGTACTACGTTTTGTTTAGTAAGCCATGCTAGAAAAGAGTTACCATGATAAAAACTCAACAACAATAATTCATTTACTTGACAGTGCAGTGTTGGCCTATAT
The DNA here is from genome assembly GCF_021130785.1 of Homalodisca vitripennis. NCBI lineage: Eukaryota > Metazoa > Arthropoda > Insecta > Hemiptera > Cicadellidae > Homalodisca > Homalodisca vitripennis. The sequence goes on from NC_060213.1 coordinate 68,992,495, forward strand.
AAGCTGCAACCCACTGACTAGAAATTAAGAATTACATTTGGATAAGTTCCTAAAATACCGAAATTGCCTTAAAGATACATTGGTATTTACAGCTTTCAAAGCAATAACTCTATTTATGTCTAAATTTGTTTTCTTATTCAAAGAACTTATCCTGAACTACACGTGGTTCAGCAAACACCGATATGTCACACCTAGAGAACACTGTGAATGTTTGATCGATCATAAATGTCAAAATATTGGGGTGGAAGGGTGGATCGATAGATCTAGTCTACTGCGGAGTTTGAGTGGATAGTTAACCTTAGCGGTGAAGCCGTTGCAAATCTGGACATGAGAAGGTGTTGTCCCCAGTCCGCCTCGGCTGCAGAGGTTGGAACAGAACTGGTCATCCCTCCTTCCATGGTGACACAACTGATATACAGCCTGCTATCCTTTCCAATTGGATCACTCCATGAGGTGGTCTCTACCCCTAATCTTGCACATCCTGAATATCCTGTCACTCTGGAAGAAAATTCCTTTTTAAACCTAAATGCAGCGAGGGGCTTCTCAACTTCTTGTACTAAATAAAGAAATGGCTCTTCTTTCTCTGTCTCTATTTCACATAGCCTTCCCCACAATATGAGTTTAACTAACAGTTATTAAGGTCAGCAACGACATGTATTAGTGCAAATTTTGAAAACCTACTTTCAATCAGCATAAAAAGGTATAAGGCAATTAACTGGAATAACGGAATAAGAACGTATAAGTACAACGATTTATTATATAAACATGCCTAATTATGTTTTAATACATTCACGAAGGATTCGTTTGTTATGGAATGGATGGACCATTGGCACACAGCTTTTGCGATTGTAACTCTTTTTAATAAATCGTTATGATAACAGTATAGACACGGTTGATGATAAAGGCCTTAGCCATTATTCTATTCAACGTTCTGGGTGGGTTAACTGTCAGATTAAGTATTCCAGGGGAAAATATTACTTAATTGATTTTAGCTGTTGGACTATTAACGTTCTTCAGTGTAACACAGTGTATAATTTAATTCATTAAAATACCTTTTCAGATTTGGATAAACCCTGCATTCTTTTGATTAAATCTTATTTAACATGCAGTAGGAAAGGTTACTTTTGAGAAACTAAGGCAAAGAACTCATTATGTATTTTACATAGGTTACTACGCGTGTTATTAAAATTTCAAGTGATCACATTTCTGAACATATCTGAAACGTGAACTCGCAGTTTAAATAAATTTTAAATGTGGATATTTCTTTTTGTTTCTTATCATCATGTTACTGTAAGTAAATAATGTAAAATGTCATAGCCATGGTGGGAAGGGTTAATTCAAAGTGAATGTTGAGTTTAGCTGCAGTTTACCTTCCTTTATGTGAAGCGTCTGGAATCTGACGCAGTAACAGTTCTGTAACAGTCTTCTCTCTTGGAGTCCCGATCTTCTGAAGCGATCCCAAAATATAAGTGGCGAAGAAGCTTAAAATAAAGTCGTTTTAAGATCACATACAAATAAGACTACACAATATAGAGTAGAGACTTAACGCTCTATCTCACAGAAATCTGAAGTTGATGCGCCAATGAGAATAACTCTTTACTCTAGATTACCCTAGGAGATGCAAGATTTCAGATGCTGTATTATGAAGAAAGGGAACTGTAGGTAAGCTTAACCTTCACAGGGTTACATGTATTTAGTGTTAAATGAGAACGAAAATTGTTTTATTTTTACATTATTAATAGAACATATAAATGGAAAAACATTTTTTGAATTATTTGATAAACCTAAAACTACATTTTGAAGTAAGAGAACAGGATAATACCGGCAGATTTTTATCCTTTATATTGTAAATGTTCTGAGCTGTATAACGTTGCTGGTATGAATAATGATAACACCACAAACTTTGTGTTAATACTGATTATCACTGTAAAACAAAGTAAATAAGTTAAGTTATTATTTTTTATGTAATTTCAACGTAAATTAAAAAAGGTGACACTGAAACTATTTGTTAATAAGGTTTTTTGGAACAAAATTGCAATTTTTAAAACCTACGACCATTATCTGTATTGGTAATTCTAACCAACGGAATTTAACAGTGTTGTATAAGCACCTTTGTGTATATATATAAATAGATAGAGAGTGAGGGGGGGAAGGAAGTAGGGAAGAGAGGGGTTAGTGGAGGGGATTGGGGAGGAGAGAGAGAGATAGAGAGAGAGAGAGAGATAGAGAGAGAGAGTGAGAGGGGGGGAAGGAAGTAGGGAAGAGAGGGGTTAGTGGAGGAGATTGGGGAGGAGATATAGAGACTTTTTAAGTACCTTGTTTTATATTTTAAATTATAAATTTTCACTTGTCACACCCCATAACAATTTGGTGTTAATATGCGCGTATCTACTTTGTGATTTTCCCAAATCAAATTGTACAACAATGCCAATATTTTAATGTTTGAGCTAAATAAGCTGTGGTCAAATTTTATTCGTTTTTTACGATGATTTTTATTTTTATCTTTTTTTTTAATTAAACATTGTGGTACAATTTGAAACTAACATGCTATTTTTAAAATAAATTACACAAATATCAGAAACGTTTAGATTGATCTAGTCAGATATATTTCTTTTTCACTAAACAGCTGACTACAACACTGACTGCAGTTAAATATCAGTCAGATTTACTACTTAACTAAAGATTCTCTTCACTCAGCTATGAAAAAAACGGGTTTTTAAGAACTATTTTATTAACAATACGAGAGAGGTATAACATATATAGTCTTTTTTAAATTGCTATAAAACCTACTTTCTTTTGATTCATTAAACATTCGTCGAACCATTAAAAAAGTGACTTTAGCCATACACTGCTAAACTTGAAAATGCTTTAATAATAATATTTAAAAACAAATAAAAACTTCCTAGCAAACTTTTCATAGAACCGTTTCAATATAGATATTAATAAGAGAGCTTTGAAGGTTTTAAATGTTTGCCAAAATAACTTTTTTTAGCGCAGCGAGTGAACGACTCGTCCAATAAATAACTTGAACATATGAATCTGATGGGTGAAGACTAAAATTTTGGTTCTATATATTGTAATAAAAACCGGGTTCGAGTGTCCCTGGCGTTCAAAAAAAGAGCGAAATTATTATTAGTTTTTCAAAATTTAGCTGGAATAATAAAAAAATATTTCTATTTTAGGTATATTACAAATATATCAAATATAATAATTTGAATTATCAATATTTGCATGTAGTCAAAAGTTTAAACATAATTTTAATTAGTTAATGTTATCAGAACACACACACACACACACACACACACACACACACACACACACACACACACACACACACACACACACACACACACACATATATATATATATACAGGGTGTATATTATGTCTGGAAACACCCAAATATATCCTTTAATAATTTAAATATAAATTTGAAACCTCTTACAATCGTGATAGAGATTGGGCATCTACTTTTTGGAACAATGTTTTGTTATGTCACACCAACGGGGGACGTCCTGCCGAGGGTATCGTGAATATTCTTAATGGAAGCCTATACCTTGTGATACATAATTTTAAAGGTAATAGCTTACTGAATTGAATGCCACAAACCGCATCTCAAAGGAATTTATTCTATCAGAAAATAGAGCATTTTTAGTATTGAAAAATTTACTGATGTTCAACAATGTAATTTTAACATGGTTCTTGCCACAAAATGTGTTACACTAATTTTTTAGCATTTTGTAAATGTTCAATTAAAATAAAATAAACAATTTATTTTTTAAGCTGGTTTTCATTAGTACAAATTTACCAGTTTTTATTACAATGAATAAATAAAACTTATGAGTCACTTTCTCTGATTACTTATGAATCTGTACTTGGTGTTTTCCAGTCAGCAGGAAGGTTTAAAGAGACAAAGGTCACTAGCCTATGAGAAACAGTATTGTGTTATTAATCATCTGGTCTACAGGTTTCAGTTTGTTGAGCATGGAGCTTTCACTAGACAGGTCTAAGCTTGGGAATTACAAATGGACAAAGGTCATATCATTCCTGTCGAGTTAATCAGTGTCTCTGAAGCATTGCTGTCAACAAGTTATCTAATTACAGTAGTTCAGTTTTTATTTGGCATTTTAATGGAATTGTCTGAAAGAGAACGAATTACTCTGTTGATGATGCGAGGATATGGCGATCGTCAAAGATCTTATCGGGAAGTTTGTAATTTGTTTAATGACACTTTCCCAGAAAGGAATCCCATAAGTGTTTCAACAATATCAAAAACTATTGAGCGTTTTGAAATGACAGGGAGTGTACGTAATCGGCCAAAGTCGGGTAGGATACAATCTGCAACAGATGAAGAACATGCACTAGATGTTTTGCAAACATTTATTGAAGACACCACATACATCGCTCAGAAAAGCTGCACAGTAACATGATATGCACCCTATGTCTGTGAGTAAGATTTTGAAAATTAATAAATACAAACCATTTAAAGTTCATTTAGTCCAACAGTTAAGTGAGGATGATTACGACAGAAGAGTTGAGTTTTGTGAACTTGTGATGCGCAAATGTGATGACAATAGAGATTTTCTGACCAACATACTATTTTCTGATGAGGCAAACTTTTTTCCTAAATGGCAATGTTAACAGGCACAATTGTCGTTACTGGGCTAGTGAAAACCCCACATTGGATTACTGAGTCCCATTCACAGCAACCACAAAAACTGAAACGTATGGTGTGGAATTTTAGGTAACAAAATTGTTGGACCCTTTTTCATCAATGGAAATTTAAATGCCGAACTTTACTACAATATGCTCCAAAATGAAATAATCCCAGTATTCAAATTGCATCAGGAGAATACTTTGATAATGTATGGTTTCAGCAGGATGGTGCTCCACCCCATTATGGGAGACAGGTAAGAGGAGTATTTGGATTTAAGGTTTCCTCATAAATGGATTGCCCGAAGAGGAGGAAATCGAATGGCCTCCAAGATCTCCGGATTTGTCACCAATCGATTATTTCCTATCGGGTCATTTAAAATCCAATGTTTATAGAAGAGAAAGCCTCATAATTTGGAAGACCTAAGAAACAGGATTATAGAGGAGTATTGCTTTGATAACTGAAGAAATGTTAGGCAACTCTGTCGAATCATTTTACACAAGATTGGCTCATTGTCAAACCGTAGAAGGAACACAGTTCGAACAAATTGCTTTGACACCCAAATGCAGGTAAAACGTTTGTTGTAAGACTTTTCTAACAGCATAAATTATTTTTTATTTGTAATAAGAAATCAATAACATAAGTATTTCCATAATTGTACTGTAATAAAAACTGGCAAATTTGTGCTAATAGAACCAGCTTAAAAATGAAATTTTTGTTTTTATTTAATTGAACATTTAAAAAAATGCTAAAAAAATTTAGTGTAACACATTTTTGTGGCAAGAACCATGTTAAAATTACATTGTTGAACATCAGTAAATTTTCAATACTAAAAATGCTTTATTTTCTGATAGAATAATTCCCTTGAGATGCGGTTTGTGGCATTCAATTCAGTAAGCTATTACCTTTAAAATTATGTATCACAAGGTATAGGCTTCCATTAAGAATATTCACGATACCCTCGGCAGGACGTCCCCCGTTGGTGTGACATAACAAAACATTGTTCCAAAAAGTAGATGCCCAATCTCTATCACGATTGTAAGAGGTTTCAAATTTATATTTAAATTATTAAAGGATATATTTGGGTGTTTCCAGACATAATATACACCCTGTATATATATACAGGGCGTATATTATTAATACAAAGTATATATATACTTTGTATTAAAATAACCAGATATTAAGAGTATACTCAAATAATTTAAGCTATAAAACTTTTGGGAGCATTTCAGTGTTATAAAGTAAGTAAAAATAACACAGTTATGTAATTGTATGTGGCCTTAAAAACAGAATATTGAAACTTTACCCTAGAAATCGCTTAGTGTTGCCACATGCAGGGAAAACTAAATTGGTAAATTACCCGACAATGGCTTTAAACTCGTTCAATCCTAACATCCATCTTGTATATCTGGATAAATTTTCTTCACCATCCTTAAAACGATGTCGTTCGATTTTTTCGAGCGACCTGTTCTCCTAATTGCAATGTATTACCCCTAAAAAAATAAAAGCATTGGCATAGTTAATTGAAAACGCGTTCTTGTTATGTTAAAGGCTTCTTTTTAAAATATTAGGAATTGGTGATTTCCATAACCTTAGTTGCAATGAATTACCTCTACAAAATTTAAATAACTTATCGATAATGCAGCACGTTGGTCAATTTGATATTTTAGGGACTGGTAATGGGTTAATTTTTAAATATTGGGATAATTTTAGTGTTAAAATATGTTTTGCTTTAATGAATTAAATCTGTAAAATGAAATAACACACTCAGAATGGAAATATACCTTGGCCAATAATTTTATATTGTTGTAACTGACTAATGGGTTCTTTGTCAAACATTGGAAGAAAACTATTATTTTGTACCTCTCTAATTTTAAATTATCAAGTATATAAAAACGAAAGTCTGAATAAAAAATCGCACGGGTCGATTTGATAATGTCACATATTAATGGTTTATTTCTCAATTTTGAGAAAACAGAAATTTTAAATCCTTCTAGTTATTTCTATAAAAATTTAATGCTATATTGTTAATTGTGGCCTTCCATTTGGATTAATATGACATTTGATCGGCTATTGACTCGTTTGGTACACGTGGCGAGAAATTGACATTTGATCTTACCTTAATGATATTGAATGACGTCATTAAACGCATTGAGGTCACGTGGATAATGCCTCTACACCCAGAATGTTACAACTTTGTGTTTACTCGCTAATACTATTTTTCATCTTAAGGAAAAACAGCTTTTCTTTTAATATTCCGATGTGATCTATCATATTCTGGTACCGATTTTACCGAGGAAATCATATCATTAACTGTATTTCATATTATTATTATTATGAATTATATGTTCAATTATTTACCAAATAGACTTATGAGTCCTTTAAAATTAATTATATTACCTGAATCTAGAAACCTAATACAAGCTTATTCTCAGATATGCCTTTTTTAAAGGATCCTGTATCTCATAAATAGATTAAAATAATCCTTCTCGATAGAGAATACTTATTATTTCAAGTAAATTTATCAATTTTATTAAATATTTGTTACGCTGGAAAAGTGAAACAAGTGATATAAACAAATTAACAGAGTGTGGTATGAAGCGTAATAATATGAGAATTTAATTAAGTTACCAATATGTGTCATCTATTTTGTGGGATTGGTTGATTTAATTAAAAACTTGAACATTGCGGACAAACGAGCAATTTCGATTTACTACTGGTATAAACAATACATAACATGGACAACACCTTTGTTTAAATGAGATAGACATGGCTTAAGATACGCCTTAAAATTAAATCTTTATGCATCATTGTAGATAATGAAAATTCGAACTGTTCAAGTAATTTGAGTATTGATAAAAAGTAATCTAAATTAAAATCTTCTCCTATTTAATTGAATTAATTGGCAATCTGAAACTCATCACTAATTGGTCCGTTGCATAGCAGTCATGTAAACGCAGTCTGCCCACGGCAGACCCATTATTAATACCCCGTGTTTGTGTAGGCTGCAGTTTCAAATGTCCCTTTACTAAAAGCTGTCAAAGCGAAACAGTATTCCATGTTGGCAATTCAACAACTCGGTCCAGTATTATTGAGCTTTTACTTGATTACTAAATTGCAGACTTATAATAATGTAATAAATAATGAAAATTTTAAAATACTAGTTTCTAATAGTAATATACTTTTAAAAGCTCATTCCCTATTTTGTATTACGGAAAGTTTGATAGGGCCCCATTTAGTATTCTTATAATAAAGAGTCGTGTATGGGTAAAATTTTACTATTAAATAATATTTACTTGAAAAACAAAGTAGTAATAAACATATTTAAAAAAAATAAACAGAATATTAAAGGGTTGTATCGAGATTGTTGACAAAATCTAATAAGTATTATATTTTAGCTAAGCAATTCTATAAAAGCCTATAAAATACAAAAAGCCGCCTAGTAAATTGTTGTTTACTTTATTAATATCATAATCGTTCTTGATTTTTCACTCTAAAATTCCAAGGGACAGTGTCCGTTGACCGTCGCATATCAACGCACGTGGGGACCCTTGCGTAAATAAGAGAAGGGAAAAGTATTTAAAAGCCGTCAGGCGGAAACTCGTATTTCGGCCATATTAAGCTAAAAATAATCACCAATAATTTGATAATGAGTGTAATGAATAATTTTTGTTAGAACTGAGAGTAATAAAAGTTCTCATTCACAAGTATTCTAAACGTCTCTCCAAGGACTTAACGACTGCATTATTAGTGTTATGTTGATTACCCTTTATTATCATGCTATCTGTTAAAGTGGATATTCAAAAAGAATAATAACATTCAGACCAAGTTACGAAGGAAATTTTAGGAATGTGTTCCAGTTAAAGATTCCCTTTCATCTACCATCACTGCTGATATTCTGCAGCCAACGAATTTACAGTTAACGACTGAGTTTAAAACATTAGTTCTTTTTAGTATCGAATAACAAAAATGCAATTGATAAATAGTACAGTGGCGAACAAATTAATCCGAACAAAGGGAAATTTTGGTCTATTGTTGGGAATTTTCCCCTCAGTGGCAGCCTGCTTACCCATAATGCAATAAGTTCATGTTTGGTAATTGAGGTTATGTTGCTGATATGTACACATACTGATTTAAGTGTTTTTATCTGGTTATATAAGTGGATTTATATTAGTTTCTGTGTATTACCATATTTAGTGTATCAAGTCACAAAGACGTACAGTCTACAACAATGGATATTACTCCACGGAAACGCTCAAAAATTGTTGCATTGTCTCAACACACACAAATGACTCAAAGACAGATTGCTAGTGAGTGTAGTGTAGGGTTAGGTACAGTGAATGACATTATCAAACGTTTCCGTGATACAGGTTCCTTCTCACCAAAAAGGAAAGGAAAATGTGGCCGAAAAAAGAAAACTACGCCAACACAAGACAGATTACTGGTAAGAAAAAGTAAAATAAATCCGAGAATGACCGCTGTTGATCTTAATAGGGATTTAAGAGCTAGTAGGACCAATGTTTCTGACATGACAGTTCGTAGGAGATTGCTCGCAGCTGGGAGGGTTGCTATCAAACCTAAAAAGAAACAGTTATTGACCAAAGCCATGATGTCAAAAAGACTCTAATGGGCAAAAAATCATAAAGACTGGACTATTGAAATGTGGAAAAATGTGATTTTTTCGGATGAGACGCATTTCTTTGTACAAGGCGAGAAAGTACCCTACGTCCGTAAGTCAGCAGATGAGAAGTTGTCGCCTGCCCATTTGCAACAAGCTCCTAAATACCCACAAAAAAAATGTTTTGGGGTTATTTTACCCATGAGGGGACAGGAGCACTTGTACCTGTAGAAGGAATGATGAAATCGGACCAGTACATGGACATATGCCAACGTAGAATCGTCCCACTCATGCAAAGGAATCCAGATCTCATTTTCCAACAGGATCTTGCGCCATGTCACACTTCTAAAGAAATGAAAGCATTCTTCAGAAATCAACATATTGAGGTTTTGTCGTGGCCAGGGAACTCTCCTGATCTAAACCCAATAGAGAATCTTTGGGCAATATTGAAGAAAAAACTTGGGAAAATGGATTGTTGCAGAAAAGATGAACTAATCAAGTCGGTAATTCGGGTCTGGTTTCACGATGAAGACATTAAAAACCATTGTTCTACACTGGTGGAATCAATGCCAAAGAGGGTTAATGAGCTCATCAAAAATAAGGGAGGTCATATAAACTACTAATAGCGTGTAAGTTGTTTCATTGTATACTATACATGTACAAATAAAGTTTTCTGTAAAAATTCATCTTGTTCGGATTAATTTGTTCGCCACTGTATTTCGAATTAAACCTAATTCCTTCTTTGACAATAAAATAATAAGTATATTGCAATTTTACAGAAATTTTGCAGATAATATTAGAGTTAAAATATTCAATCTCAGACGGACACCGAGACTGACGGATAGCCCTTTGACATTTGACTTAAAGAAACCAATGCTCTAAGTTTTTAGAACTGTCCTATCAAGAGTAACGGAACGACGGCGAATAAAATGCCCTTTTATCTTTCGATCTAAACCTTAATAGCACTGTTCCAAGGACTAAGAGGTACATGTGCTTAAAATTATTGTCTCTGTGACCTTCCTGTCAAGACTTATCGCCTATTCGGAAAAAACGAAATGTACAAACTGCCTTCTGATCTCAAACATCAGTAGGGTTTTTCTTTGGACTAAGAGAAACCTAAGCAACCAATTTAAAGTCCCTGGGACCTCACTAATTGAATAAAGTTTCGGCGAGCTCAATTATTGTTACAGTAACAGAAATGCAATCTTTATTTTATGCTGATGCCATACACATTCGGATTTCTATATAAAGTATGTTTGAAATATTCCCAAAACAAAAATAGAAAAAGATAGAGAACACGTTTTAACTCTCTGACGTCAATAAAATAGAATGTTATCCATGGTAACAAGCCGTAATTTATAAGCATTGCACTGCGCAGTTTTTTAAATTTGTATTCCTTAAATGAACATGTGCTGTCATATGCCTTGTTTTTTTTAGTGAGTTAAATGTATTTAATATTGCTTATATTCATATTAATTTAATATAGATAAAATTAATTGAACTTTTTTTACAATATCAATTAGTAATATAGAGTTCATATAATTAGCCAATAAAATAAACGTGAACCCTATATGCCTAGGTCTCCATTTGAATATGGCATCATGTAAACATTGACTAGCAATGTAAAATTCCATATAAACAATGTTGAACTTTAAACACTTTTTCCCAGTTAAGTCTCGTCTTAACTGAATTATTGAAGATAAATATAATTTGTACAAAATTATTAATACGCAACTACACTAGTACTCGTATATATTTTTATATATTAAAGAGATAAAGGGGAAACCATTTAAGATTTTTTCTAAAATAATGGGCCCGAATTTGCGTTACTCTTCAATATTTAAGCAGCTGTTGACTCTGTCTCCCTGAGGAAATAAAATAAATTTGTTGGAGAAAAAGTTATCGCTCTGCATTACCAAGGTGTCGCTTCTGGTTTTACTCTGTAATCTTTTTATAGCGATTAAAACCTAATTCGCATATTTTCCCTCCGAAAGAGCATTTAGCGTAAATAAAAATTGCACATACACTGTTTTTCTTAAACTAGTTGTAAATAATAAATCATAATTTCTTATTAAAAATCTGTAAAGAAAGAAAGGTTCATTTAAAAAGTGATATGTGAAATTAAACTATGTTGTACAGGTGAATCAAGACACTCCATTGACCGCAACGTGACAATGCCTTCGGTTTTTTTGGTTATTTTATTTACCTATGACAAATTATAGTAGCGTATCTCAGTAAGCATTAATTTACCATACTATCTTATTTGACGCTTGTTGCATATACTCTCATTAGATCTGTATTACCCTCTTTTATGTATGCTCTTTTGTGTCATTGCATCCTTGTGTTTGTTCTCCCTGACTTGTAGTCAGCGAACAAAATCTATGAACATTACGGTACTGACTTGTATCTTCTTTGTTATAAGATCAATGTTTTCATAATGTACTATTTTAATTCTAGGATTTTCTAATAATTATTTATTTTCAAAGGGTGGAAACTTCACCTTATTAGACAATCTACACAAATTACACTGAAAAGTCTCTAAATATTCACAGCTACAAACATCAAAGGAAAGTCTGCTAAATATTTTTGCATGTAATACTCCAAGTATTAAAATGTTTTTGATTGATGAATACTGAAACTTCATAAAATCTCCATCAGAGTTAGTTATGGCAAATAAAAAATGAGTACTTTCTCTAACAAAAACAATACTCGCAAGCACAGGTGAAATTGATGTTTACGGGAAATGTCTTAAAATACAAAAACTATTCTAGAAGCTGTATCGTGATTAAAACAAGAAAATAACTAAACACTTTGGCTCCCAAGCGGTACATATTTTAGTTGTGAGCTACTCAGAAGAGTCATTATATGTCAGCTCTGAGATTTTATGTGATTTTAATTACAAATCTGATACTCTGTCTTTAATTTCCTCCGAGAGTGATTTTTAGAAAATATTCTTTTTATTTATTAACGGTCTTATATAGGAAAGTGAAATCAGCATTAGATCAGTTTTATTCAATGTTAAAAAACAGAAAAATATGCATTTATCTCAAATCAATATATCGAATACCATGTTTTGGTATTTTATTTTAAAGAGTCCAACAGACGGATAGTGTTGTCTTTTTAACCTGATGAGATTACATTAAGTATCAGAGTTTAACTTCATCGGTTCGGCTCAATACCCCAATATTCCTAGCATATAGACAATTTTAGAGAAATTAAGCGCTCCATTTTTGCTATTCTGTCACTTTAATTGCAAAAATTTTAAAACTTTTCTTGCAAGATCATATATTATGGTGAGCATAAATTTTGCTAGGTTCTGACGTTAATTTCATTAAAGATTGACATTTGACACAATAATGTTTTTTTTTATGCTGTATACAAAGTTCCGGCCGGCTAGAATGTAAAACTCCACACAATACCCCAAAACAAAAATATGTGTTTATTTCTGATATTTGCCTCAATTAACAGAAATACATTTTACAAACTTACCTTCTGTATGATACGTCAGTTATTGACATGGTAATGAGCACACACAAAGAAATAAAACAAATACCCTGTCTATCACGTAATAGGAATGAACGAACGAAATGGAATATGTTAAATTCTGATATAGCTGTCTACTTGTTTCCAAATACTATACAGGGTTTTAACCCTATTTGAACAAAGAAAATTAGTTATAAATCAAGCTAACCAAATATTAGTGTTTTATTGAAAGCTTAAAATGTAATATGATCTGATAAATAAAAGTTAAACAGTTTTTTGTGTTAAAAAAATACACATAAACAGCTCTTTCCGTACTAAAAGTGTTTATAAAGCATTATGTAGAAAATAAATAAAATGTACACTTTGAGGACAAAACTTATAAACAAGTAATTTTGTACATTTAGCTTCAAACTATTCAATAATCTCTAAACGCAGAGAATATAATGTCAATATCTCGGCTCAAGGGGCTCTTGATCGAAAATTTCAAAGGCTTCAGGAATGCAATAAAACACAAAGCTTTCTCCCTCATCATGTAGGACTGACACGTTGTAGCGTTTTTAAAATTACATAGGTTGATTTCTTAATTAAAACTTAAATTAAATGAAAATTTTGGGAAGGAAATATTGGGATTCAATTTTAATTAGATTGTGAGAAGTTAGGATAAAAGAAAAGAATATGGAATCCTTTGGCAGGTTAGTGCTGATAACTTTAATTTATTAAGAAGGCGGTTCACTGCCTTGAATTGGTCAGAACTTGTCTTGTGTACTGCAGTTACGTCAGATCAGACAGGGCTATTGTTTCTCGAGTTGGATGCGGCTGGGGCAATGAGAGAACGCCGCGGATGTCCATCAGAGTTGGGGGGAAAGGGAACTATAAAAACTGCCAGCACATAATTTTCGCCGTTCTTTTGGTAATTATCGTGAATTAAGTTGATGGCAGTCCGCGCCGTGTTTCAAAATTTTTCCGCGAGGGAGTTAGAGGTAAGCACCAAATTTATTGTACGTTATATTGAAATAGTCTTCCAGATCTGATTTTAAATTAATTTTGTTGTCTGTTTTATAGGAACAATTTAATTTATAGAAACTACAGAGCAATCTGCATAAGTGATTCTTGATAAGCAATAAAGCACAATAGAATCAAACAAGTTACATTTGTTTGAAACTTGCAAAAAAAGTGAATTAAAATTGAACTTTGTTAATAACTTTGATTGAATTTTGAAAATTTAGTAATTTATTAATATTTAATTGGAACTGTTTTATTGAGAATTATTAATTGGAAATCAATTGAACTTTAATAATTAATTGAGAGAGTTGTAGTGAAAATTTTTATTTTAGTTATTTCCAAGTGGTATTTGATTTTTATTTGACAACTTTATTATATTATTTCAGAAGAGAGCTCTGATTTTTAGTTTGATATATTTGACTGGTATTCTTATTTCTTGCCAAAGAACCTTTTAATATAGTAAACGGTTTGTCAATTCTTTATAGAAAATAGAGTGATGAAAATTCTGAAACATTGAACTTTTTAATTTGCCATTTTAAAATAAATCCATTATTTTTATTTAGGACTGTGATTTTTATTTAAGACAAACCAGATAATATTTAATAGTTAAAAATCTAGTAATAAATTTTACTGAATATTCACTCAGAGCTTACTAATCAAAAAGTATTTTATATCGTCTTGGATGTCTGATTATTAAATCTACAATCCAAGTCGTTATACTCATATACCTATAGCTGTTCATTTAATATAAGCAAATTAGGATTTTAAAAGTGTAAAATGAGGGGATAGAAGCATGTTACCATCTGCCTAAATCCGAGTCAGTATAGGCAGCAAGGTTATAAATCAACGTAGAAGTAAAATAATGAGTTAAAATGTGTCCAATATTGAAATAATATTTAAATTTGTATATTAAGTTATGTTATGATAAATCGTAATTACCCAAACATTTAACAGTTATAAGGCCAGAACTCGCCTGATCAAATCTGCCCAGAAATGGGTTAAACTTCAAACGTGTAATTTGAAAATATTTACTTGGCAGTAAATCTTACAAAATGTTTAATAAAAAATATAAACAAATTTACACCGTGCCATACATTTTATCAACTATCTTTATTTGATTAGGATTCATTACAATTAATTTCAATAGTAATTCCTTATTGACAAAAACTAATTCTTAAACAGCATTATAGTAAACGTTAAATAATTCTTTAGAAATACATTCGTAAACTTTTGTTACTCACGACTCGCTATTAAAAATTTTGTAACAACTTAAAGGTTTTGAAAAGAGACTCGAAATATCACTTATGTATATTGCGTGATAAAATTCTATAGATTTGTCACAAATTGAATTTAAACCAAAAGTCAGCTGTATAGTATATGTATAAGTTGATTTTAAGGATCACTAGTCACTCTAGCTAGCAACACCCGTGAAAATTTAAAGTTTACATATGAAATATTTCTCGATATATCATGCCATATGATACATTTTAATTTTTATTCAATAAGATAGGTTACAGAGCAGAATTCAAATAATAACAGCAAGAACATTCATGGAACCACAACGCAAGAATAGGCTAAAACCAAATCACAGACATTTACATTTACCTCCAACTCATCTTTCTTTATTTCACAGTATATAAAAATGTCACATGTTAAAATCTCATATGACCTCATTATTTATTCTGCTATTTTGACGTTACCCGTAGGGCCAATGTAAAAATATTATATCACGCTCAGCCAAATTAAATTAATTCCTTAGAACAGAGCGCCTTTTAATTTAGCATGGAACTTTATTTCTCCAAGAATGACAAGAATGAGTTCGATCATTGAGATTAAACTGAGCGCCATTGAAGTCTCAGTAGGCAAGAAACTTTCACTTCTGTGTAATTATCTATTAACCGGACATCTCGAGAATTAAATGAGATATTTGCTTAGTTTTTTCTAAGTATTTTAATTCGGTAAAGCATAATTGATTACAAAACTTAGCTTTCGAGTTTTCATCTGATCTTCTTCTAATTAAGCACTGAATTGTTTAAACAAAAGTTTAAAGGTTGAAATAACTCCAATTAGTAATTAACTGCTACGTAATGTTTCTTTTTAAAACGCATTTCTTTGATTTAGGATCGTAATTGTGAAAAATGCCAGTATTAAATTTGAAAGCTCGTAATAACTTAGTTCAACTTAAACTTAAAAAGAGAATGAATAACGTTTTGTTAACCTGAACAGTCTGAGTTCCTAGAGCGTATTTACATAGTACAAACACGCAATCAGGCTTTCTTTTAATTAGAAATATTAATGGGTTCTGAAGAGTTAATAATCTTCAAGAACGCTAGTTTTAGTGATGTCAAAATGGGATTGTTTCTAAAGAGTTCAGAATATGAAATTAAAATGTTTCAGATCTTCATTATTGTAGCTTGATATACTTGAAAAAATCGTCAGACATATAAATAATAATAATATAAATAATAGTTACGTCACCGGAAGACAAACAAGGAAGAGGGGAACGGTCGCTATTTCTAGGGTCTCTACGTAATTAGCAGTGACTGATTTAACTTATTAAGTTTTATGACAGTTGGTTTTAAGTGTATGAGCTAAGTAAAATATGTTTTGAGAAATAATTATAATTTTATATTTTAACCCTATTGATACCCTTCCATTTCGGCCTCCACAAAACTAGGACGTCTATCGTTATATTTTATTCTTATGGGAATGTTCTCTATAATTTATGAAATATAATGGCATGTACTTACACAGTACGAATTGGCTCTCGGCTCATGGTAAAGAAATTATAAATATCACTTACATAATACCCTAAACTTCAAAATAAGTGCGTTATTGTGTTTTTCTCGTAACCTTGCTATATGTAGAAAGTATCATCTTCGATCTACGATATGTAAGGTTCGGGATCATGATTTTGTCTCGTCCATGCTTCTTTATCCTGTGAGTGAGGTTGAGGTGGCCCATATCATGCAGGATCTGACAACAAAAACGTCTGGTGACATCAACGGTATGGATGTCAGTATGGTTATTCTATGGGTGCTTCAAGCTCCTTTTGAAGCTCATAAGATTGTTAAATATCTCGTTCGTACAATGTGTCTTCCCTTAGGCTTTGACAATTGCCAAAGTGTTTCCAATTTTCGAAAAGACCATCCTTGCATCTCAAGCAATTATCGCCAATCTTCCATCCTGCCTCTTTTTTGTTTTCGAAAAAGCTGTTTTCAAACAATGTGACCAATGTCATGATAATCAAAAAGTTCATTGTTGCAACAGTAATTTGAGTTTAGGAAAACCAAGTCGACAATCGATGCCGTAACAGATCTCATTTATAATGTTGTCGGTAGCCTATAGAGATGATAAAATGTGCTAAGTATATTCCTCCACCTCTCCAAAGCTTTTAATTGTGTGCATCACTTGACATTGTTCCACCAGTTGTGTCGCGGTCTGCCGTATGATTGGCTCTCCTCTTATTTTAAAGGCAGAGAGCAGTGCGTGTAGACTGCGGGTGCTTTTCAGGCAGGGTAAAATGCCTTAAAGTGTCCCCTAAGGTATAATATGTCCTTTTCTTAATTTACTTCATCTGGTTGATCTCATCAATCCAGAATGGAAAAGTTATTCAATATTCTCAAGGACACAACGCTCCGCATCAGATCTATATCAAAACACGATCTCGAAGTGGCGTCATTCATTGAGTTGAACTTATTCATTGATTATTTATCTACAAACAATTTGAAAGCGAACAGATGAAAATAAAACATTTTGAATGTTTCCCTGCGCCAGCAACGAAAGCAAGACCTTCTACCCGCGGTAATGGTAGACGACATTCTCATGGAAAAACTGAATCCACTAGGTTCCTTTATCGTGGGCTGGCATTGGACCTCTATTATCAAAGCGTTTGTTCTAATGTTGAATCGTGCATTTATGTACTGCACAACCTTGCAAACATTGATTCTAAGGTTGTATTAAAATTGGCCTAGACTGATACATTCTGTTTTTTGGCTTAAGGTTATGGGCAGTTGTCCCAAATACAAAATTGAAAGAGTGTTTAAATGTGAAAAAATATCAGTATTATTGAAAATGTTAACAATATAGAGTAGTGCAAGGAAGTCTTTAGAAAGCTGGGATACTGTCTTTAACCTGCCTCTATAATCTTAAGGATGTCCTGTTCTGTCGACAAAAATGTGAATTGGTCCAGGGCAGAGATGTTAATCAGTACAGAACAAGAGGCAGGGACAATTTTCGGATCGAACAACATAGAACAATAGCTTTTGAATGCTTGCCGTCTACAGTTGATGTCAGACTAATCAATAGGCTCTCCGATGATATCAAACAACTCAATGGCCCAAAAGAATTCAATCTAGTCTTAAATACTTCTTGGTGCTAAAGGCGTTTTACTCTGTTGATGAGTTCTTAACGAATCACTGGGATGAAAATTCTTGAAATGTTAAAAACATTATCTGCATGAAACCCTCCGGTTCTGATATACAACAAAAATTTTATGTTTTTATGTAATAAACATCCATTAAAACTAAGTACTTTATTAGTACCATTAATCTCTATTGACGTATGCAATGAAAGTTTAATTGTCTCTAAGCAATAAAGATTATTATTATATACAGAAGGATTACAAAATATAACTATAATACACAATTTTAACTAGGATGGGTTACGCAATCGCATTAAGTTAATTTTTTCTAAATATAAACTTTTTATGCTTCATTCCATGTTTTTGCCACTATTTATTTTTCTGGTTAAAAATCTGTTTCAATAAAAGGATATTTTTTTTATTGTAATCTGTTTATGTTCTTTCCTTGAAATAGATATGCCAGTTAGTACATTTGATGTTTAGTATGAAATAATGTTATTATAAGTAAAATTGTTATTTTATAAATCCAGTTATCCATTCCATTATTATTGCGTAACGTTGTGTGAACCCTAACAAAAAGTGAAATCTCCTCTTCTGGATGGTTCATACTTTACAGTTGAACCTACACTATGGATGTCTATGAGCCAACATATGAAAATCATGTGTCACTTTATCTGGGTCAACACTATGGATATATCCAGCAGCGGTACATCTCAAACCACGTCGAAGATATTGGAGTGGAAAAGTAAATTGATAGGTCTATTTACTGGGGAGAATAACTGTTGGAGAGGTTGACGCTGTTAAAGGCTATTGCTACCCTGAATGTTAGGAAGTGGTAATTCCATCCCGCTATGCCTGGAGAGCCTGTAAAAGAGCTGGACATGATTGAGATAAGTCCGCTATTCCTCCTCATACGATCTAGAGAGAATGTTTCCCCTTGCCATCCTTATATATATATATATATATATATAAAGGATATATATATAAAGGATATATATATATATATATATATATATAATATATATATATATATATATATATATATATATATATATATATCCTGCCTGAATATTTTGCCACCCTAAAAGCGAGCGCAATATCCTTTTTAGGATATCGCGCTAACAGACAAACATAAATGAAATCTCCCAACACTTGTGTTGATCACTTTTTAATACGCTTAGGTAATAACACCAGATAAATTAATAGTTTTTTAAATTTGTAACATAACACAACTTTGTCAATATATTTACAAATCATTCACTATATTCATCAACATTATTATCATGGACATCAATGTACAGATAAACTGGCTACAACCACGAGATCAAATACTGTAGTTGCATTCTTCAAAGAAGCGTGTACAAGTGTATAACAAAATTATGGGAACTTAAACAATGTAGTGAAAAATTATACTTTTTCGTTACTATAGAGATTTGTACATAGTATGTAAACCACTCACGAAACAATATCTGAAATTGTTTTATAGAATTCCGTAACCTAATAATTGCATAAGAATAGTCGAACCAACAGTTATGTCTGTTAAAATACAGGAAATAAAAATACTGTAGCAATTAATTAATAAAGAACAGAGAGACGTAGTGGGTTGCATTGATTGTCAAACGTGCTTTCACAGTAATTTTAAATGGAACTCATTTTGAGGATCAAACAATAATTGACTTAAAAAATGAACTGTTTATTTCTTCTAGCACTCTTTTGTTCTTGCAGTGGGGTTAAGGCTTGAAAACTTTGATTGTAGAAAAGTTATTTCATTTTTTGGTTGTCCAGTACTCATTTTAGGTCTATATAATCACTAATTACAGCACCAAGAAAACGCAAAATCAAATCGATTGATGTTGAATATTAATAACATAATATCGAAGTCATGAGTAAACTTTTGTTAGGTTGTAATTATTCTTTTACGTTCCTGAGAAACATGCATATGCATAACTTTCATGCTTACATATTTATTTATTTATAAACAATCAAATGCTGCAACACAATTTCATTACAATTTAGAGAAACGTGATTTAGTTTTTGGCTGGGTACGAAATAAAATTTATTGATGACAATCCTCGATTGATTTGCTCATAGTAACAATAACGGTTACTTCTTTCTATAAATATTATTAAGTGCACTATTTTTGATCAAGTAAAGTGAATGTAACGCTCCTTTTGTTACTTGTCTCCAGAGGTTTGTTTAAACTAAAACACCACTGAGGTCTGGTGAAGGAGTTGAAAAGATTTGAACTATTCATTAGTTATACAAGGGCTCGGTGCATAACATAGTCAAGCAAATTAGCTTATAAGCATTTTAACACGTTCTCAGTTCATCATTCTATCTCAAACCTTTCCTCAGATGGGGCCTTTTTAAATTTCTATCTCTAATTGGCTGGTGAAACAAGAATCAATATATTAAACATTAAGTAAAATATTTAAGTTAAAAAAGACATTAATAGTGTTGAACTAACAAAATTCGCTTCTAATTTACTTACTACTAAAGAATTACTCAATGATAATTTGTTATTTAACGTTGCAAGTAAGTTTATCTATTGAAAAAGTTATTTACTCTAGTAGTATTTCAATAATATTGGATATAGAACATTACATGATGAGGTGATGTAGCTACAAATCCTCGACGTTAAATGAGTACGAATTAAGTACATAAAAATACAGCGTGAATACTTTATGAAAATAAAGTACATAAATATACAACATAATAAATCAGTAAACCCTATAATATTATATTGATTATAATTAGTCAAGTTTAATTTAAAATGCTGTCATACAAATTACATAATCAAGAGTGGATTATACTACTGCTGTGTGGCTAATGTGATTTATTAGCACTAACCACTTTCTCTGATAGGTTGTAATATGAATATATATATATATATATATATATATATATATATATTACCCTATCAATTATGTGATATGAAATACTAATTAATCATTATAAATGATATATAAATGATCAGCGTGGCAATATAAAGTTCAACAAAAATATAAGACAAAACGTACTTACATAAATAATTTAACTTTATAGAATTAAACAGAGATAATTTGTAAAAAATAGTTTATGTAGTCATTCATTGGTTTGTTCCATTTTACAAGGATTGTATACTATACATGTTGAAGATACTTTGTTTTATAGAAAGAATTGGGATTATTAAGACCAAATATCTTTATACCGCTTTATTTTATTCATTAAGTCTTTTATAATGAGGAGTTGTGATAAATAATTGAAATATACTTAATAAAAACAGTAAAAAGTAAAGATGCCGCGTAGACTGAGTGTTGGCTGGAGTAATATCGGGTTTCTAGACTCCAGAGGTTGTCAGAAATGTCAATCAGCAAACTGGAACTGTGCAAAGCAGTCTACAGAGATGAGATAAATTTACTGCAAACTCTACAATAATGATGGCATTTCAGATTTATGAATAGAGACTTTCAACGATGTTATACAAAACTAGGTTTCTGTTGGATTCAGAAATATTTGTTACGTTTAACATTACACTCGTATATCTGTTTTGTAACGTTCATTATGAATTTCATGTTTATGCAGAAGGTTGTACAGCAATTTTAATTCCACTAGGATAAACTAGGAATTGGCCAAAATAACCCCTAAATGTACGATAATAAAAAATTCGAATGTCCTTGTTCGCATGAGGCGTTGATTATTCAAATTTTTGTATGCACATATATGACAATGATTATTTTTCATAGGTTTATGACGATTAGCGTGTTGTCTCTTACGTCAAATAATGTTTGTGAAACTATTTTTAATGTGTTTGAAAGTGTTGAAAGTCAATTAGTTTAAAGGTTTGTAACTGTAATTTTTAACTAAGGTTTTCATATTATGTGAACAATTAATTTTGATCTAAATTATTAATAATACTGAGCAATCTATACATAGTTTTACAATAATTATGTTTAATAAAATTTAATAAAAAAAGGATGACTAATTTTGGAAATATATCTTTGTTGCTTCCTTTGCTAGAATTATTTATACGAATACACGCGCATCTGCAATTTCAAGTAAAAGAGAGTATTCAAACTCTCCGTCCCAGTGCGTGATATTTTTTACTTCGCAAAGTTTAAAGTTTAAACAGATTTACTGATATTAAAAAACATTTAAATACAAAGTGTTATTATTGAACATTGGAGTAAGCTCATAATATAGTTTTAGAAGAACAATTTCATTTAATTCCAGAAGAGAAAACGTACATAGTAAATACTAATCTGTAGTGTTTTGTAACATAAAGTTTTCCTATAATAATTTCAAACATTTAAAGGAGTTTAAAGAATACAACCATTTTGTCTTATGAATCATTAAGTTAGTAAGTAACGTAATCTGAAATTTACATGTCATATTTTGTATACTAAGTAATTATTTACATTTTTCATTAAACTCATAACTAAATATAATAATTTACATATTGGCTTACATTTAATTTAGTTCCAAACAAGGTCCTATACGTTGAATAATCCTTGATACATGCTTTTAGACTTTCAGAAATCTTTAGCTATGCGGGTTCTGACAGGCATGAACATGTCTCTGCGATCGAGAAAGTCCCCAATCAGGAATAGGGCTTTAAATATTAAGTACATATTGGCAGAGAATCTGAGAAACCAAGGCTCAATATCTGGGGCATGGTCTTAGGTTACCAAGAAACTAGTAGACAGTGACTCGACAACCAGGCAAGGGCTATGGTTACCAGGAAACTAGAAGGTTTAAATCCAACAACTAAGACAGGGCCTAGGTTACCAGTAAATTAGGAAACCGAGGTGCAATAGATAGGAAACGGCGTTGGGTTAGCAGGAAACCAAGACTCGTTAATGTCAAGGCTACCAGGAAAATAAAAGGCAGCGTATCAAAAACCAGGAAAAATCTAGCGTTACCAAGACACTTGAAGGCCTAAGTCCAACAAATAGGACAAGGCCTGTGTTACTATAAAATTATAAGACCGAGACTCAACAAAGATAGGAAACCAAGGCTGATACATCAGGACGAGGATGCGGTTACCATGAAACTGGATGAGGGATAGAAGAACTGAGTTACTTAGTATTTGAACCATTAGGACACTTCTTAAATCACGAGAAAATGTTTAATGACATATCTTTTTATCCACGAACTCGAAGATATGATTGTATATCATAGTCCTGGATCCGAGAACTATGTTGCATTGTATTATACCGTAAAGCAGTTGTTCTTTACATCAATAAGACATTTCTCCAACACTATAATCGATCATGATTGTTTTGTGGAGGTTAAAAATTGAGGGTATAAAATGATTTAAAAATACATTACAACATTATTTTCACACATAACCGTTTTTTTGGCTTCACGCATTTAAAACTAACCATCACACACTTGAGTGAAAAATAAGCATCAGCCAACGCTACATGTACCCTTAAAACGGAGATTTTTCTGTCTCATCATCTTGTTACCTGACGGTGATACAACAATTATTTATATAAATGAGATATTCGGCTTTAAGGTATCAATATAGTAAAAACCCCCTTTTGACACCCTGTCATTTCTAATTTTAATAATACTGTGGAATTGGAGGGAATAGGAATAGAAAATGTTCCTTCCACTCTTACAAATCCAATTGAGGGGTTACAAAGCCACACAGAACTTATCTAATTGTAGTTTTAGTAGGTTTATATCCAAATAATAAAACTCATACCCTCCTGGATAAACTAATCATATTTTCTTAAACATCTCGCACGGAAGTTAAAAAATAATAAAGATTTTGTTTCAATTTGAAGAGATAATATTCAACATAGTGATCGTGCACTATGAAAGATAACTTTATTTTACCTCAACAGCTTTTAACGTGAGCGAATTTAAGTCCTCAAAGTAGGAGCCAATATCTCAGGTTATAGACGGCGCTCGTCACAGTAAGCCAGCTGTAATTCTAAGACAGACACAAATACAGCACAATTTTATCATACCCAGCAGTATGATATATTATTGCCTAATGCGATTTCTTTGTTTTCTATAGCAATGTTGTGTTAAATATAATTCCGAGAATTGGCAATTGACAAAATCGGCATAGCAAAGGAAATATGCTGTCTATTACTATTGTATTCGGTTTGGAGATAGTTTTCAAGCATGTATGATCTATACATAATCCCGGTTAGGGCAAAAGAATCCACCCAAGCTGTTGAGATGCAAACATTTTCATCCCAATGTCTCTGTCGTCATGAGGAACAGCCGCATTCCTTATCGAAAAATGTCTACTTGTCCTCTAGAAACAGAAACTGCTGTAATAAAACGTTATTAATTCAAGCTTTGCGACCACCAAATGGCAGATGACGTCCGGGCTAATTGGAATCCACGTCTTTCTATTTCACCAAAACGGGAGTGCTAATCATTTACTAATCTACTATAGTTACAATGTACTAAGTACTGCGTTAGTTGTAGTATAAAATGAGAAATTAAATGAAAAATTTGTTATTTATAAAGACAAAGTTAGGGCCGCATGGCCCTTTCTTACACTTAACCTGCGACAACGTAAAATTTAAAACATTAATTAAGTTTTACCTTCAAAATAAAAAATACTTTACAAACACACACACACACACACACACACACACACACACACACACACACACACACACACACACACACACACACACACATATATATATATATATATATATATATACAGGGTGACAATTAAGTCTGGAACCTCCTTTTTAATGTTTGAACTACAATAGAAAGAAATACCAAAGTTCACACGTGCTTACTGGTGATAGTAACGCACACATCTGCCTAATTACCGACCAGATAATCCCTTTGGGGGACATTCCACAAGGAGTCAGACAAAATTATTAAATAGCATCATAGGTCAAGTTTGGTATCAAATTAAAGGTCTTACTTAGCAGAGTACAATGCCGCAAACCGGACATCAAAAGATGGATTCATTCAGTAGTTATAGCTATTTGAATTTTAAAACAATTGAACAATGTAAATTATTAAGTATTACAAGTAAACACCAATTTTTAAGTACATGTGATCAAAGTAAGTGTTCAAAATATTCCCCTCCCATCATCTGACAATGTAGTAATCGAAGCCAGGAATCAATAATTATTACCAATAACACAACTACTGTTAGAATGTGAAAGTGGCAGATTGAGTCATACACAGCATCCAAAGAAACTTAACGTTTGGGCAGGTATTATAGGAAATCAAATTATGGGCCCATTATTTATCAATGGTAATTTAAATGGTGACTCGTATCTAGCAATGCTCCAAAATGAGATAATTCCTCCACTACAAGCTGCTCTTGGTCGACAATTTCAAAGAATTTATTTCCAACAAGATGGCGCCCCACCACACTTTGCTCTCCTTGTTAGAGAATACTTGGATACACTATTCCTTCACAGATGGATCGGAAGACGTGGTGCAGTATAGTGGCCTGCTCGTTCCCCTGATTTATCTCCGCTGGATTTTTTTTCTTTGGGAATACCTCAAAGATAAAGTTTATCGTACTAAGCCTCGAGATTTGGCGCACCTAAGAAATCTCATAGTCCAAGAAGCTCAACATATTCCTCGTGACTACCTTTAAAGTGGATGGATTTTACAACCGCCTAGGACATTGCCAGACGATGGGAGCGGAACGTTTCGAACACTTACTTTGATCACAGATACTTAAAAATTGGTGTTTACTTGTAATACTTAATAATTTACATTGTTCAATTGTTTTAAAATTCAAATAGCTATAACTACTAAATGAATCCACCTTTTGAAGCCCAGTTTGCGGCTTTGTACTCTGCTAAGTAAGACCTTTAATTTGATACCAAACTCGACCTATGCTGCTATTTAAGAATTTTGTCTGACTCCTTGTGGACCGTCCCCCAAAGGGATTATCTGGTCGGTAATTGGGCAGATGTGTGCGTTACTATCACCAGTAAGCACGTGTGAACTTTGGTATTTCTTTCTATTGTCGTTCAAAAATTAAAAAGGAGGTTCCAGACTTAATTGTCACCCTGTATATACTGTTAGTTGTTAGAAACTTTCAAATGATAAGTAGCCATTTCCTGTTAAATGGTAGTAGTAGTGCTTATCACTACTTCTTCGCTCTTTAAAGCAATGCAGTCTATTCTTGGTCAATATTTTATAGTTATATTATTTCTTTGCAAATTAAACATATTTTATACAAAACTGGGCTGCGGGAATATACAAATTTGTACATTATTACTTTGTATTCTGCATTGGAATCAATGACATCAAAGCACAAGATTTTGTGTTACAAATAGTTTGTGATACTATAGATAAGGACTAGCACTTCTTTTTTCATGTAAATCATTAGTAAAATGTTATTTCAACATGTTTTAACAACTATCCTCTTCACTATTCGAGAAGTGAGCTTTAATAAAACAGAGCATTATCTTCTTTGCTACATAAAACGTATTTGTACTAATAGGTACAGTATCTATAATAGAGAAATTTCTGAAGAAACTTAACAGGAAGTTTTAAGTTGATGAGAGTTAACCTCACTTTCCTTTTTATAAAGCACATACTTTTAAAGGATTCCCTTGAGGGAAGTGCGCCTTCCACACGCAAATTAATCACAGAGTTGCCGACAGAACTTGACCCCTTCACTTTACACCGTGTGAACTACATTCCACCTCCAATACAGTAAACTGAGTTTCAAACCTTGCAATTGACTCTAAATCTAATATTATTTTCCTTACACTTTTCAATGTTTCGTAACAGGAAATGATGAGGGTATTAATACAATCACTCAACAACACTCAATAAATTGAGATTTTTTCAGTGTACGTAAAATTAGGTAGAACGTGGCTAAGGTATCAAATGTGTTACAATAAACTTTTAATACTGCCGTGAGGATTAAAAATCAAGGAAAGTAATAATGAATTAATATTTTCTCTTCTAATGACCTCTTAGGATTAATTTATATCGTTTCAATATTGCCTTCTTTATTAGGGAATAACTTTTAATATTATTATAATTATTTATTCCTCCTATTTCCGTTCTGAACGTTAAATTAAAAATGACACCAATCAAAAATGTCTGGCTAAAACACCGAAAAGGAAACTATGCTTTAATCGAAACCGGCTCATCTGTCTTAACAAAACATCAGAAGAACATGTGAATTAAACTTTGACATCAGCTGTTTCCAGAATATTGATAGTGAATTGAATTTGAGATTTATTTACTTTACAAATTATTGTTATAACAGCTTTGAAGAAAAACTGATAGTGTTCCTTTTTGAATTGTATGTGACATTTATGAGGTATGTTTAGTGAAAACTGTTTTGATTATTTTCAATACCACGGATGTAAACTTTTATTTACAACGTTAATATAAACTGTACTAAATATGAGTTACTTCAAGTTGACTTCCTAAGGGTCGACAGTTCGGTGATTTTTATTGATGAGTGAACAAATGTTTCTGTAATGTGGGTTTTGTTCTCTTACTACTGTGTACTACTTTTGTATTTTTTTACTATAATCTTCTTTTATTATTTCATTACAGCTATATGTGAATTAATTGTCCTATTTTCTGAAGAGAAATAGGTAAGAATTATAACGCTAAATTCGTTCTTACATAAAAATTACAGTGTCTTTGTAAACAATGTGTCAACAATTTCTAAGAAATAATCTTAAAGTACACATGAGTTTACCAAATCTGAGGCATTTTTAATTTTTATTACTGTAAGATATTTTTATATCTAACTTATGAAACATAACAGAATAAATGCTCAAAATAATCAACGGATTTTCTTATGTTATATTAATTTACCATACGTTCCAAAACCGAAAACAAAACTTTGCAAAAATAGGGATAGGTTATATTTGCAGGTTGAATTTAAAAACACAATTCTATGAACATTTGTTATGAGAAAATTCTTCTAAAAGCATATTTTGACATAAAAAAATAATAAAAAAAATTGTGATAATGCGCTCAGTATGGCCGGAGAGAACTGAATATTACAGTAAGAATCTCAGTTCTGGTAGGGAAATGTTGATTTGAACGAGAACCGGTTACTCGTTCAGCATCCAAACACGTAGCACTATAAAGTGGAATTAAAAACCCGTTACTCGTAAAAAGATACAGGTTTGAAATTTCTTTAACAATTAGCTTTCAGGAAATATACTCTCATTTTTATATAGTATTTATACACCGTATAAAACAACTTAATGAACAGTTATGAATATTTGTTCGTAGGTTAATCGAAACTTAATAGATTTCTTGACATTCTGAATGGTAATTTTGCAGTATTTAAAAAAACAGTATCACACAAAAAGGCATCAACGAGCCATACTTCTGCACACTACAGCCTTTTTTAACTCTAAACATATTATGAATTATTATTTAGAAACTTCATAATCTTATTACGAAATTTAGAGTCGTCTCTTTACATCTGGAGTAAATTTAAACTGCCAAAATTCAATTTTTTCTAACATAAGTAGTTTTCTCAAGCCTACGTATGTATCTGTATTTTCGTCAACTTGGTAAACTCAAATATGGAAGAGGATATATCTTGGACAGGAAATAATTTTCAAATCCTCTTTTTGATAAAAGTTGGTTTCAGAAACCTATATATCTATATATTTCTTTATCAGGATAATAAGGCAGACTCCACTGTAGCGTCCGTAATAAAATTCATTCTAACCAGAAATATCCCTTCACGTGCTAATCCAGAAATAACGGCAAGTACTAATCCCACTAAAATTAATACAACCATGAACAATGGAATTATTTTTGCCTGATATATGTCTAAGAAAGAGCTTTGTCATACTAAATTAAATTTGTTATCACTTATAAGAAGGATACGGACTTGGTGATGGATACATTAAGTGTGAAGTTGTGTGTAACTGATATTAAAATAATATAATCAAGATATATAAAAAACTAATAATGATAATTTTTTATATCGAATTCTACGCCAGTTACACTTTCCGCACTGAATTAGTTAATTTTCGTTATATCAGTCTTCATTTTTTTGAGCGGAGTGACAGTTTACGTCATAACTTATTTATGTGGGTATGTTCACTCTGAAAACGGGAAGCAGCTCTGGTTTCTTGGGCAATATCTATAAAAGGATAAAGTGGATCAAGGAAATACTCTGATAATCATCGGGGAAGACTACATGTATGTAAACTACTTAGCAAAACCAATTTATTGTCATGAGCCTTACACAGCAAATACAGTTAGACTACGCCAAGCACCGTACGCTCTTTAAAACCTGCTGTATTCACATCGCCTGAATATTGATTGCCTATCTGAAGAAATTACGGGGATACCCTTTATCTTCATTATTTACAATGTTTGTAACTCCATTATTTTGAACCAACAAATAATTTTCATAACTAACTTAATAAATATAAATCAAACTAAGTTGCTCCAGGACGTTTTAAATTATATTAAACATAGTTTCGGATTTTCGACCTCTAAACAAAATTGAAGTCAATATTTAAAGAAAAATTGTACCTCGTATTAATATGGCTTAGCCAAATATAGCAGCTGAAATTAGTAGGATTACATAGCTTTTTAAAATAGGCATGAACTAGAACACGTCACTGTCTTATTCTTATGGCTTAGCAGAATACATCAGCGTAACTTTAAAAGTATTACCCATAAATTTAGGATTGCCATGGACCTGAACAGGTCACTGGCATAATCGTATGGTTTATACTGAACCCAAGAAATAGTACTTAGGTTAACTAGTGGCTCTTTACATCCAATGGAGTCGTTAAAACAATATTGAACGTAAGTAGGTCAAGGTGTAGAACATTTCAAAGGGTTTATCTGCCAGGGATAAATACCGCAAATGGCACTTTTAAAAAGGTTGATCCAGTGCACGAATGGCAATGTTAAAAGATTTTACTTGATTTTAGAAATGCTATTTTGGTAGTCACAATGTAAGCAAAGTGACAAATAAAAAAATGCTGCTATAAACTGAGTATTCAGCATTTTATCTTACGTAAAATGAAGTTATGTAATTACGTACGTAATTAAGTTTATATAAATGAACATTAATGTTTTAATTTTATTAGTAATATCTAATTGAAATTTAATAATTAATAAATTAATATTAATCCCAACTTAATATTTAATTTCATATAATTATTAAATATATCAACCTTCTTTCTAATAAGAGAAAGAAAGAAGGTTGAATTAACAATTATGCCACTCAAACCTCTGAAGAAAGCACACTTCCAGCTACACCAAAACCCCTATCAACTCACACGGAGCTCATGCTACTAAAAAGTAGGCAAGACAAATTGGAACAGTTGGTCAAAACACTGTCAGAAAACATTCAACACAAATGTTGCAAGGAGCTTGAAAGTATAATACCTGCTAGTCCTACTACACCATTCACAACTAAATGCAGTAATAAGGCCAACCCTTCTTCTTATACTAGTCTGCAAGAAAATGAGCTCACCATTAAGACTAAAAGAAGAAATAAAAAACAAAATGCATTTAGTGTATCTCTCCAAGTGGTAAAGAGTCAAGAAGCAAATCTAAAGCTACAGGCGCTAAACATAAATAGGAAGTTTGATGACACATTAGAATCATCTGATGAAGACAAACCTACTAAACTAGTCACTGCTCCTCTTATTCATCGATATGAAGATGGATCTTTACCGACTCTGAATAATTCCAAAACCACTGAAACCCATTTAGATAGAGTGAAAATTAAAAATTCCATTGACAAACAAAAAGGAAACGCAGACACAGCCCGGCAAATTTTAAAGCAACCTCCAGTTACAGCGAAGTTACTCAGTATAAATGAGACGCTTGAGGACTTTTTAAACAAACACATTGACACTATCAAAGCCAGTAAACTTGACTACTCAAGGCAGCTTAAGAAAAATATCAAAAACACTACATATGCTAACTCTGACAGGACAACCGGTAATGAAAAAAATCCCAAACCAACACAACCCAGAATCTACAGAAATGGTCTGAGTGCCCAAGAAAATCATCTGGAATCTTTTTTAGCTCATACCAAGATAATCAATACAAAATACAAAACCAGGCACTTTTTCAACGCAACTCGGTCAAGGATAAAATAAAACCAAGGAAAGTTAACCAGTTAAAGATTTTTCACCAAAATATGGATTGTCTGTCAAACAAGATTGATCTGGTTGTCAACCACCTTCAAGACATAAATCCTGATGTAGTCATTTTAAGTGAACATGGCCTTAACCAAACAAATCTAGAAAATACAATTATTAAAGGTTACAGACTTGTTGCTGACTTCTCTAGAAAAGAACACTTAAAGGGGTGTTGCTATTTATTGTAATGAAAACCTAAATGCTGAAATAGCTAATCTAAACGCATCCCGGCATGGAATAGAACTTGTGTGTGAGTTAGCAGCAATCAAACTCATCCTTAAGAAAGAAGAGTTTTACATCCTAGGAGTCTATAGACCTGACCGCAACTTTCAAGTTGCTTTAGAAGCTATTTCTAACTTCCTGGAAACCATACCGACATGGAATGACCCTGTTGTCATAATGGGAGATATTAATGTGGACTGTCTCAAACCCAGCACCAGGAAGAATGAAAAACGGGATCAAGAACTCCAGGAACTCCTCCTTAGCTACAACCTTTCACGCTTTAACCTACCTCCAACTAGGATAACTCCCAATAGCAGGACTTCAATTGACCTTGTTGCTACTAACTTTGGTCCAAATGAACTTTCAGTAGCAATAGTAAACAATCACATCTCAGACCATACTGGACAGATATGCACTTTCTCTACATCTTCCAATATTGCTACTCCTGCAACAACTGAACGAAGACATATTTGCGACCAATCTCTGGGGATTCTGAGACTCCAGCTTGGAAAGGAGTCCTGGAATGAGGTTTATGACATTGCCAGTGCTGAGGAGGCATATTGTGTGTTCTCTTCTATAATATCCTACCATCTGGATGTAGTGTGTCCTAAAAGGAAAATGCGCAATAAAAATAAAAAATACAACATCAGGCCTAATAATCAAGAAACCATTCAAAAGAAAGAAATCTTTAAACAGGCCTTTAATGCACATCAACTGACAGGAAATGCGGAGAGCAAAGCTTATGCTGCTCTAAAGAAAAAAGAATATGACCTCCACATTAAAGCCTTACGAAAGCAGCAAAACTCAAACTTCATACAAGAGTCAGACAATAAAAGTAAGGCAGCTTGGAGTCTGATAAATGGTGAAAGAAGGCCTAAACAACATCTCAAAGGACAACACAAACTATGCATCAATGGCACAGACACAACTGATCCTTCTAAAATTCTGAACAATTCAACACATACTTTGTAAACGCTGCTGATCCATCCTTTTCTAACACAGCTCTGGGAACTTCAAGAACGCCTGAAACCCCTCACGACTTCGATCAAAACTTTGTGCTCTGGCCTACCAACCAAGAAGAAGTACTTAACTCCATCAAGTCCTTAAAAACAAAATCGTCAGCCAGCTTTGATGAAATATCCTCAAAGATAATAAAAGCATGTAGGAATGAGCTAGCCCATCCTTTAGCCAACATAGTCAACAAATCCTTTGCTCAAGGAATTTTCCCAAGCATGCTGAAAAGCGCTAAAGTCTACCCAAAGTTCAAAGGAGGGAAACGAGCAAACAAGAAAATTACAGGCCTATATCAGTTCTACCTACCCTCTCTAAACTTGTTGAAAAAATAGCGCTTGCAAGATTGATGCATTACTTGATTACCAACAATCTATTGCCAGAAGAACAGCATGGATTTATAGCAGGACGCTCCACATTAACTGCTATCACAAGCATCACTGAATCCCTCATAAAAACCTTAGAACGAGGAGATACAGCTTCTGCCATCTTTTTGGATTACAGTAAGGCTTTTGACAGCTTAAACCATGATATATTGTTACATAAGATGGAAAATATTGGCATTAGAGCAAATGCATTAAAATGGTTTAAGAGCTATCTATTCAACCGGACCCAAGCCGTGGAAATAACAACTACCACAAACTGCAGAATTCTAAACATCACATCTAACAAGAAGGCCATGTCAAGAGGAGTCCCACAAGGATCTATCCTAGGACCGATACTCTTCATTATATATGTTAGTGATCTGCCTAGCTACCTTCGTGGTTACTGCGGGTCACTTATGTATGCAGATGATACAGTACTCCTCCTCCAGAACCAAACACCTGAAACCCTGGAGATAGAATCTTACATCGCAATCAGCATGGCCCAAGAGTACTGCTATGCTAATGATCTGGTCCTCAATGAGAATAAGAGTCAGCAGATCTTCCTAGGAAGAAAAAGAAATGAGGTAGCTGAAATACCAGAGCTAAACAGAGTGCAACAGGCTAAATACCTTGGAGTGATCATAGATGATAAACTGTCATGGAACTCTCATGTCGACCAACTTTGCATAAAATTAAGCTCTTCAATATATGTCTTGAGAAGACTTAAGCAGGTGACCCATGCCAACACGGCTAAAATAGCATACTATGCTCTGTTTGAGAGCCATCTGCGGTATGGTCTGGCTGTTTGGGGAAGCTCCTCCAAAGGAAATCTTAAAAGAGTTTTGGTACTCCAGAAGAAGGCTATACGTATTCTCTGCAATCTTGGACCACAGGATTCCTGCAGGAACTCATTTAGAAATCTTAACATCCTTACGGTAGTCGGACTCTTTATCATGGAGGCAGTTACCTATGCAAGTAATCAAAAGCTGGCAAGAGGAGCTGACACCCACAACTTTGCAACAAGAAGAGCCAACAATTATGCTTTGCCTGTCCATCGGCTAAACATCTATGAGAAACAACCATCCTACATAGGTGCAAAATACTGGAACATTCTCCCAGATGAAGTCAAGGCACACACTAACCATCAACTAAGGAAGAGCGTCTACAAGTGGCTGCTGAAACGCCCCTTCTACAGTCTGGAGGAGTTTGAATCTGGCAGCAATGAACTTGATTAGTTTAAATTGACCTAATTTGTTGAATTCTTTAATTATTGTTCTTTTTAATGTATAATTTCACTTAATGACAAACAAAAATGATTAGGTTAAGATTGACTCATTACTGTTCTCAATGAATATGTAATAAAGATTTATGATTATGATTATGATTATGAAGTTATCAACATGGGTTGACAATTTTATCCTAATTTATTTATAAATAGGAAGTCTGCTATCAGTCAAAACAACAATTCTTTATCTTTAGGTCAACCTTAATAATCAGCCATTCTACCCACATATTCGAGTTTTTCTGTAGTAGTTTTTTAAAGATGTGCTTTTGATAAGCAACAGAGTTAGCTAATAAAATGTTTCTCTCTCAATTGTTGAGTAAGTTGGACTCTTACTATGTTGTATGTTAAAATTGTCAATTTTGATTTACAGACATTCTAAAAGGTCTATGGTTTTTATAAATAGTGTCAGTAAGATAATAGAACCGCGCAAATAATTCGTGGGAGACAAGAAAGTTGTTTACAGTACCTCAAGTACACATAACTATGGCAGTGTCGTTACAACAACGGTAATGAGAACTGTAAAGAGCGTGAGCCATGATTAGGCCTATTAGAACATGTATTTATTTCAACTGATACATTGACATTCGGAGTGATAAATCATCAGCCAATTACAAACGAGGACACTTTAATAGTTCTCTTTTAGTCCAAGAGCTTTATCCTTTTTATAGACTGTCAAACTCTCTCCACACACTATAGCTCTTAGAGCCACTCTCGCTAATAGCCTCTAGTAACAAGCGTGGTGTTGTGTGTAGAACTGTGCACTTACCAACATTTAGTGTCAGTCCATTGATAACCGACCATTTGAAAACTCCCTCTAGTTCTTAAATCAGCTGATCAATGGCTGTTTCTATATGCCAAGATATAATATGCAGTTGAAATTCATCTCCATATAAATAAACAGTGTAACTACGAGAGCACACTGAAGTGTCTGCTGTAAGCAAGTTGTACAGAGTTGGCCACACACAAAAGTTACTAAAAGGAGTGCAGGTACTAAAATGTTTCCTAACACTATACTGTAATAATAGGGATATCCTAGAACTGTTAACAAAATCTATTACGTTTCGCAAAAATATTTTTTTCGAAAATAATGGATATAGATGGTAGAATGTAAATAGGTGTTGAGTGTTTAAGAGGGTCTGGTGCAGTAAATTTAGGAAATTTCAATATTATACTTAATTTCCGAGATTTTGGAAAGATTCCATGTTTTTAATGACTCGTTTTATGATGAGTAATGGCTCTGATTGCAAAAGAAGTCGTAGATTTGATCATTTGAATTGATATACAGTCACTGCCTATCGATTTTGATTGTATCTCATTCATGACTTCTCTTACTTCTTTTCTAAGACATTAGTAAAACATCATTTTTACATCCCAGTTCAGCAAAATATTTATTGACTTCTTCCACATTGAACTTGGGTGCGAGATTAACAGCGTTTCTACATTCAGATAAGTTTCACATATCTTTAGACGATCCCAAAACTCCCAGGAATTTTCTGTTGACAACAGTTAATCTGAGAAAACCTATCTCTTAGCTTCCATACTAAGTTTATTACTTGCTAATGTTCATACATCCCTGTTTTCATTCTTTTCCAATATTTGATACGTTTCCTATTTTTGTGATATTACTTCAGTTATGTATCTTTGGGGTCTTAAAGACGCTTTCCTTTTGTTTATTTTCCCCTATTTTAACAAATTCCTTGATTGGAAATATCAAGTGTGATTCCCCTTTTACCACTGCACCGGCAAAACCTTTCCCAAATTGTAGAGACACGGAAAGAGTAGAGCCATCAGGAGAATCTGTAGCTGCATTATGGCTGGCAAGAGAAAAATGTACGAGATCTTGAACAGGTTTAGGAGGGTTCGTGAAAAGTACAGGTGCCTTAGGTCATGTAGGTCTACCCAAGGGCTGCACCATTATTACCTCAGCAGTAGTCAGCTCCGCCAGATGATCAGCGTCAACAAATGGACGTCACTGTCTCGCTCTTAACCCTACTCGCCTTAGCTCGTACTGCATACACTTAAGGTCAATTTCAAGAACCTCCAATACTGAAAAAAAAACATTTCCTCATTGCCTTGTTGTTGAAGCTCTCATTTAAATGTATACATCGGCTTTCAGCAGTTGACAGAACAACTCGGAAGAATTTAATTTTTTATATTACAAAACTATTGTCTTAGGACAAGCTGTATAGTTTTGCCATTAGCAATGTAAAGTGGGGGATACAAGTTTTTAGAGTGTCCTCACCGAAACGTTTGGTATGTATGGTATACTAATAATATAATAGTTGTTCCGATATATATGTAATAGTTAGATGCCAAATCTATAACATACAGGTCAAGATAACACAAACAGCATGCATTAAGCAGCCCTTGGGATCTTGTAATAAAAGGCATTTTACGTCAAAAGATATCTATCTCTAAATTTATATATTACTTTATGCCAACTTAATAAACTCAAAGCATTGAACGAACCACAAGGATAACGAATATCCTACAATATCAACAAAAAAAGATATAATAAGATATATAAATAAACCAAAGAGGCAGTTCCTGCAATTTAGCAACGACAATAAAAGAGCAGCAATGAACGTGTATTGCTGATATAAAACTGAAGGCGTATTAACAATCCAGCCGCAACCGAGTCTTAGTGGATTGAGGACATTATGTTTACATCCGTAATTTTTATTCTTACAAACCTCTTTTCTTCTTAGGATGTTTTAGGTTACGACACTTATTCAATCTAATATACTGCTCAAGAGTCGAATCTAAATTGTGTAACTGTCGTTATATTATATGCAACCAATTTAATACGTTTTGTTTAGTAAGCCATGATAGAAAAGAGTTACCATGATAAAAACTCAACAACAATAATTCATTTACTTCACAGTGCAGTGTTGGCCTGCACCCACGTATATATCTTGGCTGCAACCCACTGACTAGAAATTTAGAATTACATTTGGATAAGTTCCTAAAATACCGAAATTGCCTTAAAGATACATTGGTACTTACATCTTTCAAAGCAATAACTCTATTTATGTCTAAATTTGTTTTCTTATTCAAAAAATTTATCCTGATAAACTACACGTGGTTCAGCAAACACCGATATGTCACACCTAGAGAACACTGTGAATGTTTGATCGATCATAAATGTCAAAATATTGGGGTGGAAGGGTGGATCTAGTCTACTGCGGAGTTTGAGTGGGTAGTTAACCTTAGTGGTGAAGCTGTTGCAAACCTGGACATGAAAGGGTGTTGTCTCCAGTCCGCCTCGGCTGCAGAGGTTGAAACAGAACTGGTCATCCCTCCTTCCATGGTGACATAACTGATATACAGCCTGCTATCCTTTCCAATTGGATCACTCCATGAGGTGGTCCCTACCCCTAACCTTTGCACATCCTGAATATCCTGTCACTCTGGAAGCAAATTCCATTTTAAGACTAAATGCAGCGAGGGGCTTCTCAACTTCTTGTACTAAATAAAGAAATGGCTCTTCTTTCACTGTCTCTATGCCTCATAGGCTTCCACACAATATGAGCTTAACCAACAGTTAT
The DNA here is from genome assembly GCF_021130785.1 of Homalodisca vitripennis. Taxonomy (NCBI): domain Eukaryota; kingdom Metazoa; phylum Arthropoda; class Insecta; order Hemiptera; family Cicadellidae; genus Homalodisca; species Homalodisca vitripennis. The sequence continues at coordinate 69,030,148 of NC_060213.1, forward strand.
TAAGGTCAGCAATGACATGTATTAGTGCAAACTTTGAAAACCCAATTTTAATCTGCATAAAAAGTATAAGGCAATTAACTGGAATAAATGAATAGGAACGAAGTACAACGATTTATTATATAAACATTTCTAATTATGTTTTAATATATTCACGAAGGATTCGTTTGGTATTGAAAGGACCATTGGCACACAGATTTTGCGGTTGTAACTCTTTTTAATAAATCGCGATGATAACAGGATGGACACGGTTGATGATAAAGGTCTTAGCCAATATTCTGTTCAACGTCCTGGGTGGGTCAACTGTCAGATTAAGTATTCCAGAATGAAAATATTACTTAATTGATTTTAACTGTTGGACTATTAACGTTCTTCAGTGTAACACAGTGTATGTAAATCATCGAAATATATCTTCAGATTTGGAGAAACCCTGCATTGTGTTTAATTAAATCTCACTTAACGTGCTGTGAGAGAGGTTAGTTTTGAGGAACTAAGGCAGAGTACTAATTATGTATTTTACATAGGTTTGACCAATACAACGCGTGTTATTAAAATTTTAAGCGATTATACTTCTGAACATATCTGAGAATAAATTTTAAATGTGGATATTGCTTTTTGTTTCTCAGCATTATGTTAGTGTAAGTATACATTAGGTAAAAAGTCATAACTATGGCGGGAAGGGTTAATTCAATATGAATGTTGAGTTTAGCTGCAGCTTACCTTCCTTTATGTGAAGCGTCTGGAATCTGACGCAGTAACAGTTCTGTAACAGTCTTCTCTCCTGGAGTCCAGATCTTCTGAAGCCATTCCAAAAGAATAGTGGCGTAGAAGCTTAAAATTAAGTCGTTTTAAGATCACAGACAAATAGACTACGGTACACAATATAGAGTAGAGACTCAACACTCTATCTCACAGCCATCTGAAGTTGATGCGGCAATGAGAATAAATCTTTACTCTAGATTACCCTAGGAGATGCAGGATTTCAGATGCTATATTATGAAGAAAGGGAACTGTAGGTAAGCTTAACCTTCACGTAGGTAACATGTATTTAGTGTTAAATGAGAACGAAAATTGTTCTTTTTACATTATTAATAGAACATATAAATGGCAAAAATGTTTTGAATTATTTGATAAACATAAAAATACATTTTGAAGTAAGAGAACAGGATGATACCGGCAGATTTTTCTCCTGTATATTGTAAATGTTCTGAGCTGTATATCGTTGCTGGTATGAATAATGATAACACCACAAACTTTCTGTTAATACTGATTATCACTGTAAAACAAATTAAATAATTTAAGTTATAATGTTTTATTTAATTTACATGATTTGATATTTCATATCGGAAATTAAAAAATGTAACGCTAAAACTATTTGTTAATAAGGTTTTTTGGAACAAAAATTGCAATTTTTAAAACCTACGACCATTATCTGTATTGCTAATTCAAAGTAACGTAATTTTACAATTTTGTATACGCACCTTCGTATATATATATATATATATATATATATATATATATATATATATATATAGATATATATATATATATAGAGAGAGAGAGAGAGAGAGAGAGAGAGATGAAATAAGCCAGGGTTCTATTCTTTACACCCTAGTTGCTCGTGTCTTATGCTTATAATGTAAAAAGAACAATTTTCGTTCTCATTTACAAATATCTATTTGTATCTATCACGAGTCAATAACAATAACTGAGACGTTGTACTAAATGAGAACAAAAAAACACTAGAAAGTCACATTGTAGAACGTGGGGCGGAAAGTAATGATATTGTCAGAGATCTCTTCACTGGGAGGTTACAGAGGGGGTAGTTTTGGGGAGAGGGAGGTTTTCATTAGATCTGTTCTAGCATCACTTGATAGATCAGTAAAGTAGATAGAACATTGCCCCTATCTCCTGGCTGGTGAACTGCATTAATTAAGGTTATTGTTTGAGAGATATCACTAAGCTACATTTTAACCATTTTGCAAGCTATAAAAACAAATTACAATCAATTAAAAAGTGTATTAAAAAAATAAATTAAAAGTAAAAAACTTGTTAAAGATTAATAAAATCACATTTTCGCTTTGTTATTTATTACCATAACTATCATAAAATGGATTTATTACATTACTTTCGTAAATGTGCTCATATCTCATAGATAGATTAGAAATGTATGTACCAAAAGGTTTTAACGTTAATTTAGTATTCTATTCAAATAATTATTAGGAATAATTACTTACGTCTCCACTCTCGTAACACATATGGTTTTATTACATCAACTTGACCATAAATTCTGTCAGAAAAATTAATGAAAATACATCATCTTTGTTCCAACTGTAAACGAAAAATTTCGACTGAAAAGGACTGACAATTAATGTTTAACCCTGCTATATGTAAATAAAGAGCAGACACATTTGGGGTATAGATGTAATATCTGAAACATTTCAAAAAGTAAACATACCTCATTTTACGCCTCACTTAAAGGTTACTGAAATGTGAAATTTTGACATTATTGTCAAATTCTAGTGAACAGTACGTATACACTGTACAAAAACAATTATAACAACTACTTCAAACTTATTTTGTAACACGATCATAAGTACAACTTCTTTACACAAATGCTAATTTAAACTCCTTTTGAAACTTATAAAATATGTAAACACTTTTCTTCCCATTACTTAAAAATTCTATTCCAATATTCTTCCTGGTATTTATATTTTACAATCCTCTTCAATTTGAAAAGTTGAGCTTTTACACGTAGTGAAACAAAGATTGTATATTCGCCATGGAACCAGACTTCTTGTGTTTAAGAAAGGAATGTTAATTCTGCCACCCTGAAAGGCAATGTTGGTTGTAGACTTGAAGCCATAATTATTTATGGGTGACGTGCTCTTCCTCACATATACGACATATACTTGTTATCTAAGACTAAATCTTACAATCTGCTACTACTAGAACAGATTAACACGTCTTTTGTTTCAGACATTAAGTGTCACTCTGTCACCGTAAGAGACAATATTGGTGGTAGATTCGGAGCGACGATTTTTAATGGGGTAACCTCATTCGTTTCTCTCAGATTCGACAGGTTCTTTCCATTTACGATTAAATTTAAGGTCTTGTTCTATATGAAATCTCGGATTCAGTGGTATAATCGCCATGTTTCGTCATGATCGGCACAGCGGAAAAAATCGGCACAATGCTACCACCGTCATATCTCACGTTTATTCTAAATATTTTGTTCGTAAATAAAATTTTGACTCGTTTGAATACAAAATAAAATAAATAAATCATTATTTTTTATAACTAATGCTTGTCTAGTGAACTGGCTTGAATCATGCTGCTGTTTCAGGTGTGTCATATGCAACGGTCAAGAGATGACGTTTTCTCAGTGCCTTGGTGTAATTGATATTGTTTATGTAAGTTATTTTAAACACGGCGTTACAGATACGTCTTTATATGATGTATTTATCTAAATAGGCTCCCTCAAGCCGATGGCCGAATGGTACCGGACATTGGACTTTTGATCTGAGTTACGGAAGGCGCCGGTTAAAATCCTGCATTCGACTGAAGCACTTTTTATAAGCACCATCAACCTTGTACTACAAAGAATATCCCCCTCATTGTGTCCTATATAGATTCTCACTAAAGCCACTGGACCCTAAGGACAAGAAGCTTAGGAAACCCCTGAATGCAATTAGCACTAAAAGGACCTTTGGCCTTCCTTTCAGAGTAATCGTGTTTTATTAGGATGGGTAAAGTTATGGTTGAGGTGGCCTCCTTTCGAGATTCTAAGAGGAATGGTAGCAACTTCTATAGCCTGTCACCTTTAAGGAAGGGGAGGCTAGCACTGCTTTAGCATATGCCAATTAAAGCAGTTAGGGTAGCGTGGAGGTAGAAGAAATGCAGCTGTCATCCCTCATAGTGGAGTAGACTCATCGATATAAACTTAAAACCTAATATATTTGCGATGAGTGATGTGTTGCTCCTGAAAATTCATGAGATCGCAAATGAAGTGAGAGATTTGGGAATTACTCTGACACAGAATTTTAGCCCTGAGGCTCACGTTCATAATATCTGCTCGAAGGCAAACAGAATGCTTGGTTTTATCTCCCGTTTTTCTAAACATATAACAAATATGGTAGCCCTGAGGACAATATACTGTGCCCTGGTACGCCAGATTCTGGAATATGGATCGACTGTTTGGAATCCACACCAAAAGTACCTTTGTGATGATCTTGAACGAGTTCAGCGTCGTTTCATCCGTTTTGTGGGTGTCAGAAATGGATACCAATACCAACAAGTACCAATTGATGATATGTACGCCAGACTTGAACTGGAACATCTTGATACTCGCAGGACTGTAGCCGACTTAGTGGTTCTCCATAAGTTGGTGAACGGTGAGATGGTTTGCCCGGACGTCCTTCAACTCCTCAATTTCAAGACACCATCCAGCACTCGTTCCAATGACCTCTTCATCAGGCAACACTATGGCACAAACTATGCAGCAAACAGCACGGTGGCTCGCCTGCAGAGGGCCGGAAACAACCTGCCTATAACTGTCGACCTGTTCCATGATGGCGTGAGATCATTGAAGCGGAAAGTGAAAGGTGCAGTGCTGCCAACGTAAATGCCTCCACTTAATGTCTATGTTTGTTCATTTTCTCTGTTAATTGTATGTCATAGTTTGTCTATTTACTATTGTTATTTTTACTGTCTGCTGTTTTGAAACACTGTTATGATTATCCCTGTTATATTATTTTATAGTTTATTATATTTTTTCTGTTATTACTGTTATTAAGTTATTTCTGTTATTATGTTATCTCTATTATTATAGTTTATTTATTGTTGTGTTCTTTCATTATGGTATTGTTATAGTTTTAAAACATTTATATACGTATTTATTCTAGCATATATCATGCCTTGCAATAGAGTATAATATTTCCTTTCAGTCTTTCACATGTTTAGTTGAGGAAACTTTTTTGTTTAGGTTAAGTTGTAGTTATTGATCTTGAATTATGGATCTTGAATGTAAAAATGGAGTGTGTCCGTTGGAAATAAATAAATAAATAAATAGATCGCCCAGATATAATGACGATTCGGTTTTTGCTTTAAACAGTGTAGATTCAACTGGAAGGTACAAACCAGCAAGTAGTGAACCCGTACTCTGATTGTTTCCTCCAAGGTATCAAGAACACCTCTTGATTAATGAAAACAATTAAAGGAATAATTAAACTTATTGTACCAGGGAACGCCGAATGTTAAACAACAGTAGTAAAACGCCTTGCAAAACAAGATTATTGAATAAAATGCACGAAGAAAATTAATTGTGGGATCGCCTCTAGAAATATTGCAGAACTAGTGTGATTTATCTTTATATTCGGACACAGGTCTATGAAAAAGATATTTACAACATGTTTAAAATAAAGTCTTTTGCAATCTTTGCTAAAATCAAATGGTAGTACCATAGAGTTTACTATGACATTTCAAAGTTGCGTATTATATATGTTTTCTGGTACTTACCGAATTAAACTTAGTCAGGTTGTAACAAAGCAAAGTTTCTAACCACTCAGGTCCTTATCCTGTGTCTGTTTTAACTTTGACAGGCTAGGATGTTCCGCTACTGCAACAGATAATACTGTTACCAATCTGTTATAAATAAAAAACAGTTAGTAGGCCTACATATCAAACAAAGTCTCTTTCAAAACAAGGAATATAAATTTAACTACGCGTTAAAGTTGTTTTGAAGAACTAACTGCGTAATGCAGTATGGCTTTCTTGTAAAGTTGTGCTAATCAAAACTTATTCTTTTGATCATAAATTAATATTCATTAGGTAATTCAGTTGATGTAGTAGTATTTGCACTAAAACTTTCGTTTTATAATGATAATGTTTATATTTTAAAACTACCCATAGAACTAACATTAAACACTTTTATCTTTTACCTATCATGCTACTATATAAGTTATGCATGTTACTAATAATTACTTGATGAAGTGATATCAAACTTACTTTAAATATAAAACTGAATAAGAGCAATATTTTCATCATGGTTCAAAAAAGTACATGAAATCTTTTAAAAACTTGTTTGATATTTCATTAGATTAGGCTCAGTAAGGCAGCAGCTCCGACGGTGGAGAAATGAGCAGGATCGAGGAATTTCAATAAATAATAGAAATTGTTTTTGTTTTGTTTTTACAAGCTTAATTGGTATAACATTTTTCTTGTAATAGTTTTCATGATTCTGCAGTTAAATATAATCAGATTCATTTGTTGATTGTTATACCTCATTTATAACATTGCAGATATTTTTAGGAGAATACAATAATAATAATAATAATAATAGTTCCACGATTTGTCTAAACACAATATCCGCTATTTTAAGCATGGTAGGCAAGATTGAGATTGGTCTAAAGTTGTTGCAAACTAGTGAGTACTGAGACTTATTAAAATTGTATTTATTAAATATTGGATTGCCCTGAAAATGTGATAACTCACTGACCATTTGAATATATACTTAGGCTGTATCCACTGTCTTTGAATTGATTATTAATAGCGAAATTCATATCATGTTCTATAACTGCAGCAAATTCAAACTTTTCAATATTCTTATCGCTTTTATTTGATTTGAAGCATTCAGTGTATCAGAAAGAATGTTATATCCAGACCCAATTTCAGCAAAGTATTTGCTCATATCGTTAATATTTAAATTGTTTTATTAAAAGGTTTTCATCTCCCTTTCTCCAAGTAGATCACATCTTCTCAAACAGTACCAGAAATCTTAGTGGATAATACAGATGCTAACTTTTTTTCAAAATACTATTTAATTTTCCTAATCTGTAAGTGATCGATTCTTTCAATATATAGTTCTACGTTTGTTACTGTCTTTCGCGAGTCGTGATATTTCTAAGTTTTTTTCAGGCAGCATTTTCTTCGTAATTTTTTACAGATAATTGGGGCCAACTCGTCATAGTCACTTTTTTATTTTCGTTGATATAACATTTTCCATGGCATCCGCAATATTTATCTGATATAACTCATCCCATTTTGTTTCTCAAAACCTAACAACTGCTTCATTTACATAACATTGTGAGAAATCACGGTAACTTGTGAATTGTGATTATATCTTATTATCTTGCATAAAATGTCGCAGTAGACAAGTTTGTGGTCAGTTATCTTCATTCCTATAGTTGCAAGTGTTTTATGATATCTATTTAATACGTACAAATATGCTGAACATACCACATAGTACGTCTTAATATTATTATTTAGTTTTCAAAAGCCCGTGTAATATCACGAGAAAGTCAATAACAATAACTGTTATGTTGACCTTTGAACTCAATGAGAACAAAGCAATACCAGAGAGTCACAATTGAGAACGTGGGGTGGAATGTAATGAATTATATTGTCAGAGATCTCTCCACGAGAGGTTAGAGAGGGGTCGTTCTGGTGAGAGGGAAGTGTTGATAGATCTGTCCCTGGATTGCTTGTTAGATCAGTAGATAGAGCATTGTTTCCAACTACCACTGTAAAGTGAACCGCATTAGTTAAGGTTTTTGTTTGCAGTATATCGCTGAGCTGAAATATTTAAACTATTTTGCAAGGAATTAAAACACAGGAAATGATTAGTATAGAACAAAAATTAAATTAATAATTGACAAATTATATATTACTTGCGTAATAATTTTTAATATAATTATCACTAAATGCGATTCCTGCATTCTTTCCTTACATTTACTCTTTTCTCAAGAATAAATTACAGTTTTATGAACGTATAAAACACAAAAGTGTCTAGTTACATTGCATATTGTATTTTTCTATTCAAATAAGTACTTAGGTCTATTTTCATAACATCTATACTGTATACATAGGCTTTAACGAATAATTTATTAGGTTACATTTGCCACTACATGTATCAGCTAAATGGATGGATATTTCATGTTTGTTTTCTACACCACATTTTCTACACCCAAAGACTGAGAAAAAATTATTTTGATATCCGTTACAAGCCCTAAGTGACAGAAACTATTGAGGTATAGGTGTAAGGCCTAAAACATTTTTCAAAGCAAACATAGTTCATGTTCCATGTTATTTAATAGCTTCGTGCATCTTTGATAATATAATATTTTTTACGAATTTCAGTTCAACTTATTTATATGCTGTATAAAAAATTTTCTTCCTGATATTTATATTTTTAAACAATTTAGCTTTTACACGCAATTGAACATAAAAAAATGCATTTTCACCGTGGAACCAGACTTCATGTTTTTAAGAAAGAAAGAGTCCCTCTGTCATTCCGATAGATAATGTTGGTGGTAGACTCGGAGCTGCAATTATTTATGGGTTAATGTCGTTCCTTTCTTCACACACACGACAGATTCTTTTTGTTTATGATTACATTTATAGCCCAGTTTAGTATGGCATCTTGAATTGAGTGGTAGAAACGAGATTTTTCGTCGTAATCTGATAATGCACGTCATAGGATGGACAATTGACAATGCTAGCGGCGGCATTCCCTACAGGTGGTCTATATATTTTGTTCATCAATAAAATGTTGACTATTGTACATACATCATAATGTAAATTAATTTTTATTTTTATAATTAACGGTTCAATAGTGGAATGGGTTTCATTCACACAGATGTATCACATGCAACAGTCCAAAAGTGATGTTTTCCCCTTGCCTTGGGATAACTGATACTCATTATGTAAGTTATTGTACACAGCTTTTAAATGGTGTATTTGGGTAAATGGGTTGGGGGGAGCCGATGGCCGAGTGGTATAAGACGTTGGACTTTTGATATGAGCTATAGAATGCGCAGGTTCAAATCCTGTCTTCGACCGGATTTATTTTCATAAGTACCATCGCCCTTGTACTGTATCGACTCTCCTCCTTCTTCTGTTTGATGGAATTCTAGCAGAGGCCAATGGACCCTGAGGAAAAGTTCATGATGAATTCACTCATAGTAACTAGTCCTTGAAAGACCTTTGACCTTCCTTTCAAAGTGATTGGTTTTTTATTACGACTGGCAACGTTATGTTTGAGGCTGCCTCCAGTAAATAGACTAATCGATAGAACCTTCCACCCTGATATCTTATTTGCTGTTAGTGATGTGTTACTCCAAAAATCCAAGAGATCGCCCAAATTTAAGTTACACATCGATTTTCGCTTTAAACCGTGCCTCTTCAACTGGAAGGTACAAACAAGCAAGAAGGGATCATACTCCTAGGTAAACAGTATAATTTAACCCACGGAATCAAGAAAATCCATCTCTTGAATAATGAGAACAATAAAAAGAATAATTTAACCTAATGTACCAGGAAAACACAGAATGTCGAACATCAATAGTGAAACGCCTTGCATAATAGTATCATTGAGTACAATGCACGAAAAACATTGTAGGATTTCCTCTTGAGCCACACTTACATTGCAGAACTGGTTTAATTTATATTTATATTTGAACACCTTTATATAAAAAAAGGCATTCATAAAACATATCTAAAATACAACTTCTCAACTGACATCTTACAGTACTGTTTTATAATTTTATTATGATTCTAAACACTCCCTATCATTAAAACAGTTGACATAAGTTTTAGACATTTAAAAGTGATAAATTTTATGTATTTTCGGGTACTTCCTGGATGAAACTTAGTCAGGTGAAAGCAAAGTTTCCACCCATTCAGGTCCTTATCCTTTAAGTCTGTTTTGATGAAACTTTGACAGGCTAGGATTTTTCGATACCAACAAAAATTTCCAGTCTTTTATATGAAAAGTATGCAACTGCCTACGCATGAAAGAGAAACTTTCTTTCAAAACAAGCAATATAAATTTAACTAAGCGTTAAAGTTGTTCGAAGACATCACTGCGTACTGCTGTATGACTTTCTTGTAAAGTTATAAAGTTGTGGTCATTAAAACTTAATCTTTTGGATTGATATTAATATTCACTTAGTTTATTAATATAAATTGCTGTAACTAAAGTCGTTTTATAATAATAATCGATTAATGAATATATAAATTAGCATATATCATTTTATTACTTATCATTCTCATATATAAGCTATGAATGGTACTATTAATTACTTTTTAAATTTATATGAAATTAACCTTAACTTTCAAAGCGTATAAGAGTTTCAGTAAAATTATTTTATATTCTAATCTAAATTTAGTTGCTTCTTTCTTATATTGTTACCACTCATTGCAGTGTGTATCCCCCATAAAACTCCGAATTTCATGGCCTTACAAAATGGTGTACAAATAAGTATTATTGAATTTTTCTACTAATAGTAAATCTTATTAATGGTTACTTAGGTGACCTACTGTGGGGCCAGATTGCATTTAAATGCGAGTCGAAGCCGAGCGTGAAAAATGCTATTCAGCCTCGCAATATAAATTTCGTATACATTAATAAACGATATTTTTCATCACGATGAATATTATCTGACATTCCCACAAGGAAATATAACGCTATTTTATAAATGATGAAAAAATCTGTTTTTACATAGCCCCATGAATGACGCAATGAAACTGTTGTGCTTATTTAATTCAAAATGTTCGACACACCATGGTATATACTAAAAAAGGCCTTCGATGTGCTAAGATATATTTGATGTCGGTAATAAAATTAAACTTTCTCAAGTTAAGGCTACATTAGTCAAAATTTATACATTTTTCTTATCAGTTACAGCAAAAATCATTAGTGGTTCTTTAGCGCAAACCGGAATCAAAATATGTGTACAGAAAAGGCATTTATATATATGGAAAGAATTTTTTTACATACTAATGTAACGTTTGGGTGAGAGAAAATCAACTAACTTACCTACAAGGTAAGCGATAAATTTTTGAGATTCTTTTCTGTATTTGAAAGTATCCCATTACCGTACAGAGTGATAAAAAATTTAAATGCTTATTGAGATTCTATACTTATTAACTTAACATTATGTGTTGTAAGTTTATTACTGGAACTCGTTTACTGAATCTAGTACAGTGTTTTATCGTTAAATGTTACAGAACTAGAACAACCGAACAAGTTGTAAGTCATAAAACTTGAACGCACACCTGAAGTACGATTATAATCCCAATTTTATTTCTGAAGACCTGCTGAACTACCACAGGAAGTGGCCATGTTGATTTCTCTGTCTCTCACCTTCTCTGATGGGATACGGACGTGTTGTTTTACAGATGTGATATTCAGTGGCCTTGTTCAGTACAATAACATAGTGAGGTACTCGCTCAATTCACCTTACACTCGTGTTTTTTGGCGTATAATACAACTTCATCAGTTGTTATCCATGACTTCGGAAACTTCATCGCTCTATATGTACTGGTCTTTTGTGCATTCTTTATCTCATAACTTGCGGTTCTTTAATACCTGATAAAGATAATAGATTGTAATCCTAGAAACGATGTGTTTCGCAAATTACCGATAACGGATAAAACAACTTATTAAATATTTACTATTTATATTTTATTACGAATTTACAAATTTATATAATTTCTGTTGGCACAACAATATTATACGCAGAACATGCTGTGTTCACAGAATCATGTAAATGATAATACAAAATACTAAGTATAAAATCTATTGTGACTTCTAGTAATTATTATTTATTTCTTTTTGCTCCATAATAAAATTTGACTAAGTGATTATTTCGTAGATTTATTATTGTTAGAACAATTACTATTTTTCTTGTTACAATCAACTTCTGTGTAATAATTCTGGTAACATAAGTTTTTCTTTTGGGTACATCCAAATACGAGTATTACATTACTTCAATTAAATTAAAAATTATAATCTTACCTTGTACTTTTCAAAGAGTAAAATAAATAGCATACCTTATCCAAAATAACAATGGATAGACTCTCCCCCATTCTACAAAGGCAGGGATCTATTGAACCAATAACCCCTTGCAATAAGTTAAGAGTAAAGTATACGCGATATAGTTATGTGAGCACAACATCAAATTGTAGGATCACGTATTGAAATTTAAATCTTGCCGTTTTTTGGTAGAGACAGCACAACTCTGATACTCGTATACTCGCTGTTCATTCATCTGCACATTCCATGTTTTACAGTTCGTAAAATGACAGAAGCTACTCATTGATTAAACGTGAGTGTTAAGGTAAATTATCATCTTTCAAAGGCGTGGATGTAGTAAAATATAGTAACTTGTACTAGATGTGAAATATGGAAAATTATATGCAATCTCATTGGACATTTTCGTAATACAGTGTGAGTTAAAAGTTTGGATACACTCTTTTTGATTTTTATGGATAAATATGGAGGTATGGAACTCGGGACACCTTTCCAGGTAATAGAAGTGAACTTTTAGTCACTGTTACAACTTTGTCCATTTCCCCAAAATATGCAAAGTTTTTAAAAGTAAATTCCCGTAAAGAACTTTTATAAGCCATTTGAGGACCCCGTTTGCAAGTTCTCTGATGAAATAAGAACAGTGGAAACTAGAACTTTCCGTCTCAACCCAGTACAAAATCGCAGTTCATTGAAAGTAGTTAAGAAAGAATGGATGGATTCTGCCCAACCTTAAATAAACAAAAGATAGAAGAATTAAATTCAGGACATCCCTCTTGGAAAAGTCATTTCCCCGAAAGGGGTTTGGAGGAGGGTAATTAAAAATTTGTAAATGTAAAGTACAGTGCAATCAAATAAAGTATCAGTAACATACTAACTTGATTTCTTTATATCAGATGTTCAAACTGCTATCCCAGGACAGTTTGACAATATCCAAGCCTGTTGTAGAAACGTGAAATGAGGTTTCACTTAATTGGTCTTTACATTTTAAAATCACATTTTGGGGAACTGGGCAAAGTTGTAACAGTGAAGGTAAAGTTGTAAATGTTCAATTAAATTTCCTAGAAAGGTGTCCTCAGTTACATCTTTCCATCTTTACCCATAAAAAACTAAACACAATGTGCCCATAGTTTTAACTCATACTGTATATATATTTATTTATTTTGTATTCAGAAAAGGGTGTCTCACACTTCCGCGGCTGAACAAAAAACGAGAATAACGTGATAGTTCGAGAAATGTGTCATTTATTAACTAGCCACTAATAAAATATTAAAAACATAATGGTGCAAATTAGTTTAATAATAACAGAATTTATTGCCCCTTTATAAGTTGTTATATTCAATTAATAAAAATACAGTATTGTAATAAAAGATTTACTAGATACTTTTTACAATTTTCAGTTCAATTCAAAAAGTAATTGTTTCTACAAATAATCCGAGAACACATAAACAGAACATAACAAACAGGAGTAATTGATTTCATTAAATCAGCAGAACTTCTCATAATCGTGCAGTTTAAGTTTTAATTTTCAAAGTTTTAAGTTGTACAAAGTACGGTATAAATTAAACACGCTATATTCCCTCTTGTTGTTAATCAAAATATGTTATTATAGTCATATTCACAATTATGCGGGAAGTAATTTTTTCTATATTTTCTTTAGAGATTATAACATTAAATTAGTAGAAAAGATTACTAAAAGCTAACAAAATTCTTTTTAATCTTATTTCAACCTACTAGATAAAAATCACAGATGAAGTTTTAAAGCAATATGCAGTACAGACTCAGCTCAGGTGTGACCGAAAACAGGAGTTCCTTCTGCCTTCTTTATACACTTTCCCCTTCCCTCAATTATGCAGATTAACAGCTTCTGCAGATTAGCGACAGCAAAACAATCAGCTAAAATTTTCCTTTGTACTTTGTAGGGAAAAGTGAAAAATTATTGTCTAAATCTAAACAAAAATGTACTAGAAGGCTTTTTGTGTTTGATCAAATTGTTTACGATTGCCTAGCTAATCTGCCATCTTATGAGTTACAAAAATCGTAATAAAACCATTATGCGTCATTTTAACCTATTCTAATGATTATTTATTAAATTTTCTAAATATGATATTTATTAGGCTACTACTGTATACTAGTTAATGGTATTCGTTAGTACCACTTAAAACCGAACCGCATACTTTGGGAAAACTTAGCATAATGTCAGTCGTATCTGGTATATATATATATATATAATTTAGTAATCAGGTAAAATCATAATAATACGTGATATGATGGTTGAATTTCCATTGTGGAATACTGTTTTAGCTTTCACAGTGGCGTTTAGTAAAGGGAAATTCGAAACTGCAGCTTACACAAATACAGCCGGAGTATTAATGGGTCTGGTATGGATGGATCGAGTTTAAGTTGACTGATTTTCAACGGACCAATCAGTGATGAGTTTCAGATTAAAAATTAATTCAATTAATTACCTTAACGATTTGTATTTTTATTGACTACAAAGGTCTTAATGTTTAGATGCATATTATGCAATTTGGTTTTGTTTATTGTAGAACATATAATTAAACACTAAATATTGTTCCTCTAGGAGTATAGCAAGTACCATTTTCTAAAATTGAGAAAATAAAATGTTTTCTATTCTCTATACATACATTTGTGAGTTACCTTTTAATTTAACTTTAAATAGGTCACTGTAAAACTGCACATGAGCGAGATGCTCCTCTTCAGACTTCGATGCCACAACAATTATCGTCCATTTAGACCTATGTAATTTCGGCTGCTGAAACACGAACTTGACCGCGAACTGGAGCAGCGATTACGGTACCTATGCAGGTCTCCTTTGACGTAAAAATATTTTGGCACCATGTGTTATCTTTTCTGTCATCAAGGTTGTAAGTTTCTCCATCAGGGATTGCAATGTGTTGGTAGTGGCAGAGTCCTTCACTACTTGAGTTCGTGGGTTAGCTTCTATCATTGCATCAGAGAGTACGGCAAAAGCGTCGATATCAGCGTTCTGCTGGGTCGCTAGGATGGCTTGCGTCGATGATGGCAGTCTTGCCAACCATAGTGATTAAAACATACCGTTAGGAACTACCGTACCGGAGGTAAGGAGGAGATGTCTCAAGAACTGTGTAGATTATCGGCCCTTGTGTTCTACTAGAAGTGTCGTCTCTTGGTCTTTGGGATGTTGACAAAGTTCGATCTTTAGATTCTCATAATTTTTCAGTAGCTCGTGTGATTAGGACGTCTCACCTCTGCAGCGTGTTTGACATATAGATGTCCCGCAACTTAGTTACATTTGGTACAATCTGAGATCACGCCAGCCATGGAAAATTGGTTTTCAATCTACGCAAACCATAACTCAGGATTGACAGCCAGAAGGGGGGACTCTCCACTGCAACTCGGTTAACCATACTAGTGTCAATTTTTAACAGGGTGTTGATTTTATGCTTTAGAAGTAATTTCACTATTCACTCCTACCACAAATATCAAGTAAAACATATTGATCACATTGATCATGTCAGTAACGTCGATGACGTCAGTGTCACCATTGACGTAATTTGTTAGTGAAACGTAAAAATGTTATTTGAGAGTAAATTAATAAACACAGTACAATGGTGAACTAAAAATGTGATGCTATATGCTTCTCGTGGTTATACACGCTCACCAGTGGTCGGTCCTTCGTGGGAGTCTACGCCTCTAGGGTGGAAGACTACGATTTTACAGAGATCTAGAGCATTGTTAGACGGCGCGTTCTAGCCAACATCACCACCCGAACATCACTGGCCCAGTGACTAACTGTTCATTCCACTAGATCATGCTTTTTATTAACCTCCTGCCTCAAAGCAAATATTCCAGAAGTTAGTCTTCCTCATTTGGATTACTGCAAAAAGCTGGATCACTACCTGTCCTGTAGCCATTGGGAATATTTCTCAGAAACAGGATAACAAGCTGGCGTGGATTTAAATTGCCTCCATACCGCCTTGGAAAAGAAAGTATGAGGTAATTAGCAGTTTATTAAAAATTTTCAAGAGAGATTAATTTTGAATGAAGTTTAAATGGACTACACGTCATCCAAAGAATAGGAGCTCTGACCAACCACCCTATAAGAACTATTTAGTACAACAGAGTACTGAAAGATACTTTATTAAGTGCTCAAACCTCTACACTCAGATAATCAGTTCTGTTTTCATAGCTTCAGTCATTGATTGTACACTTTTAACACTTTGATGTCTAGGATTTCTGCAACTGTGTTCAGTTGTATTCTCAGACAAAGGCCATTGTATAAATATCCTGACTGCTGGACTCTTCTTTTATATCATCCTTTAAAACTTCTAAGAACACCATTCCTCCCATGCGTCAATATTAAATGGATTACTAAAGTTTAAAAGCAAATGTTTCTTTTCTAAATAGAATTTCTAAACAACAAGTCATGCCCAATTCAGCAAGCATTTTTGAGCCCTTGACTTTTGCCATTTTAATTCGGTATCTTCTACATGATTTTCCTCTCATATATTATAAATAATTTAATTTACAACTGCAGGTACGTGGATGCATTAAATAAGATACAGCGTGTGCGAGTTCCAACTTCGTTACCTTTATACGCTAACTCATTTGACTCGCAGATTTTATCACTTTATCACTGCCATTGACGTGAAACGGATTCTAGCGCAATGATTAAAACTATTTGCGAGTCAAATAACATTATAGAAACAACTCAACTTTGTCGTCATATAAAAGCCTTTTACCGCAATTATTTGTTCAATTCATTTTAGAGCTTTGCTTTTATTCCGTCACGTAATATTTGTTCCTCATTCCATTATTCAAGGCATGGGCTATCTATTTCGTCCATAAATAATTGACTCCAGCTTTTATTATCGTAATTAACGGTGATGTCAGCTATATAAATTAGATTTAAATAAACAAATTTCTTACGCTGGTGAAATATTTGCTTTGCGAATCAATAAATTATGCATATTGAATATATTATTTGTTAGGTCACTTTTAATTTGCTAAATTTCTCAGCTGAAATAGTTTTCTGTACTATAGTATTAATGACTTTTGTACTATAGACGCATGACGATGGAATGACGAAGAATGTAATAATGAGAATTGCCGCTGGAGTTCCTAGAGCTTACTCGACCGTTATCCAATAGATTACAGTATCGTCGCTTTGGTTCTAATACGGGCTTCAGTTAAGAATGAACTATCTGCTTATAAAAATAAAAATCACGAACTATTTCTAGACCTCATTTTAATATATCCCTACTGCATTAAACGACCAGCTGCAGGATGTGAACGCATCTACGCCAAAACGCAGAGAGCTGTAATTAATGTTTTTGAGCTAAAATCAAAATTAAATTGAATCACCCTTCCTCCCATAGCTACGCTATGTGTAGAAAAATCAGTTACTCCACAGGGCATAGAGAACGTGTGTATCACATCGTAGTATACTCATTTGTGTATCTGATGAGACAATGAGACTACCACTTCATCTATTTATAGCTGTATATCGATACTATGTAAATGTTTCGTTTTGAGCTTCTTCATCTTCGACTTTCTTTGAATCTCTTCAGACGGACATGACTCCAGATTCCAGGAGTCAAGTCTGAGACAGTGTCAGATACCTGACCCTGTATAATAAAAGGAAGGTGAACTGGAGCTAAACTCAAAACTCAAACGTTATTGTAAGTTATTGCGGTTCATTCTACTTTTTTATTCACTTCTCCCAATATTTTTCTTGTATTTCCGCTTGAATTTCAAAGTGCCCTTGCAGGTTTTATTTCTTTCAACTTCAAAGAACGTGAATCTACATGAAATGTGTTTGTGGAACATAGCTTTCCAGGTACAAACCCTGTTTCGATGGAAATCGATTTGTACGTATCTGACGATGACGTTTATCCGTAACTGCTTTTAAAAACAAAGCTTGTTACAATATCAACGTTACCTATATAAAGCGATGTTTTTATTTATTATATTTTTTTAATCAATGACCAAAGAAATATAATACCGTATTAAATAAGGAAAGTTTGCAGTTTTATGACTGAGTACAGTAGATGAAGAGTTTATGGTTTAGCAAGAAATCTAGTGTATCTAACTGTATTTCATATTCTTGTTTTCAGTACAACGAGAAAGAAATTAAATAAGCACAGCCATCAATAGTAGTTTCTATTTCTCATAGTTACTATTGATATATTTTATTGACCATTGCAATAAATAATGTAACATAAATAATTAAATGCTTTATACGAAACTAATTATATAATTTTACCAAATTAGATACATTGGACGAAGTTATTAATCATTTGTATCCAAGTATTTATTGTACTCTTATCCAAGCTTTCTAGACGATTTGTTACCAAATGTGGAAATTGTGTTAGAAACACTTACATGAACAGGTATCAAGTGTTCTACCTCCCTTAATCCACAATTAATGATTCGACTGACTTCCTGTTCATATTTTAAGGATTCTTAGCTAAAGTGGATTTTAAACGTATGTAATAGATACTATGTTGTAAAAATTTCCATATAGGGTTTATGGAAATATCTTTTTTTGACTGAGCGCCATCAAAGCCAGGGTTCAGAATAAAAATTCTATGCGTATGTCATACGTCTACACGATATATCTAACTAACCTATAGCATTGAAAGTTTTCATTAAACTTTATTTCTATAAAGACAACTCTATTGTAGTAACTACAGAGGATTTGGCTGAGAGTAAGCAAATATTTTTACATTCCTCTCACGGGTACCCATATTGCCAATGAGAAAATAGCACAATAAACAGACTGAATACAGCCGTATGAGACTAAGCATGTGACATTTTTATTGATACAGTAAACAGAAAGATAATAGGAAAAAAGTAATATTAAAAGTTGGTGAGTTTGATTTCAGCGTACTCTTGAGTTGTAGTACCCTGCCTCGCTCAACGAAACTTTCATTATCTCATTACTTTTATGAAACCTAATGGAATGGAAAATGTGAATATATCATGTGGTAAAATATATCGTGAAATATTTCACCTGTAGATATTTTGCATGAAATTTACACACTCAATAATGAGTTCAATGACGGTACGTGTAACTAAGGATTTTGCTGAGAATTGAAGTATTTAAATGTATATGCTGACGTAATTTCTCTTTTGTCTATCTGAGGAATTTTAAATATTCTTTTCTGTATGATTTTCTGCCCATATATCTGTCAGAAGGACATATCAAGAATGAAATTATCGATAGATTTTGGAAACAGCTACAGCAAAGCGTATTACGCGATTTATATGTGCCTTTCTGTATTTTTTTTTTAAACTGACAAAAATTTGCATCTTATATGAAAATAATTGTAGAAGCGATAAGCTAATGTATAACTGTCTGAATAGAAACTGAGGAAGAGGAATGAAAGCCAGTGGCTAACAGCGCCGCCTAGAAATTACGGTGAAAAGTTCACTAACTCAAATCGTGCATCGCCAAATGTTATCGTACTTTTGTTTACTTCCACTTTAAAAACTATTCGTTATCATAAAATTACCAATTTGCCACCGTATATTACCAAACTTTGCAGCATCAGTCGTATGCTTTCCCTATGGTTACCAGAAAATTTTGAAGTTTCCTGACTCTTTCAGATGTTACTAATTTAAGACTGCTACCTATGGAAATAATTACTCGTATTTTTAAGTAGATTTATTTTTTACAGATCTAAGGTCAACTTCAGTTAATTAAATAACATTTTTCTAAAAATATCATAACTCGTAAATGGGCTTTTTCAAAATAAAAAAAGATTTTTGTTATATTTTAAGTAATATTGGCTTAAATAACCATCTTTAAGGAACGCCATAAGAAATTAAGTTGTAGTCAATCTATTTAACTTTATATTTAGCAAAAAAATGGCCTGCAGACCTAATAGTTAACTCATTATATGATAAGAGAAGGAATTTCAAAAAGCGGGTTTTTAAAGAAGCCTGGCGATATGCAGCACGTGTAAACGAGTAAAAATTCTTAACACATTGCTCCGTAGACATGTGACATTTTATTTATTTAATAAATAATAACTATCAAACCTTTACAGACCATTCTATTTGGAGCTCCTTTAGAAATGCCGACATAGGGTCTATCTGTCACAATAGATAGATGTCTGTGAAATCTACCTAAGATAAATTGAAAGTAGGTGTTAAATTCTGCAAGTGTTGGTTGTTAACACAACAGCTGTCGCAAGTGTAATTAACAACCTTTAGCCGTTTTATTAAAACTGATGGGCTTCCTGTAAACATAAACACCTGTGTATTCTTTATATATTTTTTATATACTTTTAATTTCCAATAGTAATTATAAATAGTTAGTCTTAAGAATATGTTTATAATTTAATTCTACAGGCAATTTATTGGCAAGATAAAAGTATTGCGATTTGTCATGGACACATTGTTTATGATAATTATTAAGATAAAACATCAAAAGATAAGCAGAGTCGAAATATAATGAAATTTGTGACGGTTGTTGCTGTATACAAGGAAACAAGAATGTAGTACTTAAATTATAATATGATTTATATGCAAGTGATTTAAAATTACACTTTAAATGTTTCCTAAATCATTAGATGTTTCGCTCATAAGAAAACTTGTGAAAGCGCTTCTGCCAAAAAAAATTAAATTAGAGTAGTCCTACAAAAACATGAAACTGGCGCCAACCGTGTACAATTTTCCGGTTAGGTCGGATCCCTGTACTTACTCTGCAACGGTTCCAATTGTTTACCATATTCTCTTCGTGGTGTAATAATCAGTTCAGCTTTTTGAAAGTAAGCGTTTTGAATGCTCAAGGATGACACTCCTGAGTGTGCGAAGTCCTCGGTAAATATATGGACATTGATAAACTAAAAATGATAACTAGAAAATATGTGTGATTTACGGTCAGCAAACAATAGTTGGTCAGGATAGGTGACAAAATTCCAGTATGGAACTATGCGTACTTAAGATTTTTTAATGTAAGGTTCTTCACTGCTAGAAAATTGGGTTAGGTAATAAGCCTGTCTAATGGAATGAATACACGAAATACATAGATGGGTATCTGTAAGGATATGTGCGGACAATAACATATATGCCTGATTAGAAACCGTTGAAGTACGGGAGGCAGTCAGAAAGTAATGGGACCATGACAGTAAATAGATATTCTGATGTAAACCTGTATGTGGGCATTGATCGGTAGAACTCAAGTAGTCGAAGTATAGGTTGTGAGACTATTCAGAAGAAGGTCCAAAAAGTTTTCAATGCAAGTTAAATGCGTTCACCATGGCTAAGAGATCATGTATAAGTGGGCGGCTGCAGAGCTTCGTGTGGATATTGGTCACTAGAATTTAGGTAGTGAAAATCTGAAATGCTATGGGTATGGCTAGATGAACTGAGGCAGTTTGAAAGTCTAGGGTGTTAGCTGGGACCATTAGAAATTCGGATGCAGGCGTTATGACGCTCAGGTACTGTAAAGTTTAGGGTATTAGAAATCATAGTATAGACATTACGAATTGTTAAGAGCGTGAAGCATTAGAGAAATGGCATGTGTGGAAACCCTGCATGGTTAGGGTGTCATTAGGTTAACAGATATTTTCATTATCTCATCAGATGCACATTTGAGAGCAATTCGATATTTCAGACACGATATCTAAGCACGGCATTTGCACAAAACGAAGCTATGGTTGATTCAATGTGAATGATGAATTAAGTACCAGTTCACCCTTCCTCTTAGTGCAGTGCCAAAAATCTGACCTTACCTAGATTACACTATATTATGTAGTCTGGGTGTCTCTGACGTCATCTGACTTTGTACAGATTTTTAGTTTGAGCTTCTTTGTTGCCGACATTTTTATCTCTTCAGATGAACACGACTCTAGATTCAAGGAGTCAACACTGTGACTGCGTGAGTTTCCAGACGCGCCTATAAGAAAAAGGTAAACTTGAGCTAAATGCATTATTCAGAATCAATCAATCCTTGCCACTACACCATATGTGGAATAACAATTAATTTTAAAATATTTTTAATTGAGTTTTTGTAAATGTAATGCACGGTCATCATTGTTTTTCAACAAGCACTGAATAATTAATTACAGAAGTGTGAAACGGAATTGTTAAAGTTGACATTTATAACGTGAAGAAGAGGAAGTGTTCATCATAATTCTTTTTCCGCTCACTTCCATTCGAAACTTATTTTTTTAACTATTGGCTCAAAAGCACTGTGTAATGTCAACTCAGTCGCTCACTAAATTAATCAGACTAATAATGTTTTTAAAAGTTAAGTATGCTGTGTGACGTCAAAATATTTATGGTTAACTGTTCTAATCTATGAATGTTGTCTTACTCCAGTGAACCTCCATCTTAATCCAGCGTCTGAAATCTGATGCTGTCACAGACTTGACTCATGGAATCTGGATTCATGTTCGTTTGATGAGATCCAACAAATTTCTGCGACGGAAAAACTCAAAATGAATTAACATTGATTCAATACTTTCCACCATAGTTAAGTTATATATCATCGTGTTAGATATTACAATCAAGACAGAACTGACTGTTACTAGGTTTTACACTGAGACATAAAACAGAAATAGAGAAATATGCTTAGAATATGACCTGAATGGTAGATCAATGCTAAATATAAAAATTATGGTTTTGTAAAACGAAATTAAAGTAATAAAAGGTCATTTTAATACACGGAAAACAAAAAATCCATTTGCATATAGTTATAGCTTACAAGGTTTGTAATTTATGCAAAGATTTTGTAATAATGTAAACCCTATGACAGTATACTATAGCTCCTAACAAAATCATATTGGTTATATTTTAATTATACGGGATAATTTAAAACGTATCGCTTAGGTAAACGATTGGAAGGTTCACATTCTATATAAAAAATATAGTTTTAACGTAATTAATCTTACAATACTAGTTTTATAATTATAATGATTTGATATTTCGTGACATAAAAACATTTATGTCACTTCTTTTAATGGTAAATAAAAAATGTATACAATTAGCTGGAAGTTTATTAAGAAATCAGTGTAAAATATTATTTATTTTGAAATGATTGCTAAAAGAAATTGTTGATAAATTTTTAAATAAAAAATTATTCTTTATAAGGTAATACATAAAAGTACGAAGTGTATTTATTTATATTCAGATAAAATAGCAACTAATTTAGTGGTAAAGGTTATAAAATAATTTTAAAAAACTATCGCGATGGAATACAGAACATCAAAACTGTAATATACAAAACACAACCCACGTAATAGAAATACACGTACTTCATCAACCGCAAAGTAACAACTTCTTCATACCATAAAAGACGATTTGATATAAGTAATATTTCGTACAGTATATGGTTTACTCTGTAGATAACTAATTTCATCCGATTATTTGAATAACTATGACGTGTTTAAAACTACAAGACCTTTTAATTTTTGTTTCTTGAACATAAATTGGTAATTCATTACAATTTTGTGACGTAAATAAACTGGGCTATCAACATTCTAGAAAAACGGCAGTGCCAGTTTAAATAAATGCTTGCAAAAGAACAGGTGCTTGGAAAACAAAAACACGCGGTGAACACTTCGATATATTATACCGGGAAGTTTCAATCAATTTATTGCTCCTAGAGTAGTGTCCCCTCCCCACATAACGCATTTGATACCTTATCCTGTAGACATAATTTTTAAGTAGATTTTTATTTAAAACTAACCTATTGTACTCACGATAGCACCCTCAAAAGTGTCTACATAACTTCAACATACATGAACCTGAGAACCCAAAACAACCACCGTTCAAAAGCTTCTATATAAATCAATGTAAACTATAACTGTCCGAAAAAACATAAACAAGTTGAATCTTAGAAGAATAATGTATGTTATAAAATTTCGGCTAAGTTAATTGCACAGCTTTTTACGCTATTTCTCTTCATTATGGCGGCCGTTCATATATATTTTTTAATCATAACTATATTATTTTTAAATTTGGAGAATAACACATTTTTTATAATATAAAATTCCCTAAACTTTTGTTTGTAAGCAATTTCTTTAATCTCCAAAGTTTTTTTTAATATTGAGTATATATAAATCTCCTGAGAACAAACTAATAACATTTAAGTTGTCACAAAATGTAACTACTTCGTCCGTCTGATTCTGAAGGATTACTGCACAGTATTAGCAATACAGAAACTAGACCAATATTAACGCTCTCTGGAGTTTTTGCAATAATCTCAAAAGGAGAGTTGGAAAGTAAGATATTTATTTCCCTTAGAACGCAACTTGCGTTTTATTTGTTATAATATCAGATGTATTGTTTATATTATTATAATATATATTGTTTATATATTCTAAATAATAATAATAATTATTATTATTATTTATTAATTTATATTATTTATTGTTTGTACAAGTGTTATTTTGTCACTGGAAATATTCTATAATTAAAAATAATATTATAAATAATTAATGTATAGTATGATAACTTGTCTAGATTTACATTCAATCATAAAAATTTAAATTATTTGAAGGTAGTTTAAATAAATATCTCAATATTACCATTTGATAACGCATTTCCGCGGACTGTCTTTGGACTAGACTAAGAAATAAATAGTTAAGTAAAGTAAATACCAATTGATAGTATTTGGAAAACATAACATTTTGAATGATCTTTTTTGTTTTAGCGAATTAAATACTTACCTAATTAATTATTGACAACATGAAATACTATTACTTGCCATAATGCTGTATAAGGTGATAGGACGGGGTTTCTGCATTAGTCAGTGACAGCTCTAGGAGTGGTGTCCAAAGAGATGACAAGCAAACCTTGATATATTTCTGAGAATATTAAGTCAAATATTAAAATTTTCATGATACATCCTATCTTGTACTATTAGTCCCGGAAACGATTATGTAATATTTATGTTTATTGGATTTATTTACATGAACGATGAATTATGTCTATTTAATTTATTAAACTTCAGTACTGAAATAAATTTCCCCTAGTTACAACAGAAATGATAATGTAAATTTACAATACAAGAAATATACCAACTTCCAGGAAGTTCTAATTTCCCTATTACAAATATTATGTTTTTGACCTGTTATGATTAACATTTTGAGATGTTTAACAATAATATATCTTTACCGTTATCATAAAAAGCAATATTGTGTCCTTTAGTCTTTTCTTAAAGGTGACGGCTTAAACTTAACAACCAAAAGTCGCAAATTATGTTTTGCTACTGGACAAACATAAAATGCTATAATAAAATAGTTTTGTTCTCATTAATAGGGCAGATGAAGTGGAAGAAAACAAGTTGAATGATTTTACTTTTCCAAAAATCTTCCTGTGAAATACAAAAGTTTGGTATTACATTGCACTAAAATTTGCATAGAATTTCATTACATTATCAAGATGGGTAAGGTTATGGGGTATGGGCCGCCTCCTATCGAGATCCATGAGGAAGAATTAGGGCACTAATCTCAAAATAATGTCCCCTTTTATTCTTAGGGAACAAAGCCTATCAACTCCAACAGTTATCCTCCCCAGTAGACTAGACCTATCGAACTGCCCTTGCATCCTAGAATCTCGTCATTTGCAGTTAGTGGTGTGCCTCTCCTGGACATCCATAAGGTTGGGCAGATTTCAATTACCCTTTGGTTTTTGCTGTGCTTAGCGGTAGGTTCAACTGGAAGGTATAAACCAGATAGAAGTGATCCCTGTTAGGTATGGACAAACCTGGTTACAGCCTGATGAAATGAGTTTCAAAATCCAAAACCTCATCCACACTTGGTCAGCTGTACTGTTAGTGGCATCAAGGGTGTATTTGTAACATATGCCCCCTAAGATATGTAAAAAGGCCTATTTTAGTCTGAACATCACTTTTAACTAGATGGTGTTCAATTCTTTTCAGAGACAGAACAGTAACAACAAAACATACGCTCCTTACTTAGATTAATATCACAAGTAAATAATTTATTAATTACAAGATTTATACTTTGTATCAAGTTAACTACAAATCTATGAAAACACAGTAAATGTGTCAAAGTGAACGTGACAGTCTCTCAATAAAGTCCGAATTGTGTTTTTGTTCGAAACCGTTAAATATTTATATACTGGAGTACACAAAGTAACACCATTACCGTTTCCATGAAATTGCTCTAATCTCTGGTGACTTCATTACACTGTTTCAGTTTGCTGATTGACGCTGATGATATAAATACTGAGTCTGAGTATAATTAGCAGCATCTTTAATTATTTATAGCGCTGTCGATGTTTATTATACATTTTATAATTGTCCAAGTATGTAGTAAAATATTGTAATTCATGGCTAAAAGATTTTAAGGAAGATTTACTTCAGTATTTTTATAAATATGTGTTATTGTCCAGACATTATCACTTTGATTTTCAGTGTAAATACCTAGTTTGGGGGTAAGCGTGTAAACAATAAGTGTTTTTTCCGATAAAAGTATTGAAGAAACCCCCTTTTTTACAAACTTAGTACGTAACTGTGTTTACTCAATAGGGGAACTTTTATATTTATTTGTAAAAATAAACCTAATAATTACGATTTTGTGTAAAATAAAAACAGCGCAAAGGTATTAACTATTTTTTAGCTCCTCATCACTATAGCTCATCTCTTTTTTTCTAGACTTTTAATGCACTATCATTTAACGAACAGTTCGAGATGCTTCGAAGCATCCACAAAATTGAGGACTCATCTAGAGAAATCCCCGTATTTTCACCTGTACTCGTCACTTTACAATAAGGCGGGAGAGCTATGGTCCTCAACATAGACGTCATTGAAAACCCGCGCCAGGGCAACATTGATAATCACGACTATGGTTTGAGGAATCGAGAACACAATTTTGTCTATTACCTTGGTCTATTTACCTTGGTCTATTACCTTTTGTCAATTACCATTATCTATTACCTAATTATTCATCTGTAAACTTATGGGTAGTTCTTCGAATGCAGATTATTTTAATTATAGTTAGTAATATTATGGGTGTATTATATACGTAATATTTTTAAGGAGTATTTATAAATTATATACGAATTAAAATCCAGTGGTAAAGCTATAAATTCATTGACCTCACCTGTTTTTTATGTGATGTTACATGAACAATTCTGCACTTTACTGTGCTTTGATTTGACTTCACAAATTTTAAAATATATAGAGGTTGAAAATCGTGTTGTGAACTTTCACTTAAATATAATCTTTACAAATACTTTCTTTATGGTTTTTGCATTGAACTCAGCCATTTTATTTTAGAGTTAAAAGCCATATTTTACAACTGTTTTGAGTAATATAATTATAGGAGGTGTCTCATTTTAAAGGCTTAATTAAATTCATCTAGGCACCTTTTGTTTTGTATATACATTGAATATTTATTCAAGGGAAAAACTGTATTATACTCCATCGTTTGACATATATAGACTACAAAATATATAGACTGCAATTCAAAACACGCCCAAAAAGTGTTAAGTGGGTACCAACCGTATCTTTAAAATACCACATGTCCCATAATCCTGTGACCAAACCTAAAAACACAAATTATTTCTATGGGATGAACTTAATGTCAAATTTAGTGATACAGTATGTAATTAACCTGAAAGGAATGAACAGTCACCCTACCCTGTCACCATTCCGTGCCGGTACAGCCCTGCATTAATAACTCACGAACTACCTTTTCAAGAGCAGATTGGCGCAGCGGAAGCGTGCTGGGCCCATAACCCAGAGGTCCGTGGATCGAAACCACGATCTGCTATTACCTTTTTATCTTGAATACATATAACGTTACATTTTAATGTACAAGAAATAATTATTGAGTGCTAATTTGTAAAACAATGTGGTATATAATTAATTTTAAAATAAGTGATACTTTATTGTTGCTTTTTAATATTACACATTTAAGTATTAGCCTGCATTTTACTATCATCTTCAAAATCACTCAAACTTTCAGTAGTTTAGTTCATATTTATCAGTAATATTTTAACTAAACGATAAATTATTAAAGCAAGGCAGAGCCGTGGTAAGCTTCTAAGATGTAAAGTGTATGTCTAAAAACAAAAACTATACTATATGGTTTTAGTATTTTTAAATCAGGTATTTGTCCAAAACAAAGGCGAAATTGCTAAAATCTTGATAATAAAACGATATTTTATCTTTCAAAATAGCAAGACCAACTCGTATACCCCTTTAAATAATTTATTCCGTTCAGAGATACTTACATGAAGCAATTACTGACATTAGCTGCAAAACAACTTCTTATTCAATTAAATGTTCTGCTCTTTAAAAAGTTACATACGAGCTGAAAAATATGTGTCGATCTATATGTGCTCTGTAAATAATGTCACGCTGATGAAACTGACTAAACACAGCTTTGATCTACATACTCGTATGTTTGTTTACTCCTTACATATGGGGACACAGATATTAAAGGGAGTAATTCAGTGGCTTCTGTAATACAAGCAACGACATGATTTTGGCTTCAACAATTAAATTGTGTTACCGGTTTAAAAACTCGTTTCCCGTTGATTATTGTTTTATATGTAGAACAAAATTTCAATTAATATTTATTAAGTTTATTGTAGAATGCATAAGATATTGCGATGAGCTTCTAACATAATTAAACTAGGAGAATTTTAAATATATTTTGATTTTGAAATTTTGTATCTATTCGTATTTTAATAACTAGAAAACTTTTGTAAAATATTTTTTCTTATCATTTATTACACCTAATTTAATCAATGTACAGTATGATGGATCAATAATGTAATTAGTATTTATTAAAAATAACTATCATTATACAGCATATAAGGATTAAAGTTATAACTAGCATCTGCTCTCTTATTCAGATTAGAACATTTCAAACAAAAAGTTATTAAAACCTTCCCTGTGACACGAGACAGGTACCGATGTTGAGACACGCAGAATAGTAGCAAGGTACGTCCACCACAGTCAATGTGTTAAACTATTGTACCTACCTCTGTAGCTATATTATATATGGTTAAACATGCATTAAGGCATACGAAAGCGTAGTACTAATTACTTCATATCAGGTAATAAAGCACAAGAATTAGTTTACCTAACCTATTACTTGAATCCAAAACGGAAATAAAATAAATGTACTGTAGTGAACACAAAACTACTCTGTACAATCTCATACAATCCGGGAGGCACGCAACTTTGACTACGTATATTGTAATCCTTATTATTTCTTCAAAATAATACAATAATTTTCAAAAAAGGATTTTTAAGCAAATTGTTTCTTATAAGAATATATTACGTTGCTTTTTCCGAATTATAAAATTTTTTATGTTATTGGATGGTATTCAACAAATTTCAGAAACCTTGTGTTGCCATTTTTCACGTAATGATAGTGTGAAGGCTAAAGGAACTATCAAATAAGAAATATAGAAGAGAAACAGGAGCTGTGCCAAGTTTACCTACCCTTAACTACCAGGTCACCGAGTAAACATCCACCTATAAAAAACTACCAAACGTTAAAGTGATATAATTGTAAAATGGTAAATAAAGACTTAGAAAAACATAAAAAAATAAATGTATTACTTCGTCTAAGACTCTTAATTAGGATGAGTATTAAACTTTGTTTCAAGTACTCTCTGTATGGTAAAGTACAAAAACGCAATTCTTTCTTAAAATTTTGTTACTGACAATAAATTAGTGATTTGAAAAATTGTAGTATTTCGGACATTTTCCATCGCTATTTCGTACACAAAGGATAAAACTACGTTCTGGGATTGAAATCTATCTCCTTCTTGAGTTGTAAACCAAAAACTCTAATACAATGACAGTAAAGAGGAGCCAAGAACACAAACCACACGTCACACACGCACTAGCGGAGATGGAACGCTAGACAACTGAAGAAGAGAGTAGATTTCAATCCACGAAACGTAGTGTTATATTTCTCGTAACATATAACGATGACAAATTTCCAAAATCCTACTATCCTTGCACTCACATATAAAATACACAACAATACACTTTTAACAATAACCACAACCACAAAGTATTATTAACACGAAGTAAGTTAAAACAAACATATACGGTTCCTACAGTGATTAACCGAGTTGTGGTCAGATTATGATTTGTCAACAGTGCGGCATTCCTTAGTGCAGATACCTATTCACGCCACCAATGAGTTGTGGTGTACATTATGTATCATCATCATTAATTATATCAATGATACATGGATTGACGTCTACGTATCATTGTATAAGGGCGGCAACTCTAATGTTGTGGAACGAAGCTACAGGTAACACTCAGTAAAAGTCAAATAAATAACCATAAGTAAAGTAACAGTAATTAATAAAGTGATATATAACCATCATGTTAAGGGGCTATTTAATGTAGGCTAAGAATGATGTGGTATATAATGACATATTTCAAATTGCACTTAAATACCCTTGCTTCACCTCAACTGTCATAAATCACACAACCCTCAATCATAATTTCCATAGGTTTTCTATGGAAACTTTTACAAGCAGAGTGATAGGTTTCGATGACGCTCGCCAGTTAAACTAATTGACTTAAGCTGCCTTACCTTACTCAAGTAAGGATTCAAATTGTTGAATAGATTCAAAACATATTTGAAGCATTATAATCATCAATTTAAATGTATACATTTTTATATAGATCGTCTGATGGATTAACTTGCTGCGGAGCATAGGAACTTGAGCATTTTGTGTAAATAAATGTTATATAAAGCTATTGATATGATGGAAAACATTGAACACATCCTGCTTAAACAAAGCACTCTGATATAAAGAGATATATCTCTAACCTATGTTTTATCGGCAGTCGTGAGAACTTTTTTTAACGTGTACTGTCCGTATGACGAACAGAGAGTAGCATGACAAAATGTTTTTTAACTTTCAGTAAAACACATGACGAGTCTCCGTTAATACGAGCTGTCATGCACGAAACGTAACAGATTTTTTAAATCCGATGCCTATATAGGACGATGGTAATTTCGTTTTTCGGATCTTAGAGAAATCAGTGATAAAAGTGCTATAATAACCAATATTTGATAAACTAACTTACATCTTGGAGACATATTTCGATGCAATATTCGAAATGAATGTATTTTCTTTTATATTTATACTATCAATATAATTATATATATATATATATATATATATATATATATATATATTATTATTATTATTATTAATTATAAAGTTATTAAATTTGGCTTAAGCCAAATCCCAGGTTAGAATCCTAAAGAGTAGGGGAGGTTTTTAGTGGGTAAACCCGTTTTTAGGAGAGTCCCACATTACAGGCTGGCCACTTGCGTGCGTAGTTGCATTTTTCCTGCCTCTCCCTCAAAAAAAAATTAATTTTTAAATTATATTTAACATACAATGCTCAGATTTGTGAATAATATTTTAAAGTGCGAGAAACCGATAATACAATTTGGTATATAAGAAGTAACGTTATATTTTCTTAGGTCACAATTAATGACTTTGCACATGTATTTTGATTCCAGCGGTGAAAGAGTATCTCCTTTACAGTATCAATATATTTTGAGAATTTCCAATGCGGTTGCATATAATGCTTCTATTTCACACCTAATAGAAGTTGATAAACCTGTAACTCTAGCATTTAGATATGACAATATACCATTATACACATATTTAATCACGTAACTGTTTTTTTCTTTTTTTAAATAAATTGTCATTGAGGGAACAGTGAGTTTACGAGTTTGAGAGTTATGTTGTCAACGAGTGAAAGCCAAGGTAAGTGAATTAATATGTAATTGTACAGTACACAAAAGAAAAATGTGTTACCATAATTAAAACACCAATGGAGACAGTTACAAAACAAATAATAATCACAATAACACACTCAAACATGATATTCAGATAAAATATATGTTTGTGTGATAAATATATCACACACAACCTCTTCTAAGGTGTAGAAAATTTACCTAATCTTACTATATTACCTAAGGTCACATACATTAATGACTTTGCACATGTATATTGATTCCAGCGGTGAAAGAGTATCTCTTTACAGTATCAATATATTTTGAGAATTTCCAATGCGGTTGCATATAATGCTTCTATTTCACACCTAATAGAAGTTGATAAACCTGTAACTCTAGCATTTAGATATGACAATATACCATTATACACATATTTAATCACGTAACTGTTTTTTTCTTTTATTAAATAAATTGTCATTGAGGGAACAGTGATGCATGAACAGTGAGTTTACGAGTTTGGGAGTTATGTTGTCAACGAGTGAAAGCCAAGGTAAGTGAATTAATATGTAATTGTACAGTACACAAAAGAAAAATGTGTTACCATAATTAAAACACCAATGGAGACAGTTACAAAACAAATAATAATCACAATAACACACTCAAACATGATATTCAGATAAAATATATGTTTGTGTGATAAATATATCACACACAACCTGTTTTAAGGTGTTGACAATTTACCTAATCGTACTTTATGTATTCTTTTAATGTAATAACGATTTATCTATGTAGGTTTTCTATCTTTAATATACTGAATACATTTTATATAACTCTAGATGTGTTGTATTTTGTTACATTTTGTGTTGTATGATTCGAATATTTTCTATCGTTATGTTAAAGAAATAGAACATACGTCCAACATAACTGGAGCAACCGACAAACCATGTCACTACCCAGAGCAAGTGCACTGAAGAACTCCTCCGTAATATACTTGTACATCAGGTGTGTGCTGGTAATTCTATGACGTATAACGTTTTCAGTTACTATCCGTGACTTCGGTGAGTTTACTTTAACACATCTACTATATTTATTTAATCTTACACCTTTGTAGCTTTTAGCACCTTGTGAAGAGGATATGTGCAATACTCAAAAATCAGTATTCTAAGAGTAAAATCATAATATCCATTCTACATCATTGTTAGACGAAATAAATAATAATATGAAAAGTATAGACATGTGGTAAATCCGTACTTCGCAGCAACGTTACAACCTTTACAGGTACTCTCAAGTTACGGTTACAAATATCGGTTACAAAGTATTCATCAGTTACTAGTAACTTGATAGTTTCCACGTTAAAGCGGTTCACCAAGACCATATAAGTATAGCGAAGGTGCTAAGTTTAATCTTTTATTCGAGTTAATATTGACTGTACCAACTGTATGAGGTACCTTTGTAAATACCAGAATAAGAGTATACATAATAAGAATATACAAAAACACAAAAGTAAATTAAATTTATCCAAAATTCAAAAAAGAAATAATAAAAAAATTATTTTTATTTACGTATCTTAAATAATATATAATGAAATGCAAAGATGAAATAGATTAAGTAAAACAAAACAACGAAGCATTCTCTCGAGTTACAAAATAATAATCCATAATAAGCAGCATTGGGGTTATTCATAATCTGCAGGGAGCTAGTGTTATTGTGTTCGCAAATACTTGAGGAGCATCCTCTTAGTAACCACACTTAAACATTACCAGTTACATCTAAAATGTTTCAAAAGATTCTGTTAATTAGAGAATCTGTAACTGTAACGTAAAAGTGATGGGGGCTAATAAAATGCAACGGAGACATTGTTGTTAGTATTCTTACACAAAAGAATATCTGTCACCAAAACATCTCAAATAAAAATCCAGATTATTATTTGAAATGAAGTGTATATATTTTGATAAAACATATAAATTTATTTACTCATATAAACAGTTTGATAGTAGGGCTAAATTTTATTTCGCAAACAAGTAATTGATAGAAACATGCATTGATTAGAGCACATGATAAAACATGAATGTTAATTTACCAATTATATCATAATGAATTAACTGAATATTATTCTTAGATCGCAAGAAAATTTTAATGAGCACAATTATAACAAAGTAATACTGCATTGACAAGTGATTTATTGGTTCAAATAAACTTTAACACTCAATTAAATTTATATTTTTTGTTTAGGAAGAGAGTTTTATTGTGAGTTTGCTTTATATTTAGGCATACAGTAACATACATTTTTCTAATAAAAGCTTGGTTGCACTAATTATTTGTTTCAGTTGGCAGCGAAACCACTCTAATTTGCCAAAGGTGAAACAGAGTTTATTAGAATATATGTGAATATTTTAATTATAATATGTGTTGTAGCCTTGTAATAAGCATTATGCTTTCTATTGTCTAATGTAAACAAATATTACATGCTGGGTATTTATATTTTCTTTACCTATAATGTAATACATGTTTTGATTACTGAATATTCAATTTAATATATAACGTAGCATCACTACTTTTTGTCACATTTATAAAATTAAATAAAGGCCATCCATCATAGAGTCGTCTCTACAGAAGGCGAAAACGTTTAAAGAGGACATGCTATAATAATTACGCATGTAAAGATAAAAATATCGTAGAAAAATAGAACATAATATATGAAACGAGACTCTACATATTTTAGTTTCCTTTCATAATTGAAAAAATGTGCATGTTAATTTAAAATGTTATTGCTGAACTACCATTACAATTTCTGTGCATGTATTGATTACAAGATTTTACCTAACTACAATAAACTTAATTAAAACATACGAGTTTAAAACTCATTAATACATCTGTTTTACTAATTAAAACAATAAAAAACGCATTTAGTTTACATTTTTGTGAAAATACTGGTTTACTACATGTAAAAAATGTTAAGAAAAATGAAAAATAATACAATAATTACTATTGATTTTTTTTCTAATTACTTTTGTTAGTTTTTAAAATGTTCCAAAACTAATATCCTTACACCAAAATTGTCATATTGGGTCAAATTTGTGTGACTAAAATTAAAACAAAGATTTTATTTTCATTTATTTAGCTGATTAAGGCAATATCCAAATTGAACTGATAAACACTATGCATATAGGTTTAATTACAACATAAATTTATGATATATACTTAAGTAATACCTCAATTTACCAAATTAATTCAAGAAATGCATTTAGAAATAATTATTTTACTAAAACTTTTATACATTGTAAATATCAATAAATTATTCCCTTAACAACTTTCACTTGTACTTTTTCATCTAATTTAGCCTTTTTATAAACTGTAATGTGTTTTAATAGCATAGAAATTGTTTAACATATTACATTTATATCCAAAATTAACCTTAATTAATATAGTTCACTAGCCAGTAAATGGGAACAATGTTCTATATACTATCAAGTGATCCAGAGACAGATATAATGAACACTCCTACCTCTATCCAAAACGACCACCCCTCCAACCACCCAGTGAATAGATCTCCGGCGATACTCGTATAACGTCAATCCATCCCACGTTCTTCAACCTCATGTTCTCTTTGATATTTTTTGTCTCATTCCATAGAAAAGTCAAATTAATTGCTATACGCTTACTCGAGGTAATGTGATGGTGTTTTAACAAACAATAAAAAAACTCAAAATGTCCTGTATTTTATTATTACCACGTACGTTATATGTTAAAATATATTTAATAGATCGTAAAACACATGCAAAAGTAAAACAAGCACCTTGAATTATTTGTTAACAATTTATTATTTTATCTCAATAAAACAATGAAATTTATTTTCCAACTCGTTTAGTTAATTTCGCGATGTAATTCTTATAAGACATGAACAATTTGATATTTACTTGAATTAATTAAAGAGATTGGAACGGCTGCTTGTTTGAAAATATATTTTCTTTCTTTCTTCAATTTTATTAGACGGCTTTAATTATTTTATGACATAAAAAATATTTAAATCAAGTAAATACTAAACAAACATTTATACTGAAAGCTTTAATCATTACACTTTATAATTTGTTTTCCAACTCGTTTAGTTCATTTTGCGATGTAATTTTTATAAGACATGAACAATTTGATATTTACTTGAATTAATTAAAGAGATTGGAACGGTTGCTTGTTTGAAAATATATTTTCTTTTTTTCATCAATTTTATTAGACGGCTTTAATTATTTTATAACAAAGAAATATTTAAATCAAGTAAATACTAAACAAAATGTATACTAAAGGCTTTAATCATTACACTTTATAATTTATATTCCAACTCGTTTAGTTCATTTCGCGATGTAATTCTTATAAGATATGAACAATTTGATATTTACTTGAAATTATTAAAGAGATTGGAACGGTTGCTTGTTTGAAAATATATTTTCTTTCTTTTATAAATTTTATTAAACGGCTTTAATTATTTTATAACATAAAAAATATTTAAATCAAGTAAATACTAAACAAACATTTATACTAAAGGCTTTAATCATTACACTTTATAATTTCCGATATTACGCAGTAAAATGTGTAGATAACAATATATTTGGCGTTAAACGATTTATTTTGTTTTAGAGTGATCATTAGTATTCGTACTGTTTCAGCGATGTTACAAGCACTCATTGCAACAATGTTATAAAGCACAAAACTTTTGACGTCGACTTTAATAATAAAAAGTAGTGGAAACCACTGGTATTAGTCACCCACACCTCTTACCCCACAATGTGATTTTATTTTTAAACCGATAACTGAAAGTCATTTTTTAATACTACTTACGTATTGTGTGTCAAATGTATTAAATTCTGATTTTAAAAATGTTTTAGTTAATATATTTCCTTGCTTAACATACATTAACATAATTTCAAGAATGAACGAGCAATATCTACATATAACATATATTTACAGTTTAAGCTAAATCTGAAAACATGATCATCAATATAATTACTTTTCAATGTAACTAATAACACACAGTGTGTTGGTAAAATATATCGGCTACTTATAAAACATATGAGTACTTTGACTTAGCTTCTCAAAATTCACCTCTCTTACTGCTTTTGAAATAAGATAATAATCATAAGGTATGGTTTCCTCTGATCTAGCAAATAGAATCATTAACAGTGATACAAAGCTGATTTTATACATGCACGTTAGTTAAGATCAATGAAAATACAGTTTCACCCTGAATCGTTAAATAACGGAGTACCAGAAATTAGAAAGACTGAAGTCTGAGGCTTTTCATGCGACGTGTACAGGAGGTACATGCGGTCCATCATTTAGAAACAGTTAACACACCAACAATGGTGTGACAGTGGTAATTTATTTTCCGCGACCAAAGAATCCTTCTTAAATTGGATAAAAATAGCATTAGTTGAGCTTATATGATGAACCATTGATCTGTGTTCATATTACATTACGCCAGTAAAGGCCTTAATAGTTTTTATACAGCCTAAAAGTTATTTAGCAAACATTTTCTCTAGCTTTCACAAAGTTTTCTATTTTTTAAGTTTTCGCTAGCATACGTTATTTTTTTAACCTAGGATCTGCTAATTAAGCTCATATTCGTGTGAAAATATATGAAACAGGGGTAGAGGGGGAATGCAAATAAGGTACATTAAACCTTTAGAGTGTTACCCGCGTCTTATTTGCCTAAAACTCGCGCCAACTTACCTTAGATGTCAATGTAAACACAATAAAAATATGAATTTAAAATATTAAACGAGGTTTTTATGTAATATTTAATCCTTTAATGAACTTGTATTTACATTCATATACGTGGTAAAAATCGCAATTAGTGAGAGTGTTATTGAATTATTGTATGCAAAGTTTTTATCCTCATGATTTTCTTTTAGAAACAACAGGAGGATTTAAATAAAAATATTAATTTTACAGTCTCTCGAAAGTTAAAATAAACCTCTAAAGCATCAGTTCACTGTGTTCAATTGGAAAGTACTATACGATCGATCTCCTGGTGATAAATGAAGGGCTCAAGTTCTTTCATCAACTCTGATTAATTTGCCTGTGGAAGGTGCACTTCCCGCAAGAGAATCATTTAACAGAATGTGCTTCTCTAGAAAAGGAAATTGAGGTAACAGTTACTGGCGTTAACTTATAACAACTTAACATTTCCTGTTATCTTCTGTCAGAACTATCCCGGTTGCAAAAACTAGACCTCTTATAATGCATAAGTTAAAACAGATTAAATCCTTTGTTTTAAGTTTGTTATTAACGATAGATTTGAAAGGATAATATGATTTCGGACATTTCAATCGAATAGAAAGAATAGGGTTAAAACATCCCAAGAACTAGAATTACAATCACACAAGCACAGGCTACAGTAAAGTCTGTTATATTTAAACCTTACGTAAAAGATGATTTCAAGTTTTTTTTGTGTGGAACAAGCAACATAACGTAATTAACTTGCATGACTGTACTCAAAAACTAGTTGTAAGTAACTTTTTATTTTATTTATTAGTGAAGCTTACCTTTGTAAAAATTTCACTAGTCTTTTCAAAAATTTTCAAAAAGTGCCTAAAAATAGGGAAATCTAAGTTAAATTCAGGCCTACCCTACACACACTGTAACTATAAAAATTTAACTGCAATCTACCAGGATAGCTGTAATCTTTATTGATGCCCTTCTTTACTAGCCTACTCTTTGCTCTTTTTTCTTATTCTCCTCTTGGACTTCTTTTCCTGCCTTATTTATTCTATTTTGGTCAATTTGGTAAAACTCTTAAACCTTAAAACTTCCAGTTTTGATGCCTAATCTTTCCAAAAAAAATCACTTTGGCTACAGACCATTCATTAAAACACGGAATTGCATCACCATCTGCTAGTTTTAGTTATTTAATACCTACAAAATTAGTCTTTGATAATATTTCCAAATTATGCTATTGCTATTTTCATTTGGATTCTGAGTTTTACCGTGTTAACGTTGTCAAGACTTATGCAGGTGTCTACATCACATCAAATAAAACTAATACTACAATACGTACCAACATAGGAAACGTAAATGAAAAAATCAAATGTAAGGGAAGTGTTATATATAAAAATACAGCGGTGTATTTGTGATACATAGGAGGATGGAGCACCGCGTTCTCAGTGTTGTAAAGGATGACGTCTGGGGACCGTGTATACATTAAACAATGCTCTTTACGGTAACTTAACAACTTCAAAGGCATACAGTGTTGTATATTTTTTTAAAGTCATAAAACTTACTATTTTTAACATATATTTTGAAATATCGAAATTTTTCGCCGGAAAAATGTGCATGCTTCCCTATAACGACTTGGATTGTAGATATTAATATTCAAGAATATTAATGTTTAAATTATCAATGAGACATCCAAGACGATATAAAATATGTTTTATTAGTAAGCTCCGAGTGAATATTTAATACAATTTATCACTGATTTGTCAACTATTAAATATTATCTGGTTTGTCTAAAATAAAAAACACAGTTCTAAATAAAAACAATGGATTTTATTTTAAACTGGCAAATTAATAAGTTCAACGTTTCAGAATTTTCATCACTCTATTTTCCACAAAGAATTGACAAACCGTTTAGTAAATTTAAAAGTTCTTTTGGCAAGAAATAAAAAATATGAATAAAATATATCAAACTAAAATCGGAGCTCTCTTCTAAAAGAAAATAATAAAGTTTCAAAATAAAAATCAAATACCACTTGGGAAATAACTAAAATAAAAATTTTCACTTCTAAGTTCACTCAAAATTCAAAATAAAAATTTAAACTTCTCTATCCACTAGTTGAACCTTAACTTTCAAGTCTCTGCAATTCAGATTACAACTCCCTCAAACAATTATTAAAGTTCAATTAATTACCAATTAAAATTTCACAAAAAAACAGTTCCAATTAAATATTAATAAATTACTGCTTTTCCAAATCTCAATTACAGATATTAACATTGTTCAATTTTACTTCACTTTTCTTGCAAGTTTGAACCAAATGTAACTTGTATGATTCTATTATGCTCTATGGTTAATCGAGAATTAATCATGTAGATTGTTCTGTAGTTTCTATGAATTTAATTTTTAAATTAACGAACTGTAATCAACTTAACTCACGAAAATGACCAAAAGAAGGGCGAAAATTATGAGCGGGCGCTTAAATACTTCCCTTTCCAATCAAATTTGCAGGACATCCGCGGTGTTCTCTCATTGGTCCAGCTGTATCAAACAAGGAAAAGAATAGTCGCAACAAGACAAGTTCTAATCAATTCAAGGCAGTCAACCTGCCTTCTTAACAATTTAAAAGTACCAGAACTAAATTGCCAAAGGATTACATGTTCGTTTTTACCAAATCAAATCAAATCCAATCAAAATCATTTATTTCTCATTAACATTAACATGTATCGAGAATTGTCAATATGTATAAAATAACTAAATACTAAAAATATTGCTATATCTGGTAAAACTACAAATTAAAAATATATTGAAAAACAGTACTAATGATAGTTTTACTTGTAAGGTTGGGTGGGGCACAAAAATTCAGAGAGTGAGTAAAAACAGTTTTTCACAAGAAAGTCTTTTAGTTTGTTTTTAAAAGATGCAAGTGAAGTGCTGGCTTTTAAATAATCTGGCAATCTGTTATAAATTGTAGGTCCTAAATATTCTATTGATTTGCGGAACATATTGTTACTATGGTGGGGTACTGTTAAACTATTTTTATTTCTGGTGGGATATATATGATTGTGGGTAGGAAAATCGGTAATGTGTTTAAAAGTGTAAATTGATACAGAATAGATAAAAATGGAGGGGAGGGTTAGTATACGTTCTTGGTGAAACACTTGCCTACAGCTCTCCAGGCCCCTCAACCCAAACACTAAACGAATAGCCCTCTTTTGCAATTTGAATACTCTTTGTAACAGAGAAGATGAAGCAGTTCCCCATGACATTATGCCATATGACATCACAGAGGAAAAGTAACCATCATATACCATTTTCAGTGCACTACTTTTCAGAAAATTTGAAAGACATCTCAAGGAAAACAATATCGAGTTGAGCTTAGAGCAAAGGGCCTCCACATGCTGACGCCAAGAAAAACCAGCATCCAGATGAACGCCCAAGAAACATACTGAATCAACCTCAATGATGTCAACCTCGTCTAAAGCAATAAAACCCTTAGAAACTGTCTGAGATCGAAAGTGAAGAATGGATGTTTTGTCAACATTGAGGAATAAATTGTTGCGAATGAACCAAGAGTTCATTTTTTCGATTGTAGTGTTTAATTGAAGATTTAACGCTATTGAAGAGTCTGCCCGAACAATGACCGTGGTGTCATCAGCATATTGAGTGACGCGAGCCTCAGGGACACAAGAGCTTAAGTCGTTTACATATAAGGCAAAGAGAAGAGGTCCCAAGATAGAACCTTGAGGAACACCCATGGAGACCTCAACGAAATCTGACTGTGCCGTACCAAAGGAGTTGGTAACCTGGACACTCTGGTAACGATTTGAAAGGTAGGACCTGAACCACAGCAGGGGACAACCTCTGATGCCGTAGAGTTCAAGCTTATTAAGGAGTTTCAGATGGTTAACTGTATCAAACGCTCTCGTGAGGTCGCAAAAAACACCAGCTACGTGATTCTGATTGTTAAGATGAGTAAATACATATTTGGAAAATTGGGCAATAGCATCGGTGGTGGATTTAGAAGGAACAAATCCAAATTGGGTGTCACTCAGAATGGAATTTCTGATTAGAAAGTCTGTTAGTCTAACATGAGTGAGACGTTCGAAGACTTTGCTGATGGTTGGTAAAATTGATATGGGACGATACTGTTGAGGCGAAGACCTACTGCCTTTCTTGAAAACCGGAATGACCTTAGAGAGCTTCATATCCGATGGAAACTTCCCCTGAAGAACTGAGTTGTTGAACAATTGAGTTAAAGGAGGGCTCAAGGGTGAAGCAACCCGTCTAATTACTGAAGGACACATTCCAAAAACGTCAGGTGTTGAACTGGTTTTCAAAGATGAAATAGTATTGAACATTTCATGGAGCGTTGTTGGGGCTATGAAGAAACTTGATGGACAGTGGTGTATTTTAGAAGAGCTGTTAGTGCAACTATTTGTTCCGTTTATGGTTCTAGCCAGTGGGGCACTCATAAAAAAATTGTTAAACATTTCAGCGATATGACGTGGGTCAGAGACTGCAGCTCCATTATCTTGTAGCTCCTGAATATGTCTTTTCCTATCTGTTTGCTTTCCAGAGTTTTCAGACACTATGTTCCATACAGTTTTGGCAACATTCTTACTCTTATTCAGACGGCTTTCGATCTGAGATGTTTTCAGAGATGAAATTAGTAACTTGTAGTTTCTCTTATTGACCTTATACAATATCCTATGCTGTTCAGAAGGATAGTCACGCTGCAAAATATACAGGTCCTTGAGATGTTCTCTGGCCAAGAGAACTTCTCCTGTCAACCAACCAGGCCTTTGACGTTTTTTACGCTTCGATGTGACTAAAGGAAAGGCCTGGTTAAAGCAGGATGATACTTGACTGAGGAATAACGAGTATTGGTCATTTATGTCCTCGTATAAGAAAATATTATCCCAATCAACTGAATCTAAAAGTTCATAAAGAACATTAATATTTCTGTCTGAGAAAACTCGGTAAGGGGCAGAGTTACACCCCTTAGATGTAATTGACTGAATTACGGCTGTAACAAGCTGTGCTTCATGATCGGACAAACAGGAAGGGACCACCTCAGCTCTCACATGGTCAGGCTCGATATTAGTTAAAATATTATCGATGCATGAACCTCCTGTTGGTGATGGGCGGGTCAATGATGAAATCTGAGCTCTAATTGAAAAACTTTGAAAAATGTCGGAAAATAGTAAAAACTGCCTGTCATATTGCCTATCAAAATGAACATTGAAATCCCCACAGACAAATATCCTCAGATCAGGTTTATGTAGGGTTCTAAGCGATTCCTCAAAACATTTCAAAAACAATGAAAAATCGCCCTGGGGGGATCTGTAAATAGTGATGATAGTGGTGTTTAATTCAACTATGTGAATGGTGACGGATTCAAAATTAAGTTCTGAGTTCAGGTGAGAGGTAACCTGCTTTTCCACAACGGTATACGAAAAAGAATCACTGACCAGAGCACATACTCCGCCCCTGATCCTATCAGACCTGCAGAAGCCACCTGCCACCCAATAGCCCTGAACACTCAGCGCAGCAAAGTTGTTTTTAGATAGCCAGTGCTCGGTTACACAAGCAATGTCGACATTCCTACTGTGTAGCAGAGCTTCTAAAGGACCAGTTTTGTTGGAAATTGATTGAATGTTTTGGTGCAGAATCTTGATAGGCGGAGTCTGTTGGACTGACTCTATAAAAAAGAGTTGCTAGTATCCGAGAACATTGGCGAGGCCGACGGAAGAGCCATGGGGTCAATTTGCTCCTTGTCAGAACAAGAGATGGTTGTGAGTGTGGTATTATAGGGAGTTGATGCAGAAGAAGACAGGTCAGACAGAGGATATGATGTGTCAGGTGAAGAGCTGGTAAAGGTACTGGGACTGGAGGCAGTTTGACAATTGTTTTGGTATGGTATAAAATTTGATCCGGGGTGGCCCCTCAACTGCTGCTCAGGAAACAATGCATTCAGCCACTTAGATAGTTTAACACCAAAAAGACTCTTGCCTGCTTTACTTAGATGCTTGCCACTCTTTGCAAAGAGCCTCTTGGCCAGGAAGTGATTTAAAAGAACCAGAGGGGTTTTAGTTGTTACTGACAGAGAAATGTACATATTGTTGACACACTCTATCTCAAAGGCTTTTGCAGGATGCTGTTTCAGCAGTTGAGGTACTTCGGTAAGAACTATTTTACATGAAAAAGTATTAATTATATGTAACAACATTCCCTTAACCTTTAAACAGTGACCAAGGCTTGTATTGTTAGTGCCTCCAACAATTATAACAATGTCATTTTCATTAAAAGCTTTCCTACAACTGCTTAGCTTCGAAAGAACAAATGCCATAGGGGCGCCTGGGTAGCAATGTTCGAAAACCTCTGCATTTTTTAAAAGGGGCTGTAATGTTTCCTTAAGATCCCTGGAGTGACTATCGCCATAAATATGAATTTTACACTTTGGTGTCAGTCCGGGCTCATTAGACAAAACAGCTTTGTCCCATGGGGTATTACTGGTTGGTGATGCTTTGTTTAGTATTACTTTACTAGAGTTTCCATTAAGAGCTATTGTTTTATTGTATTTAGAGACATATGATTTGGCATTTTTTATCAACTCAAAACCACAACTAAAACTGTCTTTTTGTTGCTTACAATTTTTTTCTTCAAACGAAATGTTTTGGTTACTGAGGACTTTGTCAAGGCTGTTACAAAAATCAAGAGCACAAGTACTGTTGACTCCTCGCAGGGAATCTAAGTGAACATACTTGCCCTCAACCCTGTTCAAAATAATCAGGCTCCAGTGAGTGCCCTCACTGTTACAGTGTGATTGTAAATTTTGCGTGGAACCATGCTTAGGAGGCAAAGTAGAGTTACTTATGGGGGCTAGCAAGAGTTTAAAATTAGAACCTGTAATAAAGGAGGGCTGAGACTGAGAGTAAAGAAACCTAATATCAAGGCACTCAGCCGGTGACAACACTAGTACCTCGTCAGAATTCAGGTCCCTGATACCATCCCAAACCTCCTCATCACTCAGCCAAGTGGTTCGTTTAAATCTAGAGTTCCCAGTCTTTGGCAAGTTTTTATTCCTCGAACTCATGCTTTGGGCACCGTTCAAGGTTGAGCCGGAGGAAGGCGGCGGGACAGGACACCGCAGCCCAACAGGCGCCACAGACGGTGGGTGGAAAGGTAAATCAGTCTGCGTCGCTGTAGAACTCAGAGTCACTGGCAGGGGATGCTGATGCTGGCAACCATCATCATGAACCACGCTGGACTGCGGATGGAAAGGTAACTCAGTCTGCGTCGCAGTAGAATTCAGAGTCACTGGCAGGGGATGCTGATGCTGGCAACCATCATCATGAACCACG
The DNA here is from genome assembly GCF_021130785.1 of Homalodisca vitripennis. Classification (NCBI taxonomy): domain Eukaryota; kingdom Metazoa; phylum Arthropoda; class Insecta; order Hemiptera; family Cicadellidae; genus Homalodisca; species Homalodisca vitripennis. The sequence continues at coordinate 69,074,743 of NC_060213.1, forward strand.
CTGGACTGCGGATGGAAAGGTAACTCAGTCTGCGTCGCAGTAGAATTCAGAGTCACTGGCAGGGGATGCTGATGCTGGCAACCATCATCATGAACCACGCTGGACTGCGGATGGAAAGGTAACTCAGTCTGCGTCGCAGTAGAATTCAGAGTCACTGGCAGGGGATGCTGATGCTGGCAACCATCATCATGAACCACGCTGGACTGCGGATGGAAAGGTAACTCAGTCTGCGTCGCAGTAGAATTCAGAGTCACTGGCAGGGGATGCTGATGCTGGCAACCATCATCATGAACCACGCTGGATTGCGGATGGAAAGGTAACTCGGTCTGCGTCGCAATAGAATTCAGAGTTACTGGCAGGGGATGCAGGCAACCATCGTCATGACCCACACTGGATTGTGATGCCGTAAGACCAGCGATCATCTCCTGAGCCCTCTCCAACTCAAGAGTCAGACGCTGAATCTCGTCTACAAGGGAAGACTGTGCAGACCTCAAGACCTGCAGTTTATGTACCAGGTCGTCCTTAGATTCCAAAAACAAAGAATCTGTCTCCGTGAACGCATTTCTGGTGTCTTTCTTAATGATCAGCTGGGAGATTAGAGGCGAGAGGGGCAAATCAGAATCTCTCACAGAAGTCCGACAAGGAGACGGTGTAAGAGTGACTGTGCGGATGGTGGCCGGGTGCGGGCCACTGTGACGGTCATCGTGGTGCAGAACTTCGTCTCGTTGGTCTTCACAGCAGCATTACAAGTACGGGCAAGGCATCGCCACGTCACATCACCATTTTTTGTTGTATATGCTTCTCGGTATTTATATTTGCCGATAACCACACAGGGTTTCCCTTTATTAGTTTGTTCAATTGTAAGAGTCATTTTATTTATTGAGATGATATAATTAGGTAATAAAATCAATTTCTTGAAGTAAATAAAATCAGTCAGTAGTATATTTGCGAATGGTGTGAAATTTCCCGTGAATATTTAATAACAGAGTGAACTCAGGCAGGAACAGCAATATGCAGCCTGCATTAGTAAAAGGGCAAACTGCAAGGCAGGCGAGCAGCAGTGTAGCAGCGGAAAATTGAAGGCGCAACGGGCGACACTCGCAGCGGGCAGGTAAGCCTCGGCACACTCTTGACAGCGGTTAGTGACACAGACAGGCAGCGTGTGGCAGCAGGGATATTTAGGCGGCGGCGGCAGGCAGCGGCTGCTCGGTTGGTAGTTGCGCACAGTGGCTGCGCTCAGGCTGGAACTGCTCGTACTTGTGTCGGCTGATATTGCCACTGTACCGGTTAGGTTAGGTACGACGGTGCACATTTAGCTACTTACAGTATTGTCCAGTATGCACCGCATGCAAACGCCCCACCGAATCACAAATAAGCGTTTTAACATAACAACCGTAATATCACAATCGAACAAAAGGTAATTTGAATAAAAAAACATTAGACCCACATTACGACCGTCAATCCTCCGCAGACCAGCTTGAATTGATTGTCAAACGTCACAAGCTATGATGAGGTCTGGGAAAGCAGACCGTAGAAGCGGTACAGCTTGGACAACTGGATTATTCTGTGAATCAGCACTGATTCCAATTGCATCCTTAGAGAGCCCTGTTATTACTCCAAAAAGCAGAACACTTTTTAAACCCTTGTCCACTAAAGGTTTTAGTTCAGGTACGATTCTGTTTACTCCGTATCTATATACTCCTGGCATACTGTCTATTTCTACCTTTGCGTCTTCCACATCTCTTTTTACTAAGGCTATTTTGGTTTAATTGATATACAACTATGGAACTTGATATTTCTTGTTTTGTCTTGGGTAACACTTCGACCTTAACCAACCTCACTGCATTAATTTCCCATCGGACCTTGAAAACTTTGCAACGGTCGCACTACTTACCCTGACTTTTCACAATCTAATCTAAAATAAATCCCAATATATCGATCCCAAAATTTTCATTTAAGTTTTAATAAAAAAAAAATCAATGTAGCTTTAAAAACGCTACGTTCCCTTAACCAAAGTGACTGTCCTCTACCAACTCTTTTGAATTATGAAAGGTATGCGCCGATTGCAAAAAGAAGAGAAACAAATTTAATTGACAATGTATAATGATTGGGGACCGAAAGAACTTCATTCCAAGATATAATATAAAAGTGCGTAATTACCAACGTCATTGTAATCGTGGTATTAAACGTATTTTGGGCTCGATTAGCACTGGACATCATGTACACGCAAAATATGAGGTACTTCTGTATAACCATCATTACAAGTAAAATACAGAGAACAAACAAATTTGATAGCTTTCAGTAAGAAACCGTTATCAGCAGTAAGTTCATATGTTGCAATGGCTCTTCAAACATTTGTTACTTCTGTAAAAGTTTGATCGACTAAATAGAATAAATCAATTTAAAATGGGATAATCCTTCATTTGGCATTATTTATTGAGTAAATTAAAACTTTCTGCACTTTTTCAGTTTACTAACTAGGCGAAATATAGTTGACATTAACTGAATTAAGAGCAGACTGCAATGTAGGCCTAGAGGTCTAATTAAGTAAACCAGCGTGACAATGTGGGAAGTGAACAGAATCTAACAACCCCGAGCACACACTCCGATCTCGTTGTTTGGAAGTGGTCACTCAGACTTCTGTTGAATAAAATGCACATACTCAACTCAGTTGGCGAGTATGTACTCAAACGATGAGTCGACCTATGACCTGCGAGTACCTCTCACAAATGCGATAGTGATAATAATAATAGTTTTATTGCTTTCGAACATGTACATGTTATGACAGTTGTCAAGGAAGAAAATGAGCTAAAATTTTGGATTCGTACATGACATCTAGGTTACTTTCATACATACAATTTGTTCCATCCATCCTACTGCTCATTCATTCGAATTTTCCACTCTAGCCCCAGCGTCAGTCAGCCAATCATGTGGTAACCCAAACATGTGCCATAAACTCTCGTCACTACTGTAAAAAGCTTTTGAGAGCAATGCGGTTTTCAGACGAGTTTAAATGCCTTAGGCAATGCGGAACTTTTTATGAAATTTGGAAGTTTTTTGACAAACTGAGCTCCTGCCTGAGAAGGCAAACGCTCATGTACTACCGTCCTGTGTCTCCCAGGTCAGTAGTTGTCCCTGCCTTTAGTCTCGTATGAGTGTATATTACTACCTCTAATGTGATTGCATTTTAAACTGAAAAACAGAGACGTCTCTAGAATGTAGAGGCAGGGTAACGTCAACAGTTTTAGATTTCTGAATGCTGGTCTGCACGACTCTCTCCATTAAAGTTTTCCAATTTTTCGAACGGCTTTTTTATGGAGTGTAAAAACAAGAGAAATATGTACTTGTACAACCTGCCCACATGACCACTCCGGATGACAGGTGGGGGTATATCAATCCATAATAAGCCGTCATCAGTACCTGAGTTGGGTAGTATTTGGATAGCTGCCTCTAAACATCAATGTCTGAGGACAATTTTGAACAAACGTTGTCTACATGACTATCCCATGTCAACCCTGGATCAAGGTGTATTCCAAGGAATTTAGTCAAGTTGACTTCTTCGATCTCTGTCCCCTCCAAAATCACTATCGGACTTTGATCAGAGACGGACGGCTACAAACGAAATTGAAGAAACACCAATTTTGACAGGTTTTTTTAAGATTGAGCTCATTGAAATGTTGAATTAAGTTGTTGAGCTCAGTGAATGTTATCATTTCAAGTTGTGTGTTGATTTTCCTTTGAAACAGAGAGTCGTGTCATCGGCATACTGGTCTATTCGTCCTTGGTGCAAGGATGATCCAGCGTCGTTGACATACAATAGAAAGAGTAGCAGACTGAGAATGGAGCCCTGAGGAACCCAACAACCCAGCTCACTCCCTACCGACCGTACGTCAGAAATTTTTACGAATTATGTTTTATTACTGAGATACGATTCAAGCCACAAGAGTGGCACTCCTCGCATCCCGTAATACTCCAGTCTGTGAATTAGGGTGTTGTGATCAACGCAGTCAAATGTATTAGATAAATCAAGCAACACAATAAGTGTGTCTCTATGATTTTCAATTCCTTCTACTATCATCTCAACCAGCCCAACGACTGCGTCTATTGCCAACTTCCTACTTCGGAAACCGAACTGGTTTGATGATAGTAAGTTGTGTTTTTCCAAAACATTCAAGAGTCCACTGAAAAAGATATTTTCAAAACCTTTACTAAAAACTGATAAAATTGAGTTGGGACGATAATTTTAAACTAAATTGGGATCACCTTTTTGGAATATCTGGGTGATTTTGGCTTTTTTAAGAGAAGATGGAAATATCCTGAGCGAAGAGAGAGATTTATCAAATGTTCAAGCGGCCTCGACAGGTGCTGTGCACATTGCTTAAGGAAGCCACGTCGAAACATGATTCAAATCGTTTGATTTTTTTTTAAGAATATCTCTAATCACTCTGGCAATTTCCTCTTCTGTAGTAGGGGCCAGAGCCATGGAAGCTGCTGGGTTCCGTACCGTAGTGGAATGTGGCTGGTGCTGCTTTAGACTGAATCCTTGGTCAGCACAAACAGATGCAAATAAATTATTGAAAGTTTTCGCGACTTTGGCTGCATCATCGTTTCCAATCTGAAGCTCAATTTGTCTTTCGGTTGCTGGACTTTTATTTTTGATGATAGGCCATGCCGTTTTTTAAACATTATTTGACGTGAGAAACTTTATGGTGACGTCATATGCTTTTGCAGCTCTAATCACCTTTTTATAAATCCGCTTGTAATTTGTAAACAAAAGTGTTTAAAGCCTCGTCACTCGAGTGCTTGTTGATTTCAGAGTAAAAAGGTAATTTCTGTCTTGAAACAAAAATGCCTCTTATATCCATTCACATTTTTTTATTGAAGCCTTTGATGGATGGTTTTTAGGGGACAGCTCACGTTCAGATGAAAAGAAAATTGTCTTCAAAATTGAACTCAACGGGATCTCTAAAATTTAGGCAGTTCCAACTCTATTTCGAAAGAAAAGAGTTTAGAAGAGCAATGTTTGAGGGCTTTGTGTTTCTAATTGTTGTTTGTATGATTGGATCCCGTGCTGTTTTGAGACCACTCACAATGACCTGTTCGCCATAGTGGTCTGAGATGGCTGTCTTGATCACAGACAACCGGAGGTCAGTGAAGTTAGATATGATGTTATCTATTGCTTTCGCTGAAGTGCTGGTTATTTTTGTTGGTGTGTGTATCGACCAGAAAAGACCAAAGGATCCCAACAAGTCGGTGAAATGTTTCGTCAAGGGACTATCGATATCTAGGACATCGATGTTAAAATCACCTATGACGATAAATTTTCGATCCCTCCTTGTCATGTCAGTCAGATTTTTTTCAAATTTGGAAAATTAGTAAATCTGGCAAGTAAGCCTAATAGTATTAAGTGCTCAGGCAAGTCTCAGGCTGACATCAAGGGCATACATGACCCTAAGCTCACTCTTGTCTACGTGTATATGAAATCTCTATACAAAATTTTAAGTATATGAATCGAATATTTCGTTTTTTTATTTAGGTTCCGTAGCAGTATTTAAATAATAAAAATTTCTGTGAGCTAAGGAGGTTACTACAACGCCAGACTGCGCTGATCAATTCTTGTCACCGACTTTAACATTGAATTTGAAAAATGGGTTTTATTTCTTTACTCTATGTGAATAAATTTGTCACATATCGACTGTACTCAGTTTGTTTAAAAATTTATTCTGTATGTTTTTTTTTATTCTTTTCATCATGGCTACACATTAGACCAATATAAAAATACCTTGGTAACATTCAAGCAGTGTCTATTGGGTTTATGTGCGCCATAATCGGACTCATGTCGCTTATGTAGAAATGAAGGTTCATGCAAATCCAAGTCTAAAGGTAATTTGTTTTCGAGACGTCGTGCAGATAGACAGACGGATAGTCGGGCATACGAAAATGATATTTTTGCAGACCCACGAGTTATGGGCTTTTCACTGACGCTCAGCCACAAAATACATCCATAAGTTCGGTGGCCTTCTAATCATTATTAATATTATTAATTGGATATTTTTGACAATTAAATTTTATAACAATAGGTGCAAATTTGACAGGTTTCACTATCAACCGTTAAAAACCATCATAATCCAAAATTACTGAAACAATACTTGAATAAATATATACATGTGCATTTATAACTAGCTTTTAACTACATGTTTTCTGTTAAGGAAAAGTAATCGGTAGATGAATAGGCTTACAGAGTTTGACAGGGTAAACAGCTAGATGGAGTAAACCCTACCTCAAACACAAACGTTTAGATTGCACACAACTTTGTACAAAGCAAACGCTTTATAACACATCAATCTTGTTTTATTACAGTCCTGGGGTAAAACATTTCCATTGACTTTCGTTCCCTTTCACACATTAATATATTATTAGGAAAACATGGAGAATCTATTTGTGATGCTATTATAAACTTTGATCATTACTTGTATTTTTGTTGCTGTAACATTCTGTCAGATCCTTAAAGCAATAGGTAAACTGTTTTACCATATTTAATTAGAAAACAAATATATTTATATTTTAATTTTACTCGTATACTGACAAATGAAACGGCTCCACTAGTCTTACATACATTAATACGACTTTATATTTCGTTATGAATTTATAGTATGTATTGTGTGTATACTTATTTGATTAACTCAATTGTATTCGCTAATTGTTTAAATATTATAAATATATCTCATTTATATAAATCTATACGCAATTCTATTAAAATAGGTTTAGTAAAATTGACTTATTATCTTTTTTTGCATAATATAATGATAAATTTAGTAAGTAAACAACTCAATTTAGTAATTGTTTGCTTACTACATTTAACATTATATTGTGCCAAAAAAGATAATAAGTCACTTTTACTGCTTATCTTTTTCCCGGTCAAAACAATTAGGTAGGCAGCTGGTTTGTTGTTAAACATAGATGATTCGTAGCTTGAATAGTAAAAAACTTCAAAAATAAATCAATTCGACCAATTCAAACATAAAACAGTACTTACTGATCAACTCTTTACTCATAAGCAGATAGATGACTGTGTTGAAACAGATTAGATCAAAGAGCCTTCTTCGGTGGAGGGTTTAGCGAAAAAGGTAGAGCCCACCCCACTTTGAGTGTGAAACCCATGGCACCGCTTATGAAAAGGAGACAGAGCCGGTATCTATGTTGTAAATCCACGTTGATTTTGTGACATTTAAGATGCACTTTTGCATCACTCAAGCAAGATATTGCTATGGTAGCTTCCATGAGATTTGAATTACCCTATTGCAACTATCCAACAGTCTTTTCTAGGAATGTTGCAGATTCCCAATTTCTACTAATTACTAAATTTAAAAAAGTTACAGTATGTTATTGATTATTATTCCTTAGAAAGACACACTCGATATTTTGCACAAAAATTAAAAAAAAAACTGGTTACATCTGATTTAATTATTTTGGCAAACTATTCAAAATCTATTTCATAGTTGGAAACTTCATACCCCTCATAATAGTCTTCCCATCATTGAAGACGTAAAACCGATATCGAAATGTAAAAGGGGCCTTAATCCTGGTTTAAATTGAGTCCTAGTATTTGTAAACTTTGAACAGGCTTTACACAAAGGAGAAGATGGAGGTGTTTCTTTGCGACAACTGAGTCTCCTTGCATGATGAATGTATTTATATGTACACAATATTCAATTAGATTTATAACGTTTTTGTACTTTATTATTATGATTATTATTACTTCATATTAATATGCTGATCATTGCTATATTATTTGTCTTAAAGAGACATAAAGCAAAGGATGATTATTTGAATCAACTGAAAATTAAAGAGATATGTTCCAGTCAAATACAATAATATAATTGAAACAGATATTTACACAGTATTAACATAAACGTTGTGTATTCACAAAACTCTTAAAATTTAATCAGCTAATTGTTCAAACAAATAAATGTTTCCAGGAACAACTGATTTTATGCGTAATCCACGCTTGTTTATGTTATCTATATGAACGTAATGTAAATTATGTATAATTTATTAATATCATATATAAAATTATTGTTGTGGTTGTCCCTATTATAGCTGTTCTATGTCAAATATTATGGGAACAATATTACTGTGGTTCTATTAATAAATAACTGTTGATAATAAACTTAGAATGTTAAATGCAAGATTCGCATCGGTTTATTTTTTATTTTTAATAAATATTTGTGTAATACATTTATTAACACTGTTAGCTCAGCACTATTAAAACTTGTCGCATTACTCACTTCTATATTTTGTGGTATGAATTTGTTTAAACAACATAAAAGTAACAACAAAGTATTTATAACTGTTTTCATCATTCATTTCACTGCAACAAACGGCAATGACATTATTTGAACACTTTACTACAAGTATATTTTACTACTTTGTCCTAAGTTGATCAAACCGTATATATAAATTGATGTTTTAATAAATTAAATTGATAACATAGTTTTTTAATAAGTCAAGAGATAAAAAACTCTACTTGGAGAAAGCTGAAAATAGAATGGTGAACAGTGAACGTGTTAAAATTGTTATAAGCTAATTTTCTTGAATATTTTATGCGCCGAGCTCTTGTATGACTAATGAGTAGTTTAAATCCTGTGAAATTCTTGTAAAGGTTTCCGTGTGGTTCACGCTAAATCAACATGTGTAAACTAGTTCAAATAGAAACTTATTTAATTTTCCTACCTGAAATAAAATGAGGCTATTCATAAATAAATATTAATTCGTGTGCAGCCCAGGACAAATCTCTTCATTTTTCTACATTTTTGAACAAGAACTGATTCTTTATGAACTTGGCCAAATTTTCATTTCCTTTTTTATGTTCACAATCCTTTACATACAGTTGAAATTAATTTTGAGCTTTATTGACGACAGTTAAAGCTAAAAGGATTAAGAGTGAGAACTAACATGTATTTGTATATTTTTAGTAAATAAGAAACGTGTATTAAAATTTGCAGTTTTTGAAATTACTTTTCCCAAGGACTCTTTTCCTGTATATGGATTTGGCTAGTTTACATATTAATCAATGATTCGTAATAGCAATTTTTGATCCTATTTTAGGAAATTCGACTGAAAAATACTGATCTCATATGTATGTATACATAATTAGATTATAAATTGTGCTTCCAACGATAATTTTGGAGCGTTTAAAAATTTAAATAGAAATACTGAATACTGTCTGTAATACCATAAATATATCTCAAAAATGATATGGTAAATTACTATAAGGCTGTAATCTTGTAGCAAACTCTTATAAAAATCGGAGACATAAAAAATGGATTAAAAATCAATTTATATAATACAATTTATATAAAAACGAATCCACAAAAATAGCTCAGAAAACGTCACAGAATCTTTAAAAATCTTTATTGTTAAAATAAAAAAATAAATGTATTAAAATAAGCTGAAAATCCATTCCCTATTTTTCCTTACAATCAAGTAATTAAAGACGGAATTAAAATATTTAAAGAGAATTTCACCTGCTATAATTTCAAAAAATTTTATATATTGTAGTGCACTTCTAAAATTATTGTATTAACTATTTACCATTCGAGGAGCACGTACGTTTTTGGTAAAATTTTAAAAATTTCCACATAATTTAGAAAACAAAAAATATCTAAATTTGACCCGTGTTCCTTTATTTGAAAACATACCAATCAGTGACTTATGTTCACGTTTCTGCAATCGTACATTAAAATGTGCAGCTATATTTTGATCATCTTCATATTACACAATTGCTTTACTAGCATGATTTTTTAAACGTACATGTATATCATAAATTTCTTATGTTACTTTGATATTGTATAAACATTTCCATATCCACAGATACACAATATCAAAAACAACATAACAGCTAAACGTACGTGATGGGTTTTCAACAATTTCAACACAGTTTTAGCTATCACATGTACTGCATTTTACCAATGATAACAGGTAAGTCTAAATCTCTAATGAAGTTTAAAGTTGTGAAGCCATTGAAGTTTTATATGGTACTTGTTACCTTTGATCACCGCACATTTTAATATAATTAAGCTTATTATCAGAAGCAGATGCATAATCGAAAGAAGGTTAAATATAATCATTGACAGCAGAAAAGCTAGGCCTAAGCTTTTAACATTTGAGGTAAGTTTCGATTTACTATTCCGGGTTGTATTAGATTGTAGTTTAGAAGATAAAACTGATACCCTTTTTACTTACTTCTGTCAAACCTTTTAGTTCTAGGTATTGTCGAAGCACCAAGAACAACTATTGTCCCAAAAAAAAAAACAAAACACCTTATTTGTTAACAAACAACAATACAAACAATCAATATCAATAAACAATTACAATGCAAAACACCTGTTGTTTGGGTGATGTAGAAATATGGGGCTATAATACCAACACAAAAGGCTAACAATACTGATATGTTTTTCAAAAGCTTACTAAAAATATAGCGAAAATAATTATAAATTCAAAAAGCAATTTGCAAGTATATGGTTGTCTTAAAGTATTTATACAATTCAGATTTAAATTGCTTAATGTATTTTTTTAGAATCCAAAGAAAAAATCAAATAAGAATTTTTTGAGACCTAATTACTTTTTATCCTCCAAATCAGTTACGTTTCAATTATTGTGAGCCTTTGACAATCAGTGTAATCCATTACACTCTCTTTCTTTTCAATAGTAATGAAACTTGAATCATTAGTGTATCTTTTCAATTAAAAAGGAATATATTTTTATAGCGTATATATGTTTACGGAATTCAATCAAACTCCTAATGACATTGTTTCATGTTAGGTTTGTAGACTAGACTTACAACTATACATAACAACGTGTAACAATTATTCTTATAGTAGATTGCATAAGCCCCAAAACCACGAGACTTGAATTAGGCTGTGTATTGATTTTCAGGTACTTGTGATTTTGGAAGAAGAGATTGGGTATCAGCTATCAAAGTTAGGGGAGGGGGGAGATAAATTAACTAGACAGCTGTGTCTGTACAGTTAAGCTATCTACAAGAAACCCGAGTTAAATGCCGCACCGTAAAATGGTTAAATGCATGAAGTGGTCTTGAAAATAAATTAGGTAAATGTACCTAAATTTATAAACTGATTATCATTCAACTCCCAAAAGAATTCTAATAGTAGGTAGACTCCTCGGTGTGTTATTGTTGTACATATTCTATCAGAATAATAATGAATAAAAATACAAAGCCTTTTAAAACTAAAAGTTCATATTATGCAGTATGTATTGTTCGCTACAATTTTCTAAAGACGTATATTTTTGGTAGTGACAAACATTATCGAGTTCTTGAATAATAATGTATCATAAAACTACTGAAATACCGACATAGGCTGTGCTATCTTAACAGAGTATATTAGTATAAGTGCATAGTTTTGGTAGACAGAACTGTATAATATTATAGTTAGATATAATATTATATATAACTATAACTATATATTTCATAGAGATTACCTTTTTGAAACTTTGTAATTATTAAATAAATTGCTGACAAAGATATAAGCTAATGCTTATATAGCTTTTCAATACAAAAAAACGTAGAAGATTCAAATATATTAGCAATGCGGACAAGATTTTGCGAAGACTTTACCAAAGAAAATACAATTTAGTTTCAACTACAATTTACAGCACACTATTACAAGCAGGGTTACAGTACGCCACGTCACGTAACAGGTTTCGCTGAAGATGTATGAAGTATTAAAATTTATAGCTTATTTAATTCTTTTGATATCCTTCAGATGGACCACAGACAAATTACAAAGTTTGTACTTCCCTCTGGCCGGCAAAAAGGAATCGCACAGGCCTAATAGGTAACAGCTCAGCCAAATCTCATATAGTGACTTGCGAACTCAATGTTGCCTATATAGAAATTAAACTTCATGCAAAACACCAATCAATTTATTTTAGAGATTTCGTAGAGATATACGTTGATAAACAGGCATAAATGACGATTTCCAGCCCCTCGAGTAAAGTTTTCGCTAACTCTCCTACAATATTAGTAGTTAAATGTTATAACGACTTGGATTGTAGATATTAATATTCCAGAATATTAATATGTGAATTATCAATGGGATATCCAAGACGATATAAAACATTTTTTGATTAGTAAGCTCAGAGAGAATATTCAGTACAATTTATTACTAAATTGTTATCTATTAAATATTATCTGGTTTGTCTAAAATAAAAAATCACAGTTCTAAATCAAAATAATGGATTTATTTTACACTGGTGAATTATTAAGTTCAAAGTTTCAGAATTTACATCACTTTATTTTCCACAAAGAATTGACAAACCGTTTAGTAAATTTAAAAGTTCCTTTGGCAAGAAATAAAAAATACGAATCAAATATATCAAACTAAAATCGGAGCTCTCTTCTAAAAGAAAATAATAAAAATTTAAAATAAAAATCAAATACCACTTGCAAAATAACTAAAATAAAAATGTTCACTTCTAAGTTCACTCAAAATTCAAAATAAAAATTTAAACTTCTCTATCCACTAGTTGAACCTTAACTTTCAAGTCTCTGCAATTCAGATTACAACTCCCTCAAACAATTATTAAAGTTCAATTAATTACCAATTAAAAATTCACAATAAAACGGTTCCAATTAAATATTAATACATTACTTCGTTTCCAAATCTCAATTAAAGATATTAACATTTTTTAATTTTACTTCACTTTTCTTGCAAGTTTGAACCAAATGTAACTTGTATGATTCTATTATGCTCTATGTTTAATCGAGAATTAATCATGTAGATTGCTCTGTAGTTTCTATGAATTTAATTTGTCCTATAAAAAACACAACAAAATTAATTTAATATCAGATCAGGAAGACTATTTCAATAAAAAGTACAATAGATTTGGTGCTTACCTCAAACTCCCTCGCGGAAAAAAATTAAGAAACACGGCGCACTGTAATCAACTTAACTCACGAAAATGACCAAAAGAAGGGCGAAAATTATGAGCGGGCGCTTAAATACTTCCCTTTCCAATCAACTTTGCAGGACATCCGCGGTGTTCTCTCATTGGTCCAGCTGTATCCAACAAGGAGAACAATAGCCGTAACAAGACAAGTTCTGATCAATTCAAAGCAGTGAACCGCCTTGCTAACAATTTAAAACTACCAGTACTAACTTTCCAAAAGATTACATATTCGTTTTTATCATAACTTCTCACAATCTAATCCAAAATTAAATCCCAATATTTCGTCCCCAAAATTTTCATTTAATTTAACTTTTAATTAAAAATAATATAATAAAATGTGATGACATCAGCAATCCTAATTTAGGCATACGGAAAATAGAACACATACTAGTTTTGAATATAAAGACAAAACGTAAATCAAACTTTAAAATAATTGGTTTAAAACTGTCTTTAAAAGGTATCACTTAGTCTATGAATAAATTCTAAACCTGAAATCTGTTTCAGATAATCTCTGGAATTTGAAACAGTTTAAAATTAATTTTAACGAGTGGCGGATAGCTTATTTAGTGGGTTTAAATTTATATGGTGTATCTAGCTTTTACCGTTCTCTTTATATAAATATTGAACTGGTGGTCTGAAGCACCTTGTATACTAGTATATAACGTGCGTTTTAATTTACAACTATCAAGAAATCTTGGCATACAATTGCTTACATTAACTTATTTAAATAAGTCGCTTTATATTTAAATGATTTATAAATTTTATTCTATCAGGAGATTCACGTTCCCGATTCCACTGGGGATTGCAATATAAATCTAGTGGTGAATGTTGAAAATAGAGGAAGTGAGTTAGAGACAGGATTAATCTAAATCCCCATTCATTCCGTTCTGCGTAGACGGACATTGCTGTTTTATTAACACACGTGTGTGATTCATCATGCATGAACCGTAATGGAAAAGGTAATAATATCTCTTGTCAAAAATACTTTTTATTATTATCCAAACAATTATTAGTTTTCTATTTGTTCAGTATATAAACTAAGTATTTAATTTGTTATATAATTTATTAAGACTTCAATGGTAGTATGAAATTCTGCATATCACGCTATAACCTAAAATCTCTTTTTACCTCATCAGCATTTTTTCTTGTTTATATTTGAACGTGAGGGTTAGGAGAAAATTAAAATTATTGTATGTGAAGGTTTACTGTCAGATATTCTTATAGATAATAATATTTAAATTATAGATTAATAATTAGATATGATTATAGAATTGGAGAAAGAAAAATATTATGATTTTAAATCATAGTAGCAATACCTTCAAGTAATTTTAGGTTTTAAATATTTTATTATAAATATAATATATTATTTTATGTGTAATATGGATGGTATTCAACATATATAACAATGCAATACTTCTTTTTAAATACTTCAGTCTCTTTATTGAAATATGTTTGTATACATATAGTCATGTATTAATATTGGGGTTGTAGTTTACATAGAACTTCAAACTATTAATACACTTATGAAATACGAAATATTAAATTAGTGAATATAGCTTTCGTTAGTAAAAATATTTACTTTTGAACTTGTATACTTAACATGTACTAAATTTTAAGCAAATTAAAATACATTTATTTCGATAAAACGAAAGACATAATATGGCTACATGTTTATATAATGAATACAAATAAAAATACTGCGATATTGTGATGCCTGCAAAGCACGGTTTGTTGCCGTGGATAACATTCGAGACAAACATATTTGATTGACGTCACAGAGATAAAACGTTTCCTCTAGCTTTTATGTATTCTTGCTATAACAGCCATGCATGCAGATATTTGGAATATACTTTGTATTGAAATCACGAAGACGTATTAAAGCAATTTAAACGGGTTGTTGAATTCGTTGAAACTATAACAATCAAATGAGTCCATTTAAACTGTTTGTACGTTTTTTTAAGATGACCGACTTGAAATTTGGTACATAGGTTTCTCTTAGTCCAAAAAAGAATTATACCGATTTTTTAATCAAAAGGTCAAAGGCTAGCCCATACGTCTATCCGTTCATCCGTTTGGCCGTCTATGCGATAACTCTTAATGGACAAATCCTACAAATGTATTACAGGTATTGGGTACACTCTTTTTCGGTTAAAATACATCATTCGAGTATGTCCGTCCGCACGATATCTCGAAAAAGATCTGACTTGTGGAATTGAACTTGTCCATGAAGGTTCATTTCTATATTAAAAAAACTAATTTTGATGATGGTGCATGTCACTCCATGGACTTTGAATGAGCGTTAGCGGTTATTTCACATTTATCTTATGATTTATTATTAGTCTTATTTCATACATGGTACCGGTAAGAATTTAGTTCAATAAGTACAATCATGTAATATTTTTAAATGTAAAATGGTAACCTAAATATCTTAACACATACGTTGTCATCTTTTAAAAACGGAATGTATCAATAGGCAAGATATCTCGTGAATTATGTCATCACTGTTGGCTTTAAAATTTACATGAACGTTAATTTCTTGCAAGTACATACATAATTACATAAGTACATAGACATGTACACTGAAAAGAATAAGTTGTATTTTGGTGCATGTTAAGCCATGGAATTTAAATTATCGTCACTGAAACCTATCATTCTGCAGGTGGGCACTATTTCTCCTTTTTCTGTCTGGGGTTGTAACGATTTACTTATTCTATGATTGTTGGTTTGTTATGTGTTTGAAGGACAAATCTACAACGAAATGAGCTAAATCTTGAACTTTTGCGTGTACCCTGTGTGTGTAGCCTATTATACTCGTACGCTGTACCTATCTCGTTTAATACCAAGTATTACATACTTTTGCAATTCAATATTAATTAATAGTGTTATACGTACCGCATATAACTACTGTTTTACTGACTTCACGAATCCCTCTTTCAAATGCTCTTAAATAGTTGATAGTCAACATTTCATATATTATTTTGGTAATACACAAGGTTAATAGAAGTAGGAATTAATGATTTTCACTTGTTCTGTAAAGTATTGATTTTTGAATAGTATTATACAGTAGTGTTAGGTAATATACGATTTTGGAACACAGTTGAGCTATAATTAATTAAACCGTTACCTGTATAGAGACAGTTACACCGGTGGTGTTAGTGTGTTCAATAACAGTGAAATTATAGCAAATACTAAGTATTAGCAAGATATTCTACTGTTTTCTTCTTACTGAAACCCTTCAGACTGCCGTGGCCTTCAGATCCCAGAAGTCAAATCTAACAGTTTAGGTTTTCTATGAAGATAATTATGGCCAATTGCCAGCTTATAGATTATATTTCTTTTCTTAGAATTTATTTCGCATTTAACTACAAACTTTTAAACCTAATGTATACTGATTCCCACGTCTCAACAATGTCTAACTACACAAAATAAATTCAATATTAGGTCATATATGTAACCTGGTATTAGCGATGTATTTATGTTATTTTTATATGTAAATTTATTTGTAAAATTGTGTTGGCATTAATAAATAAATAAATAACAGGATCAACTTCGAACGGGCCCAAATGGTCTATTACAACATTTAAACTATAAAATCAATATGTGTGTGTGTTTTCGTGTGTAGGGTAACCAAAAAAGGATGCAACAAACATCTGGGACTGAAAGTAATCATGATTCAAAGAAAGAAATGTCATATAAAGATGACTGAAGAACTTTTTTCTTAATTTTACTAGCCAGTTATAAATATTTAAAATATTTTGGTGTGATGGCACCTTTAAAATTTATTACAGGCAAAATTTAAAAAACATTATTAGTATAAACAAATTACAAGATAGTTTTTGCAGTTTTCATTGCAGTTCTAACAGTAGTTAAACAAAAAACGAGAACACGTAAAGGAGCACAACAAACAAAATAAATTGAATTGATTAAGACAGTATAAATTCACTTAAACGTATAGTTTAGGTTTTAAGTTTCAAAATTCGTCAATTTTATAAAATAAATTACAAATTAACCATACTCTATTACCTATTATTTCTAGCCAAAATAATTCATTATACACATCTTCAAATTACACAATTATTTGTATTATATCTCCAATAAGAATGTAATTAGTTAGAAAAGAATACTACAAACTAACAAAATATGTTCTTAATCTTATTTAACCTATTAGAGAAAAATCACAAAGTTTTGGAGACAATATTCAGCACTTACTAAACTTAGGTGCGAACAAAAACACGAGTTTCCATCTGCCTTCTGTTATTCACTTCCCCCTTCTCTCAATTACGCAAATTACCCGCTTCTGTTGATTGGCGACAGTCAAACAATAAACTAATATTTTTCTTTTTACTTTGTAAGAAAAATGAAACACAATTATTAAAAACTATACAAGAATCTACTAGTGTAAGACTTATGTAATTATTAGTAATATAAAATTCATAGAATCAATGTACAGATAGTTGTTGGAAAGGAAGTCTTGTATTACAATTCGATACAAACATCCTCCGGATGTAACTAGATACGCACATCCGCCCAGACGCCGATGGTGAACAAACAGGAAATGCTTATTTGTAAAAACCGTGCGACAATGTAAGGGACAGCCATGCTGATATGGAAAATTGTTACTCACCAATTATGATGGAGAGATTTGGCAGAGGCGTGGTCAATGAGCTGGCGGGAGAAGAACATCAAAACTGAAGAACAAGGAGGAGAGGTGGAAGTCGAGGCCGGAAATTCGAAAACTGAAGTTCGGGAGTGCTAGTGTTGGTGTTCGTGTGCGGAAAATATCTCTAGGCGTAATAAATGTGATGTGAAATAAAATGTAAGTAATTTTAAGAACTTAGTATATTTTAGGGTTCATTAATCATTTTCAATTCCATATCTATTTAAATGTTCACAATTTAGAAAATGTAAATTCATGTAAATGTTTAGCTATTTTAAAGAAAGTTTCTCATGTTAGTCCATGAACTCATTATTATTGCAACACTACAAAATTACTAGTAAATGTTATAATGAATTAAATTCAAAATAAATTGTAATGAATAATTTAATATTAAATATGTCTTCAAAGTATTAAGACATTAAGTTTTGTGCTTAATATGTCGATTGACGCAATCAATTAATCAATTTAATGAAATGTTGTCACAAATAAATGTGTTGGTTCATTTGAGGGTATTTGTACTGCCAATCTAACCTATTATTAAATCCTCTCACAGCAACCCTTGCTCAAAATATGTCACAACCTTAATCTTAAACTAAACCAACCCTACAAAACCTTACATGGTGGAGACGCTAAAACTCGATTGGCATTCAATTTCCTCACATGGGCGAGCACATAGTTTCATAGGCTAGGTATAAATTAGAACTAAATAATATTTATAAGAAAGTATTTAACTAAAATAGCCTACTTCAGTGACAAACCACTCATTTACCTAAAAGATAAATTAAATTTCCAATAACTCAAAAATATTTTCAAACCCGTAATTAGAGTAACGCCAAGTAAACTAACGAGGTACGTCAATGGACATGTATAATTAAATGGAAACCATACTACATGAAGATTTAATACCATTAGACACATATAGGACTTCCAAAAGTGACATAATAAAAATATTAAATGAAAATGGAATTCTATCTAGAGACACAGACACTGTAGCAGACCTCAGACCTATCCTAGCGGCACTTAAGAACTTAACACGTATAAGCGCAAGTCACCCTAATATTAAAACCATATTTAATTATTTAACTACACGAAAAACTCACCTAAGTGAAGAGGACAGGGAAAACTATAAGGATCTAGCTACAATCGAGGATTTTCTAGTGCAGAGAACAAATTTACACGACATAGTACATAACCCTGAGGCGGACATCAAGACACAAGCACCCCCAACCTTAGCACAACATTACGAGCCACTCACACTACCTGACAGAACGAACACAGCAACCATGGGGGAAAACATACCGCTAATATCAGCTGGGACTTACACAGGTCTCCAGAGCGAAAATCCACAAGATTTTTTAGACAAATTCTTAGTTGCAGCAACTTCAAACAGATGGACAGATAACACTAAAGTTAATTTATTCCCAGCGCATTTATCAGGCACAGCACTAACTTGGTTCAAACACTACAGGCAAAAACAACGAGGGGAAGCCATACAATGGGATCAACTTGCTAAAAGTTTCATAGAGGCTTTCACTCCATTAGCACAAACCCAGAGTCTACAAATGATTTTAGAACACAAAATACAGGGAGAGAACGAGCCAACACTAAACTATTTTTTAGATATATTAACAACATGCCGAAGATATGACCCTACAATACAGGACAAGCAAATTATACATTTTATCATACAGGGACTAAAACCAGAAATCTGTGAACGAGTTATAGGACTGAAAAACGACACCTTAAGTGATCTAGAGACTAATTTAAAAATTACAGAACAGCTAGTTCTAACACAAATGAAAAACAAAGAAAGATACAATAGGGTTGCAGCAAACAGACCCTATAGTACACCCTTATATGAACAAAACATCATCCATAAACTACAAGCAGAAGTTAACACCCTAACCAATTTAGTAGCTACCCTAACTACAAACCAAATTTCAAATCATAACCACAGGTACGAAAGGTCTCCATCCCCGTATGAAAACTCAAAATATAAGCCAAGATATGATAGAACACCTAGTCCTCACCAGAATAGACATATGGAAAGCCCAAACTACCCCAAACAAACCCAAAGGCCACCTATGATTAAACACGTTACTTTCAGTGATAGGAGAAGACAAAACCATTCCCAAATACAACCTGCTAGACAAAATAGGTATTGCACTATTTGCCGTAAAGACAACCATAATACTGAACAATGTTGGTTCAAGCAACGTTCATTAACTTCTCAACCCCAAAGTAACCGCTTAGCACCTAAAACCAACAATACACAAGAGCTGTTCTGCAGGTACTGCAAGCGAACAAACCACAATATCGAATCATGTTACAAGTCTAATTATTATAAACAGAATCAACAAAAAAACGGGAAATAGGGGGAGGTTATACTAACCCTTACCGAACTTCCCCCTTACTAAAAGCGAAAACAAATAACACTATAGATTTTAACCAAAGGAATCGACAAACTTACAAATGTATAAAGTCTATGACATTTACTCCAACTAACCCCAAAGTAATACCACTATCAACCCCTGGAAAGACCAGTTCAGAAGTGATATTTAAAGCCATACATTATAATCAAGAATTCCCACCCTTAAAGAAGATGCAAGAAATCGAACAACCTATTATGCAGAAGCCTATACACACCATGAAACTTCAATCTGCGCTCAATCCAACCCCAATCCTAAGTGAACAAAACCCCTCGGGGACAACAAATATAAATAAACCTAGTTTTACAAGAAACCTTGCAGTCTCAGAAAATTTCACAGGACAGATAAAACCTAGCGTATTAAAGGTAGTAGCGCACGTAAAACAGGACCCAGATTGTATTATGGGGGAGGTAAACACACATACTGGATTGGAAGAAACCATTGAGATAGACACTATACAGATTTTAAATCACATAGAGCAACAGAAGAAACAGAATATGATAGATTGTACTAACTTGCAAGAAATAACGCAAGACAGGATACACAGACCGAGGAAAAATAAAACATTATTATTAGAGGATATTTATGAACTCATATTTAATTGCGAAAATAAAACTACGAAGAAGATACCTGTCCTAACAATAGACGTAGCCTTGACCACAAACCCTCGACATCCAGTACCCTGCATTATAGATACAGGATGTAACATAAACATTATTAGAGCGAACTAGTTTGTGAAACAAAATTAAATAATAGCAACCTACCCTCGTTGATATCGGCTAACGGTATACCATTAACAGTTTTGGGTTCGACAAAAATCGCCATAAAAATTGACAAAGTAATACTTGAAGACACGTTTTATGTGACACCTGATCTAAACAGCCCAATATTGGTAGGAAACATATTCCTATTTCAGAACTGCGTGGAGTTAAACTATAAAAATAAAACAATAAAAATTACCAAATATCAGATTGAACATATAATACCTATGAATGAACAGTGGCAGTTAGACATCAAGAATTTTAAAAACACACAGGAATTAGAAGTACAGCAAGTAACAGAGGTAACAGCCCCACAAGACATAATTATAGCACCACATCAGCACATTAGAATTAGCTCTTTAAAAGGTATAGAGTCTCGAACAGCCATCGAAACAGATAGGAATCTAAGAATAAAAAAGAAATGTCATGCATATCTTACAGAAGGGGAAGATGGTACAGATACAATTGTAAATATTTATAACGCATCAAATTTCCCAAAAAGGATACCCGCACATACTACGATAGGACATATACATTACCCAACTCTCGAAGCACAGCCTACCCTGGAACACCATACCACTACAACTGACACAGGAAAAACAATATTGACAGATAAGGACGGCATAGTATTTGATATCTCACCACATTTAACCCTCCAAGAACACAAACAAGTCCTTGACGTTTTACAGAAATACAGACACATATTTACAACAAAGGTAATCAATTTAACTCCTGCAAACATACCTCCTGTTAAACTCGAATTAAAACCGAATACGAAACCTGTAAACTCACCACCGTATAGGCAGAGTAAAACAGAAAGGGAAAAATTAAACAAATTATTGGACGATTTAGTACAAGCAAAAATATTAGAGGAATGTCAGGATTACACAGAATATGCAAGCCCAGTATTTTTAGTGAAAAATAAAGATGGAAGCGACAGAATGGTAGCTGATCTCAGGAAGGTTAATGCACAGTTGAAAACAGATGCCCACCCCATTCCTTCAGTAAACCTGGTTTTAAGCTCTTTGAACAAAGCGCACACATTTACAAAATTAGACCTTAAAAATGCATTTTATTCCATGGAGGTTAGGAAAGAAGATAGGCATATCCTAGCCATAAAAACTCCGGATAGACTTCTACAGTTTTGCCGACTGCCGATGGGACTTTCAACTTCAACCACATTATTTAGTAAAGCCTTGAATGCGATATTAAACCGTCACCTTTATAATAAAGTCATCTGTTACGTAGATGACCTAATTTGTTATGGTGACTCATTTGAAAATGACTTACATAATCTAGAAACTATATTAGAAGAACTAGAAAAAGCTAGTTTGAAACTAAATACAAAAAAGTGTAAATTTCTCTACAAAAGTGTAAACATTTTAGGACACGAGGTATCACGGGAAGGCATTTTACCCCAAAAACAGTCAGTAGAAGCTATCACCGAATTTAAAAGACCAACTTGTGTAAGGCAAGTGAGACAATTTTTAGGATGCTCAGGATCCTTCCGCAGATTCATCCAAAATTATGCCAAAATAGCACAACCCCTTACTGAGATAATAAAAGATTCAAATAAAAACATGGCATTTAAATGGACGGATCTATGTGAACAGGCTTTTATAAAAATCAAACAAATTTTGACAAACCCACCATTACTATCACATTGGAAGGACAACAGGGAAGCACACATTTATGTAGATAGCAGTTTGATTGGATGCGGAGCAGCGTTAGTACAGTTAGATGAAGAAAATAATAGAATGTACCCAATTTATTACATGTCAAAAAAATATTCAAATACCCAAATGCGTTACAGCAATGCTGAACGTGAAATGCTAGCGCTAACCTATGCTGTGAACTACTTCAGAGAATTCACGCTTGGTAGACAAACAACAGTTTATACGGACTGTGCCGCATTACAGTTTTATAAAAATTTTAAGCACACTTCCACTAGATTAAACAGATTAGCACTGTCATTAACAGACTACGACATTGTAGTAAAACATAAACGTGGCGCTACAAACGTGTTAGCAGACGCCTTAAGCAGAAATCCTTTAGAACAACCTTTGGATGAAGAATTTACGGACGTGTGTTTAACTGTCAATACTTTAATACAGACAAATCTACCCCTACTACAAGCTCAAGACAGTTATTTAAAACAAATACGCCTTGCGATGACCTCACCTGAGGCGGTAAATAAAAAAATCAGACGGGCTTCAAGACATTACGAAGAAATAGATGGATTGTTATATTTCAAAACCTTCAACGGACAAGAAACTAGAAACTTATTGGCTATACCCCAAAAACAAACACAAGAAATATTAAAAATATTCCATGACAACCCCTACACGGGTGGACACTTATCACATTACAAAACAGCTTCAAAAATAAAATTACGATATCACTGGCCGAATATGTACCGTGATATCCTCCAATATACAAAATCTTGTGAAGAATGTCAACTACGTAGGCCAAAAACGAACAAAAATTACGGCCTACTACAACCTATTCCACCCTCCATAAAACCCTTTGACAGAATAACAATAGACTTTGTAGGTAATATTACACAAAGTAATGGTTACAAATATATCCTAGTTGCAACCGATGCCTGCACTAGAATGGCATTTGCAACCCCTTGTAGAAATGCAGATGCGAACACAGTAGCGCAAAAATTATTAAATCTATTCTGCACATTTGGATTTCCTAGAATTATTAATCATGACAGAGGAACGCACTTTATGAATTCTGTAATTTCACAGTTACTAAATGCACTCGGGATTGAACAAAGGCCAGGCGCTGCTTATATGTCACAAGTACAAGGTGCGGTTGAAAAATACAACCACACGCTAATCAAGGCAATATCTCATTACGTTGTGGAAAAACCCCAAACTTGGTCAAAATACGTACAAATAGTTACCTTTGCCTACAACACGTCTGTAAACATTTCAACAGGCTACACACCGCACTACCTCATGTTTGGTTACGAAGCTAACTTACCGTCTGATTGTATATATTTACAGGTTAATCCCGAAAAAATGGTGTTGGAAAATATAGAAATTTTAGAGCAAATACGCAAAGATATGCCGAAAATCATGAAAAAAGCCCAGGAAGCGCAAAAGAAATACTTTGACCGTGACAAAACTCATTTGGATTTAAACCCCGGCGATGAAGTCTTGGTCCATTTCCCGAAAGACCACACAAAAAAATATAGTAAATTTCAAACACCATTTAGAGGTCCTTTCGTTGTCAAAAAAAAAATTAACGAAGTGACATATGCAGTAGAAATTTACCACAGGGGAAGGTTAACAGAACAACCAATACATGTTGCTAGAATAAAATTATTCTATAAGAGAATATAAAACAAATATGAAGGGACTTGAGCAATAATAAAATATTCAAGAATAATATATACAATATTTCTCATGAACATCACTATGCACTCACTGCCTTGTAGTAAAATTTGAAGAGAGTGAAAAGTATATTCGCAATAATTTCCTAATATATGAGGGTAAAAAGCTACTACATAGTCACGCAAGAATCGCTTTAAAAAATAGGTATTATACTCCAGGAGTTGAGAGACCGGTTAACTTGATTACGGTTTGAATGATTCATTATAACGTTATATAACCTTGAGAGTCACTGAAATAAGTCTAACAGAAATAAAAATGTATATTAAAATCTCGATGTTGTGTCGGAAAACGATAGAGAATAAAGACATAAAAGTTTTAGAAAATTAAAACGCCTAACTTTGTATTTTAATGTGAGGTTTACTGTAATTTAGTGATTAAGTGATAGGTTACACGTACCAAAGATATTGGTATAGATAATCCCAATACACAGGACACTAACACAGCACACACGACACGACACGAGCAGAGCCTGTAACCCACGGTAACCGTACTTAGACTGGCTAGTAAGACTTGACCGTGACTCTGGTATGTCTCCCAGGCAGATAAGTTTTCTGCTAACTCAACTAACTTCCCACGCTATACTACACCGACTGTGTTGTGACTATGACTAGGGGGCATTGCCTCGTACCGGTGGTCTGGGTCGCCAAGGGCCCTGGTGGTTCAGACAGCTTAGTATGCAAGTAATGTTTCCCACGTACTCGTTTACTACAGTAACATAGCGTACTCTAACTTGAAACAACGTACATATTAGACTTACCTGAGGGATCTGTATATATATAGCCTAGTAATAAGGAATATAAAATATGATAAGGTGTACTACATATATCATATTTGTTAGTAGATAACAATGTTAACTTAATATACCCTACAAGGACTCAAATTTCCTGAGATGCATCTCAAAGAAAGAGACATACATGTTCTATATTATATAATCCTAGGATAAACAAATACTTCAATATATGACATGTAAATGACTTATATAACATGTTTAATTATTACATAGCTAATCTAACATTGAAGGAAAGTAACATATATTTAACACAGTATGTATTAGCACAGCAATATTGCTCATTAACAAACTATACAGCCTTGATTAGGCAACATATATTATGATCATAATAATGACTATGGACAATAAGCACAAAGAAGGGATATTACATATTCCTCAGAAACAAAGGTGCGTAGTATCGTTTTGTAATATTGTACCATAGTTCAAATTCATTTATGCTGAATCGCGGTAGGAAGTAGGCTCTTATTAACTAGACGCGGTGCGGGGACTTTGTTTGTTCAGTTGGACCGGCAATCAGCTGATCGGTCAGTGACGTATCGGGTGATGCGTTCCTCCCGGCTCGCTGGAGGATTCAGTTCGAGTCTTGAAGCCACGACGACAAGGTCCTGTTGAGAATCGCAGCTCTTCCTCTAACCCTATAGTGTGGGATTTAGAGTAATTCCATTTTTTATCGCGTGTAAATTTAATTCAAGTTTTTTTAATTTTTCTTCAGTGCGTATTAAATCCCTATCAGCCTCCGTAATCTTCAAACTAGTAAGTCCCGTACCAGCGTTTAGTTAATATCTTTGATTTTTTATACTGTTGTAATTAAAATTTCTAAAGTTTCCCATCTTTCAGAGTCTGAGAATTAATTACATTTTTTGAAGTATTGTGAATTAAATTTTGGTCATAAAGTTAATATCAAGTTTTGTGTTATATTGATTTTGAGTATTTTGAGAAGAGAACTTTTATTTTATTTTGTTAATTTAAACCATTTTTTGAGAAGTATAAATTTTTAGTTTCATTTTAATTTTAATTCATTTTTAATCAGACTCTTAATTAGATTTGTTCGATTGTGTGAAGTTTTGAAGAAAATCGAATCAAAAGTTTGTAAACTTTGTTAATTTTTTTGGTAAACTTGAATTTCGGAATAAACCAAGTATTTCCGAAAAGTTGTTTAATTTATAAAGTATTAGCTCCATATAAATTAAAAATATGTGCTATAAAAACGGTACATAATTTGCGCCAATCTGCTATTTCTTTTTGAGCATAAACTTGTACAACAGGTTATTTACAGGAAAGAACTTGTAAACTTGCATAAACTTGTCTGATACCTGTAAGTGTGTGTAACTTGTATAAGACTTGTATGAACTTGAACATTGTGTATAAACCTGCATAATTTTGTGTAGCGTGTAAGACTGAGGACTTAGAATAATATTGTGAGTTTGGAATATTTGATTTATTTTAAGAAAATTATTTTAAAATAAAAATGGAGCTAGCGCATGTAGATCTGTTGCTCAAAAAGGAATTAATATTTGAAATAAATTTTAGGGGCGGAAATGCTTCTGAAAGCGACACCGTCCAGAATCTTAGAAAAATGTTGAGGTCCCTTTTGAAATTAAATATCAGGGCCAACGCTGGTAATCTGAAGGGGCGTATAGAACCTAGCACTGCATTAAAGGAAATAAAAGTTGATTTGGAGGCATTATCTGTCAAGATAGGAAACTTGTCCGAGGAAAAATCGACAGGCGAGTATTTGAGACTAGTGTGTAGGCACAAACATCTCACTGTGAGAGTTGATGTATTATGTGAGTTGTATAAGTGGGAAGGAGCGTCTGAAACCTTAATTTCAAAACTTAAGGATGGTTTGATTGAAATTAAGGCAAAACTAGGAAAACTTGGCGTAAGCGAGGAGGAAATAGTTAATTTTGAAACCAGTCTTTTAAATACAAGCCTGGAAGAGGAAGAATTCGAAGAGATGAGCAAGCCCGTATCTCAAACGAGAAATGAGGATATTTTAGGTTTGAGTCTTCCCCAGGGGAAACATGTAGAAGGGAATTTTGCAAAATTACCAAATCCCCTAGAGCGATTTTTAAAAATGTTTAAACCCACAGACGGACTAAATGTTTCAGAATTGTTGAATTATATCGAAATAATGTTAAAAATTAAGGGTGAAACTAGCTTAAGTGATAGTGAGATCATAAATATGAGTGTAGGTTATGCCACTGGTCCACTTTACAATAAAATGCTTCAATTTAAGGTAAATGCTAGTAATTTTAGTGAAGTACACAAAGGACTATTAGATTATTTTGTTCCATTTGGTCATAGAGAAGCCTTGAAGAGGGACTTAGTAACTAGATCACAAAAACCTGGTGAAAAACTGAGCAGTTATATTTTAAACGTTAAGCAAAATGCAAAATTGCTATTGTGTGATTATTCTGAGACCGAACTGACGGAATTGATAAAATTAGGTATCTCATCTCAAGTAAGGGCCAGACTGGTATTTTGTACAAATCCGAAAGATTTTGCCGACCTTGACAACTTATGTATATATGAGCAGAACGTAGCTTATGAAGAAGTGAAGGTATGTGAGGAACGTAGAGTTTGCAAATCGGACTTTGTTCAGAAAAGTAATGTAAACTCAACTGCAAACTCGTATGTAAACAATCCCATGATGGTAAAGAAAGCAATAATAAAATGTTTTATTTGTAATAAACCGGGACATATCGCTAGGGATTGTCTTAAAAATATTCAGAGAGCACAGATACCGAGATTCGAAAAATCTGCGGTCCCAAAAAACTTATAAATAGGGGAGAATTCCAAGAAGGTAGTGCGAGAGTGGAATCTCCCCGGTCACGTCCCACTGACATTAAAAGTAATTATAATTATGGAAGAGGTCGAGAACAAATGAGGGCAAGGGGTAAGAATAATGTGGGAAATTCCTGTATGAATGTAAAAAGGGCCGGACGTAGCCAAGGTTCAATGACCCTGCCCGTTGTAAAAGTGTTTGTTGGTAAGGGTACATATAATGTATTATTGGACACGGGAAGCGGAGTGAACCTGATAAGCGAAAGCATTTACGACTCATTGTTAAAGAAAGGACTGGCTAGTATTCTTGAACATACTGATATTAAATGTTTGTCGGCAGATAACAACGAATTATCAATCCTGGGTAAATGTATTGTAAAAATAAAGATAGAATGTTTTTCTTGGAAAGTTCAGTTTTTAGTTTCGAAAAATTTGTCTTGGCCAATAATTCTGGGTTCCAATTTTATAAAAGAAACTGGCATGGTGGTGGATTTAAAACAGGATATGTGTTGGTTTAAGTTTAAACCAGAAGTCACAATCGAGTTATTTCAGAATAATACAATCCTTATAAATAATGTGAACCAGAGTATTGTGGTAGGGTGCAATAAGGCAAAGGAGGGTATTTTAAAAATTATTAACGAATTCCCTCAAGTTTTTACCGATAAAATAGGGCAAGCTATTGACTTCGAAATTGACCTAGAAGTCAGCGACCCCGAGCCAGTGAGATTGAAGCCGTATCCGCTATCCCCCCCCCCAAGCTGCAAGAATTAAGAAAAATTTTAGATGAACTGTTGGCACAGAATATAATTAGACCCAGTGTGTCAAATTATGCTAGCCCCGCATTTTTAGTAACCAAACCGGGAAGTGATAAATCTAGAATGGTGATTAATTACTCAAAATTAAATAGTAAGTTGAAGAGAGTGGAACATCCAATTGGAGACGTATACGAATCATACCACTACTTACAAGGGTGTGTACTTATTTTTCAAACTTGGATTTGAGTAATTCATTTTACCAATTAAAACTTACGGAAAAAAGCAAACATTTAACTGGTTTTGTTACGCCGTTTGAATCATATGAATTCAATCGTGTACCATATGGGTTACACTTGGGAAGCGGAACAATGAGCCGCTTATTAAATAAAGTGTTGCAAGGTGTAAAATTTCAGTATGCTTTAAATTATGTAGATGACATAATAATATTTAGTAAAAGTTTACCAGAGCATATAGAACATGTCAGAGATGTTGTGGAGAGGCTGGCCAAACATGGACTTACAGTTAACCCGAATAAGGTGAGCTTTGCATGTAAAGAGATCAAGTTTTTAGGTCACCTAATCTCTAAGGACCAGATAAGAGTCGACCCGGATAGAACTTCTGCCATTAGAGATGCGAGAGAGCCAAAGGACGCAAAAGGCGTAAGTAGATTTATCGGAGCGGTGAGCTATTTCGCAAAGTTCATCCCAAACTATGCAGACAAGGCAGCATGTCTAAATGAACTGAGAAAAAAGAATAGGAAATTTGAGTGGACTCAGGAGTGCCAGGAGAGCTTCAACAGCTTAAAGGAAAGCGTAAGTACACCACCGGTATTAATAATACCAGATTATAGTAAGCCATTTATCCTATGTACGGATGCGAGTGACAAGGCAGCAGGAAGCTGTTTAATGCAGGAAATAGAAGGTGAGAATAAACCAGTGGCTTATTATTCAAAAAAATTCAATGAATCCGAACAAAGAAACTTGACTGTGTACCAAAAGGAAGCACTTGCAGTGGTATGCGCGATAAACAAATTTCGCAGCTACCTAGAAGTAAGGCCTTTTACGCTAATAACGGACAATAGTGCACTAGCGTGGGTACTAGGCAATTTTAGGAAATTAGGAAAATTAGGTAGGTGGGCAGCTACAATTTTGAGCCTACCATTTCAAATTAAACACGTAAAATCAAAAGACAATGCGGTGGCAGACTATTTATCTAGACTATTTGAATGTAGAGATAAGATGCAAAGTGTGGAGGAAATTGAAGAATACCAGTACGGTATAGAAAATGATAGTGTAACGGACAATAGCATAAGAGTAGCAATTAAGGAAGAAAATGTAAATAGTGTATTTGTAAATAGCGTAGGTAATTTTCCACTAGCTTATACGGACTTTAAGGTTCACCAAACCCAGGACAATATAATACGAAAAATATATAATAGTATAAAAGGTGGTACTAACTCTGAAAAATATTTCTTGTGTAAGGGAGTTGTGATGTATAGAAGTAAGCCTACTAGTAAGCCAAAGATATGTCTACCAGAACATTTAGTAGATATGGTGTTTAAGTATTACCATGAGTCGGAAATCGGGGGCCACTATGGAATATTAAAAACTACCAGAAAGATATGCGATTTATTTTACCATGCGGATCTTGCCGGGCTGATAAAAGACAAGGTAAAAATGTGCGAAGCTTGTGCGTTAGCGAAAACCGGTAAGGTTTATCATGGCAAACTGATTTCTGGTGCATCAGCTAGGCCCATGGATAAATTGTACATAGACATTTTTGGCCCTTTAACCAGGTCTAGTAGTGGAAATAATAATATCCTGATTGTACTTGACGACCATTCAAAAATGGTATTTTTAAGTGCGATAAAAGACGCGAAAAGTAAATCAATAATAAAAGTATTAGAAAGTGAAATTTTTAAAAATTTTGCATATTGCAAAAATATAGTGTCGGACAATGCACAGTGTTTTAGAAGTGTCGAACTAAAGAACTATTTATTCGCCCGGGGAATCAATCATCAATTTGTAACTCCATTTGTACCACAGGGAAACAAAAGTGAACGTCAGTTGAGGACAGTAAAACAGATGTTAAAAATTTACTTTAATTCGGATCAAACTAAGTGGGACACCAAATTAACTGAATTACAATTAGCAATAAATTGTGCGACCTCGGAAGCTACTAAAAATTCACCATACGAAATTATGTTCGGAAATAGGCCTAACTTGGAATTGACCAACAGATGGAATATTAATGATTTATTGGACTGTGATGTGTCAAAGCCGGATAATTTGAATAGGTTTCAAAGAACTGTGTTAAACTTAAAAAAGTCCATTTCGGCTAACAGGAAGAGGGCAGGCTATAGTGATAAGGAATGTGAACACCCATTCAAAGTTGGAAGCCTTGTATACGTGAAGACACACTGGCTGAGTAACAAAGCGGAAAAATTTCAGGCAAAAATGGCAAACCGGTTTTGTGGACCCTACAGGATTATATATAAATTAACAGAAGTGACCTTTATAGTTCAGGATATAAAGGATGAAAGATCAGTGAAGAAAGTACATGTTTCACAATTAAAGTTAAAGTACTAAAAGTGAAAGTTGAGAACTCAATAAACATTAGCTCGGGGCAAAGGTCAGTATGTTTTATTTTCAGGACAATTATATTGTCGAAAAGGAATTGAAGATGGGTCTAAAAACAATAAATTGGCAATATAATTTATTTCTAAATTAACTTCAAGAATTGATTATATAATTATGTATTAATTTGGCCCAAAACACAAAACAAGTTAAGTATGAGAGTCCAGTAGCTTATTATAATAGTAAAAATAAATAATGGAATATAAAAGGGTGATGTGGCGACGTTTTTATTTCAGCACATTGTATGGCTAAGATGAGAAGTCATAATATAAAATGCCAGTGTAAGTGTGTAATAGAAGTGTTGTTGTAAACCATGTAATTTTCAGGGACAATGAATGGCATTAATGGTGTATAAAGTAAATACACAGATGTATTCTGATGTATTGTGATATATCATGAGATATATTTCTTCCCTGTTCCTTCAAATGTAGAAGGACAGGGTAATTTTGGTAATGTTGTGGTGTTGTTGTTCCCTGTTCCTTCCAATAGAGAAGGACAGGGTAATATTTTTTGGTATACAATGAGTTGTATTAATAGTGATAGTGATATGTAATATTGTTTTTTTTTTATCACTATATGAGATTTATTGTGTGTAAACAATTGATTATTGTGCCATTGTAATCCCTGTAAATTGATTGTATTGTAATTAACAACATCTGGTAATGGTTTACATTCGTGACACTGGCGCAGGCGTACAATAAGAACACCGTGAAAGACTGACAGCCATACAATTATACGGAGGGAATATTTTGTAAAAGGAATGTCCTCCAAGAGCTCAATGCCTCGCTGGCTGAAATTGTTATTAGATTGGAGGAGCAGGTAGCAGTGCTATTAGCGAACCAGAGCCAGCCAACCACGAGATCAACGAGGCCGCCGCACTGCACCGGCCGTACAATCATTGGAGAAGCTACCTGCCTCTACTCCTCACCTACCACATCCCTCTGCGATGGCTACCTGGGGACCCACACTGGACGTCGGACACCTTCTACCACATCACCCCTCGGACTACACATCACAGCCTCCACGTAGTGATAAGTACAAAAGAATTGTTATTTAAAAGTGTGCATGTGGAGGGATATTATTGTACTTAGTCCGGGATGAGTGTTTAAAGGTTTAGGTTCCTACCGTGATTGCAGCTTCGGGCTAGGGAAAATATGTACCATAGTTCAAATTCATTTATGCTGAATCGCGGTAGGAAGTAGGCTCTTATTAACTAGACGCGGTGCGGGGACTTTGTTTGTTCAGTTGGACCGGCAATCAGCTGATCGGTCAGTGACGTATCGGGTGATGCGTTCCTCCCGGCTCGCTGGAGGATTCAGTTCGAGTCTTGAAGCCACGACGACAAGGTCCTGTTGAGAATCGCAGCTCTTCCTCTAACCCTATAGTGTGGGATTTAGAGTAATTCCATTTTTTATCGCGTGTAAATTTAATTCAAGTTTTTTTAATTTTTCTTCAGTGCGTATTAAATCCCTATCAGCCTCCGTAATCTTCAAACTAGTAAGTCCCGTACCAGCGTTTAGTTAATATCTTTGATTTTTTATACTGTTGTAATTAAAATTTCTAAAGTTTCCCATCTTTCAGAGTCTGAGAATTAATTACATTTTTTGAAGTATTGTGAATTAAATTTTGGTCATAAAGTTAATATCAAGTTTTGTGTTATATTGATTTTGAGTATTTTGAGAAGAGAACTTTTATTTTATTTTGTTAATTTAAACCATTTTTTGAGAAGTATACATTTTTAGTTTCATTTTAATTTTAATTCATTTTTAATCAGACTCTTAATTAGATTTGTTCGATTGTGTGAAGTTTTGAAGAAAATCGAATCAAAAGTTTGTAAACTTTGTTAATTTTTTTGGTAAACTTGAATTTCGGAATAAACCAAGTATTTCCGAAAAGTTGTTTAATTTATAAAGTATTAGCTCCATATAAATTTAAAATATGTGCTATAAAAACGGTACAATATGATAAAATAACATAATTTCGAACCTTATTTAAGAACACTAGTGATTAAGATGCTTAGTAAAAACATTATTACATAGAGCTAGGGAAATACGACACACCATCGAGAGGTCATTAAAAGATTTCTGTAAATAAAAACCTTAGACATAAATGTGTATTAATTATAAAATATTAAACTAAGATGTATATGTAACCTGTAGATATTAAGTTTTAGAATTACGACACCAAAAAGCCAACTACAACCTGAGACACCAGTCTACAAGACACCAATCTACAAGACACCAGTCTACAGCACTCTAACCGATCCCGACCACCCACGAGAAAAATGAAGTCTTCACAGCACTTCCTTCTACTACTCACAGCACTTGCCATGCCTCTTTCGACCACCTTTGCCAGCACATCAACCCACAACACAGAAGAACCCAATAAGCCTCTAGTACAAATCTTCAAAGGAGCGTACTTCACTCCAATGTCTCAGACACTACCTTATACCAGTTCCATCCCTATATTATACAAAATTCCTTTCAACACACAGCAAAATTTACCTAAAAACGAACCCTCTCTAAATTTCTGCCCTAAAACCTCAACAACTCCCAAACCTATTGCAAGATACAGAACAACCTTTCCACATTACAAACCCTCATACATCAACAAATGGTAGCAGAACACCTCCCATTCATCCAAAGACAACAACCAGATAGAAACAGAAGATTGCTCACGTTCGTCGGAGATTTCTTCGAATTGTGTTCTGACATTGCGACAGAACACCAAATACATGACTTGGCAGACAACAAGGAAGATGTCTACACAGCATTCTCAACACAACACCACTACCTACTCTCCGAGCTACCTGCGCATTCACCTGCTTCGTTCACAATCTACAAAGACAACACCACTTCCAGCTAAAACACGACGACAACAACATAGTAAACAACACGGAACTCATTTTGTACATTTTATTAGCCTGGACTTCTATATTAACACTACTTCTTTTTATAGCCCTCTACTTCATCCACATTAACAACATCAAAATAAAATTCCTGAAGCCTACAGTACATGAACGTGACTACCCAATGGATAACCTTAATTAGACAATAAGTACGATTCGTAGGTAGAATCGTCATTAAGCCAGGGGAATGTAAGACTTATGTAATTATTAGTAATATAAAATTCATAGAATCAATGTACAGATAGTTGTTGGAAAGGAAGTCTTGTATTACAATTCGATACAAACATCCTCCGGATGTAACTAGATACGCACATCCGCCCAGACGCCGATGGTGAACAAACAGGAAATGCTTATTTGTAAAAACCGTGCGACAATGTAAGGGACAGCCATGCTGATATGGAAAATTGTTACTCACCAATTATGATGGAGAGATTTGGCAGAGGCGTGGTCAATGAGCTGGCGGGAGAAGAACATCAAAACTGAAGAACAAGGAGGAGAGGTGGAAGTCGAGGCCGGAAATTCGAAAACTGAAGTTCGGGAGTGCTAGTGTTGGTGTTCGTGTGCGGAAAATATCTCTAGGCGTAATAAATGTGATGTGAAATAAAATGTAAGTAATTTTAAGAACTTAGTATATTTTAGGGTTCATTAATCATTTTCAATTCCATATCTATTTAAATGTTCACAATTTAGAAAATGTAAATTCATGTAAATGTTTAGCTATTTTAAAGAAAGTTTCTCATGTTAGTCCATGAACTCATTATTATTGCAACACTACAAAATTACTAGTAAATGTTATAATGAATTAAATTCAAAATAAATTGTAATGAATAATTTAATATTAAATATGTCTTCAAAGTATTAAGACATTAAGTTTTGTGCTTAATATGTCGATTGACGCAATCAATTAATCAATTTAATGAAATGTTGTCACAAATAAATGTGTTGGTTCATTTGAGGGTATTTGTACTGCCAATCTAACCTATTATTAAATCCTCTCACAGCAACCCTTGCTCAAAATATGTCACAACCTTAATCTTAAACTAAACCAACCCTACAAAACCTTACACTAGTAATTTTAATTTAGTGTCATGTTTGGAATTTTTAGCTATTGTATCATCTTATACAATTACAAAATCTTAATACAGCCAATTTACACTATTCTAGTGATTATTGTATAAAGTTTTCTAATTATTATATTTATTACTACTGAATACCAATCCAATATTACTAAATTAACACCGTGACGCAAAATTTAGAAAAACTTTAAATAATACTTGTCTAATCCGGTATAGAATAAGGAATCGCGAAAAGCACAATAATACTGGAATTAATGATTGGGTTCTCATCGTGGAATACTGTTTCAGTTATGTCAGTTTTAATTACAGGGACATCTGAAACTGCAGCCTACACAAACACAGCCGCATGGCTGTGTATTAATGGGTCTGGTATGGACAGTTCGAGTTTTAGTTGACTGCTTTCCAACGAACCTATCAGTGATTAGTTTTAGATTGCCAATTAATTAAATGAAGCAGGAGACATTTTTAAGTTTATTAATTTTTTATTTATACTCTAAGCACCTGAAAAATTTGAATTTTGATTGTTTAGAAAAGCTTTTATATTTAGATAAATCTTATGCAATTTTTGTTGTTTACATATCAGTTTAAAACAAACAAAAGTGTAACAGAATTAAATAAATTCCAATTTTAAATATTTTTGAATGTAAAATTTTTCTGATTTTCTGTCCAGACAGACTCTTTATTACCTTTTAAGTTAACTTTCAAGCGGGCTCTGTAGTGAAGCTGCGTTGGCCAGCAAACAACTATAAAAATCAAGTAATCCTGTGAACGTCTGAGGTATTAAGTAGTCTTCAGTTTGGAGTTTGACAGTACGGCTTGTTCCTTGTCAGTTAAGGGTTTGGAGCTCTGTCTTCAAATACGGGACCCAAGAAAATTGACTGATTCGCTACCCAGAATGCCAGTTGACCAAAACACCAAAAAGGAGAGTTGTTCAAACAGCAACTGCAGAAGAGCAAAATGCTCCTCTTCAGACTTCGATGCGACAAGAATTATCTTCCATGTAGATCTTTCTAATGTACGCTGCTGAACCACGAACTTGAGCGCAGATTAGGACTCTACCGCGAGTTGGAGTAACGATTACAGTTTTTTGCCGGTTTCCTTTGACGTAATAATATCTTGCCACCATAGGGTATGTTTTTTGTCATCAAGATTGTAAGTTTCTCCATCAGGGTCTGTAAGGTTTTGGTAGTGGCAGAGTCCATCAGTGAGCACGGCAAAAGCGTCCAGGTCAGCATTCTGCTGTGTCGCTAGGATGGATTGCGTCGATGATGGCAGTCTAGTAAACCATAGTGGCTACGAAATACCGTTAGGAACTACCGTACCGGGGAGAAGGCGGAGTCCTCGTGTTCTAGGAGACGTTTCTTTTGGTCTTTGGGATGCGCTGAGTTGTTGACAAAGTTCGATCTTAAGTTTCTCATACTTTTTCAGTAGCTCGTGTGATTAGGAAGTCTCTCGCCTCTGCAGCGTGTTTAACATCTAGAAGTCCCGCAAATTAGTTAAATTTGGTGCTATCTGCAATCACGCCAGCCAGGGAAAACTGGTTCTCAATCTGTGCAAAGCATAACTCCGGATTGACAGCCAGGAGGGTGGACTCTTCACTGCAACCCGGTTCGTAAGTGTCAGTTTTCAACAGGCCTTCAATTTAGGCTTTATATGTAAATAGACTTGTCACTTTTCACGCCTATCAAAAAGATCACGTATAGCATGTTCAACACGTCAGTAACGTATAGCAATAAAAAATACAATAAAATCTCTATTCTGAAATAAATGTATGCTTATTGTACAATGGTGAGCTAAAGATTTGATGCTATATGCTTCACTAAGCTGTACAATCTCAATAGTGAGGACCCACCCTTTGCGGGAATCTACACCTCCAGAGCGAAATACTACGGTTTACAGAGAAATAGAGCACTGATAAAGAGCCTGGCCAAGGCAACATCACCAACCAAACATCACTGATCCACTAACTGACTATCCATCTCACCTGATCATGCTCTTTTTGAACTACTGCCTCAAAGCAAATATTCCTCTTAGTCTTCCTCATTTGGCCTACAGCACAAAAGCTCGTCTGTGAGCTACGAACATTATCTGTCCTGTAGCCATTGGGATTATTTTCAAGTAACTGGAAAACAAACTAACATTTGTTTAGATTGCCTCCATACAACCTTAAGAAAGATAGTGTACGGAAATTAGTAGTTTATTACAATTTGTCAATAGAGATTTATTTTCAATGAAGATTAAACGGACTAATCATCATCCAAAGAATAGGAGCTCTGACCAACCACCCTATAAGAACACCTTATTTAGTACAATAGAGAACTGAACGTTACTTTATTAAGTGCTAGAACCTCTACACTCAGACGATCAGTTTTGTTTTTATAACCTCAGTCATTAGTTGTTGGATTCCAATTAAATACACAGTTTTAACTCTGTGGTATCTAGGGTTTCTGCATATGTTTGAGTTGTGTTCAGTTGTATACTCAGACAAAGTCCATTGTATAAATAGCCTGACTGATAGGGTCTTTTTTATTTTATCCTTTACAACTTAAAAAAACACCATTCCTGCCATATTAATCTCAAATTTAACTGAATTACTAAAGTTTTAAAACATACGTTTCCTTTTCTAAAAATTATTTATGAACGGCTGTTGATCAAAGTGAATTCTGCAAAATTTTTGAAGCCCATGACTTTTACCATTTGGATTCGGTATCATGTATATGATTTCCTCTGATATATCATAAATAACTTAATTTTCAACAAATAATAAATCACGTAGACGCTTCCGAATCTGATACAGCGAGTGCGCGAGTTCCAAGTTCTTTTTACTTATACAATAAGACATTTAATTCCCAATATTATAACATCATCTCTGCCCCTGACCTATAACAGTTTCTAGAGCGAAGATTAGAATTATTTCAGAGTCAAAGAACAATACAGAAAAGATTCAATTTTATAGTAATATAACAACCATTTACCACAATTATTTTCTTGTCTCTAGAAAAATTTAAATATATTAATATTTTTTTTTATGCCAATATTCATAGCATGAACTAATTGGTCTATAAATGATTAAATACAGCTTTTATTAATGTAATTAAATACGCCTGATGTGGATTATACATTTTTGTAAGGTAATAATGGTGCTGTCAGCTATATAATAATAAACAAACATATGTAAAGACATAAATTTCTTATACCGCTGAAATATTTGCTTTTTAGCTCAATAAATTGTGCATATTGAATATATTCGATATTAGTTGTTAGATCACTTTTAATTTGCTAACTTTCTTAGATTAAATAATTTTCTGCACTATAGAAATAATTACTTTATTCCTTTTACCCTTTTAATCGTAGTTCTGATAACTCGAGTTTTGGCTGCTGGCTAAACGCTCAAATTTTTTCTATCATGGAGTATACACCTAAAAGTAAGTATAATTAAC
Source organism: Homalodisca vitripennis (assembly GCF_021130785.1). Classification (NCBI taxonomy): domain Eukaryota; kingdom Metazoa; phylum Arthropoda; class Insecta; order Hemiptera; family Cicadellidae; genus Homalodisca; species Homalodisca vitripennis. The sequence continues at coordinate 69,113,361 of NC_060213.1, forward strand.
ATTAATTATTTTAGATCATATTTTAACCAATAATATAAAGTAATAACTGTTGTACTTTTACTAGGCATTCGATAGGTAAAAATTTTTCTATTTTAACCGCGAAAAGAATAATCAAAAATATTAATTAATTTGGTACATCATTATTGTTGAAATAGGTCAAGTAATACAGTGGATTGTCTGCACGAAAGACGGTATTATAGTTTATGCATGTAACCAGGGTATTTAAAGAACGATTTAAATTCTTGTTCGAAGTATAGAATTAAATGACAATGCGAATTTAATTTATAGTAAAACTAATCTTCACTTCCATCCAGTAATCAGAAATTGTAAATGAAACAGGATTTACGTAGCTAGGTCAGCCTAGAGGAAAGTCTTGGCTTTTTACTAGATAATGGTTTGGGATTCAATAAAATGGAAATATTTTCCAAACCATGTGCGTTGTTCTTTATATTTACAAGCATATTTACATTCATTTATTATTTCAATGAATATTTCAAATATATGTCAATTTAATTTATCTAGGAATGATACTTGAGAGTGAACCACAGTTTATACAGAAATAAATTAATACACAAAAGTTTAATTGTCGTGTTTCCATTTTTTATTAATGTATTGATTATGGATGAATGTTTGGTCGTATTTGCATTTTTTCTTACTTTTCTGAATGCATATACTGTAAGTACAAGTAGAGATGTGCGCACATTTCAAGCTGATGCTATAATATCGGCGAAGGGAAATGTTTTCAGTGTCCAGTGTAAGCATTATTTCTCTATTATCAAAGAAATATATTTCCTATCAATGTGAGATTTTTATTGAAATACCGCGTCGTCATCATTTATGAAATAAAACGTCTTAAGACCATTTAATGTTATTTTGTAACTGAACTTCAGATACATTGTTACAAGCAGGGAATAAGAGGAGGAATGTAATAATAATAATTGCCGCTGGAGCGTCGCATTCCTGGAGCTTACTCGGCCGTTATCCAACAGATTACAGCATCGTCGCTTCGGTTCAAAGTCGGGCTTCAGTTAAGAACGAATTATCTACTAATACAAATAAAAAATCAGAAGCTAATTTTAGTCCCTACATTTTAATATGTTCCTACTGCATTCCAGGACCAAAAGTATTTTGTGAACGTATCCACGCCAAAACGGGTAGAGCTGGCATTAATGTAATTAACTTTTCGATTTAAAATTTGTTTTATGAAAACACAACTCTGTTCAATTTATTCAAGCACTAAATTGATCTTTTTAACACTCACATTCTGGAATTTATAGAGTAAGTTTGATATTAACAACACATTCTACCTATTCTGCTACCGCTAAATATTGAGCACAGAAAAATAAAATATCCAGATAAGACAATTACACTTTTAAGTATGTATATACTTAAATATGTAATTTTACTATCTAGATATTTTTCTGTGCTCTTTATATATATATATATATATATATATATATATATATATATATATATATATATATATATATATATATAAAGTATTCAGTGCGTTATCAGTATTGTGCTATGTATACTTTCGGAGTAAGCAAACATACTCCCAACTTGCGAGATAGCTAGACGAGCTGGGTTTGATCTTCCAGGGTTTGAGTATTTATATAAACTGTATTTATTGTTAGAAGTCGAATCAGATAGCCCTATGGAAGAATCCGATACTTTCAAAAAATATTGCGCTAACTTTATCACGTAAACTCTAATACAATTTTGAAAAGAAAGAAAAATAAAACTAGTTTTTTTTTCAGTAAAATAAAAACTATCCTGTTCATGAAAGTTATAGTTCTAAACATTTTCATTTATGAACTAAATTTTCCTGTTAGAATTTCCAAAATTTAACCATTATTAAGAAACATTACCCACCCAAATGAAAAGTTTATTGCTGCACTTTATACGTAACTTATAAGATGTTATTATATTACTAGATGTTATCCGCACCTTCACATACAATTTCCAAAAGTTAAGGAGCTAATCTCAAAATTGAATTAAATCAACCCTTCCTACAATACCTAATTTATGTATAGAAGAATTTAGGTTGCTCCACCGTGCTTAGAGATCATGTCTATCACATCATAGTGCACTCAATTATGTACCTGATGAGACAATGGGATCACCAATTTACCTATTTATATGTGTCTCTGATGTCTAAACGATGCATATGTTTCGTTTAAGCTTCAACGTCGGCTTTCTTTGGATCTCTTTAGACGGACATGACTCCAGATTCCAGGAGTCAAGTTTGAGACAGTGTCATATACCACTGCAACACAAGAAATGTGAACTGGAGCTAAATTCAAAATTCAATTGTTATTGTACGTTATTACGGTATATTCTACTTTTTTATTCACTTCTCCCAATATTTTTCTTGTATTTCCGCTTGAATTTCAAAGTGCCTTTGCAGGTTTTATTTCTTTCAACTTCAAAGCACGAGAATCTACATGAAATGTTGTGTTTGTGGAACATAGCTTTCCAGGTACAAACTCTGTTTCGATGGAAGTCGATCTGACGATGACGTTTGTCCGTAACTGCTTTTAAAGACAAAGCTTGTTACAATGTCAACGTTAACTATATAAAGCGATGTTTTCATTTATTAAATTTTTTCTATTTTTTAATCAATGACGAAAGAAATATAATACCGTATTAAATAAGGAAACTTTATGAGTTTGCATTTTTATTACTGAGTACAGTAGATGGAGAGTTTATGATTTAGTAATAAATCTAGTGTATATAACTGTATTTCTTATTCTTGTTATGAGTACAATGAGAACGAAATGATTTAAAGCACAGCCATTAATAGTAGTTTTTGTTTCTCATAGTTACTATAGATATATTTTATTGACCATTGTAATAAATAACGTAACAGATAAATAGTTAAATACTATATACGAAACTAATTATTTAATTTCCCTAAATTAGATAAATTGGCCGAAGTTATTAATCATTTGTATCCAAGTATTTTTTGTACTCTTATCCAAGCTTTCTAGGCAATTTGTTACCAAATGTGGAAATTGTGTTAGAAGCACTTACATGAACAGGTAACAAGTATTCTACCTCCCTTAATCCACAATTCATGATTCGACTGACTTCCTGTTTATATTTTAAGGATTCTTAGCTAAAGTGGATTTTAAACATATGTAATAGGTACTATGTTGTTAAACACATTCCATACATGGTATATGGAAATATCTAGTTGGCTAAGCGTCATCGAAATCTATCACACCAGGGTTTGGAACAAATTTCATCTCTGTCTGTCTGTACATCCACACGATGTATCTAAAACTAACTAACCTGTAGTCTTGCAAGTTTGCATTAACCTTTATTTCTATAAAGACAACTCAATCATAGTAACTCCAGAGGATTTGGCTGAGAGCATGCAAATATTTTTTACATTCGTGTCTATTTTTACAAGGGTAAACATATTGGCAATGAGAAAAATGCAGAATAAATAAATTTGTGAACAAACTGAACACAGCCTTATGAGACTAACATGTGAAAGTTTTTATTGATAGTGTAAACAGAAAGATAATAGAAACGAAAGCAATATTAAAAGTTGGTGAGTTTGATTTCAGCGCACTCTTGAGTTGTAGTACCCTGCCTCGCTCAACGGAACTTGTATTGTCTGATTACTTTTATGAAACCTAACAGAATGAAAATGTGAGTATATATTTGCTAAACTATCTCGGGAAATATCTTATCTGTGAATATTTTCATGAAATTTATACATACAATAATAATTTCTATGATGGTACATGTAACTATGGAATTTGGCTGAGCATTATTGAAGTATATCAAAGATTATACTGACGTCATTTCTCTTTTGTTTATCTGAGGAATTTTAAATATTCTTTTCTGTCTATATATATATATATATATCTGACACTTATATTTATCTGTCGGGAGGACATCTCGAGAATGTAATCATCGATATATTTGAAACTGTGCAAACAGCTACAGCAAAGCGTATAACGCGCTTTATATGTGTCTTTCTGTATTTTTATTTTTATGAGCAAATGTAACATATCGACTGTCAAAAGTTTGCACCTTATTGATAAAAATTGTAGAAGCAATAAGTTGTAGCTAATGTAGTACTATCTGGAAAGAAACTGAGGAAGAGGAATAAGAGCCAGTGGCTAACACACAGCGCGCCTAGTGATGAACGCTATGCAATTCATCACCCACGGAGGTGTATTGATTGCCCACACAAGAAAATTACGGCGAAAAGTTCACTAACTCCAATCGTGCATCGCCAAGTGTTATCATACTTTTGTTTACTTCCACTTCAGACAATTTGGAAGTTTTCTGTCTCTTTCAGTTTGAACTACTTAAGGGCTGCTTCCTATGGGGATAATTACTTGCATGTTTTGAAGTAGATTTCTTTTTCTCAGATCTAAGGTCAACTTCAGTTTAAACAGATAAATTGGTCTAAAAATATCATAACTCGTAAATGGGCTTTATATAAATAAAAAATTTAGTTTTTTGTGATATTTTAAGTAATATGGGCTTATATAAAATTGGTGGTGGATGATGTTGTACAAAAGGAGGTAAAGATGAAGAGTTCAAACTTACATGTTGTCTTAATGACTCAATTATTGAAGAGTATTTAATAATATATTAGAAAAGAATAGTTTCTACATTTTCTGCGGTATCTTGTCAACAAGCTGACACGTTTCCCCTTCGCTAACGCTCAGCAATTATGATAGTGATTATGAGAGTCAGGGTAGTTTAGAATAAGTGAGTTTTGAATATTTCAAAAGTTGGCCTAAATTTGTGCATAAAATAAAAGTATGTTTACCCCCCCCCCCCACCCCCCCCCCCCCCCACCCCCCCCCCCCCCCACCCCCCCCCCCCCCCACCCCCCCCCCCCCCCACCCCCCCCCCCCCCCACCCCCCCCATTTACGTATATGTTTAATATTAGCAAATAAACATAAAAGCACCACTTCTAAGTGGTAAACATAAAATAATGTATTGCCCACGTTGCTGCCAAATAGAGTATGAATGAACTAAAAATATGATACCTCGGGATGGGCCCTAAATATTCTAATGATAGAATTAGACTAGTCTAAAGGTATGATGCGCCTCTTTATGAATTTATTTTACAGTGTTAAAGAGCTCAGCCAAGTAAATTTTTGTGTAACATAAGCGAACGGAACTTGGTAACTTGCATAAAAAAAGAGGTATTAAGCCTTCAGATTAAAAACAAGTTGATTTTTGAAAATTAACCTTATTTGTTTCAGTGATTTAGAACATTTATGTGTAGCTAGTAATAACATAGCTTTTTATGAAAATTTTAGGGGAAACCTTAAAATAAGAACATGATAACAACATGTATCCACAACATTTTCAGCCTAAAATAGGTACTGTACAAAATTCTAAATTATGTTTCAACTGTAATAGGCCTGGTCACTAAACAAAAATCTTGTTTTAAGAGAAGCCAAAAAACTAGTTTGTAGGGGGAAGTATTACACACAACACAAAAATATTCCTCCCTAGTTTCAGAAGTCTAAAAATAATAAAGTTTTAAAAATAAGCATGCAGTTAGAAACAGAAAAACGCTACTTTATGATAATTTATTGCAAGTGTAATATGAAAATTGGAATGAGCTAAATAATAGAAAACCTAATCTAAGACTAAAACGTAAGAGATTGCAACAAAACATGCCTTTTTAATTGCAGCCATAGTGGTGTAAAAATGTAAAAACTAAATGCTTATTAGACACCGGAGCTACTAGAGATATAGTAAGTAAAGAATTTTATGATAGCCAATTACTAAGCAAATGAGTCTCAAATGTAATGAAGTCAAATGATAGGATGTTTGCTGTTAATAACACTGAAATTAAATGTTTTGTTTACTGTTATGTTAAATTAAAAATTTCCAAATTTTGTTGGAAAATAAAACTTATTGTATTAGATGATTAAAAATTGGACATTGTATTAGGGAACCCATTTGAAACTAACAGTCAACTAGATCTTAGATCTTAGCGGAGAGTCCTGTTATTTAAAATTTCTCTAATGAGAAAATGCCTATCATGAGTAAACAGCCGCTTGAACAGGAAATAAATAACATAGATGTAAAAATAGGGTGTACTCGAGCTGAGGCTGACATTAAAAAATTAATAAGCGATTTTCCAAATGTTTTTACACCAACATTAATAGAGGCTCTTGATTTAGAAGTAAAATTAACACTAAAATAACCCCACATCTATAAATATTAGGTCTTATTTAATGAGTCCTCCCACAATAAATAAATTGAAGACAATAATACAGGGATTGGCTTGACCAGGGAATTATCGAACCTAGTACTTCAGCTTACTCTAGTCCAGCCTTTTTAACGAATAAGGATAGACTTGTAGTCAACTACACAGAACTAAATAAAAAGTTGCAGAAAATGAATTTCCCCATAGGTGATTTAAATAATTATTATCAACATCTTAGTGGAGCAAAAATATTTTACTGTCATAGATTTGAGAAAAAGTGTTTTTGCAATGTCCACTATCACCTGACAGTCAAGACCTTACTTCATTAGTACTATAATAGCAAATATAAATTTAAAAAGGGTCCCTTTTGGCTTACATGTTGGTAGTTGCTGTACTGTCCACCTATTTGGACAAAGTTTTTTGCAAGAAAACGACCAAAAAGAATTAATGCCGATAGCATATTACTCAAGACAATTCTCTGATGCCGAATTAAGATACACTATTTATGAAAAAGAAGCTTTAAGTGCACTAATTTGCATAGAAAAATGGCTTGAGATTTTAGAAGTTAAGACCTTTAAGCTACTAAACGATAACCAAGCTTTATCTTATGTTCTAAATTACACGCGAAAGGTATGGAGACTTGCTCGATGGATCGAGAGGATTTTGAATTTGCCTTTTGAGGTAGAGTTTAAAAGTTCTATTGACAATGCGCTAGCACACGCTTTATCGAGGATGTTTGAAAGAGACGATGACACGTCGAAAACAGCTGTTGGAAGTGACCTTGACCGCAATAAGAATAAATTATCGATCGCTGCTTGTAGCTCAGACTCCTCTTGAGGGCGAAAATCAAAACAAACGTTAATTGTTAAGCTTAAAATGCAATTTAGCTGTAAGAACAGTAATAAGGATAATGTATGGTTGTTAATCAATGATTTACCATTAACATAAAAGAATTAGAAAGATATTAATTACAGGATTTAGAAACGCAAAATATTGTTCAGTCTGTCAAAAATAACGAAAATAATTTATGTTATTTTATACAAAATAATTTACTTATGTACAAAAAAGTATGTAAATAGTAAGAGTAAGATATTATTGCCTAGCCAATTAGTTGATTTATTGCATGAATTTTTCCTCAGCTCATTAATAGGAGGTCATTTTAGGTACAGCGAGAACCCAGAGAAAAGTTTTATTTTTACAGACCCGATTTGAACGAATTAATTAAATCTAAAGTTAAGGAATGTAAAGAAAAATATGTGTGTAAAGAATGTGTTTGTTGTGTACCTATGTTAAATGAGCAAAGTGTGCCAAAAGAAGCATGAAGGTGAACTAGTGTCAGTACCATTTAGGAACAATATGGATTGTTTATTTATATATATGTTAGGCCCATTAGTGAGAACTAGAAACCGCAATGTATATGTACTCGTAGTTGTAAAACGCCGCTAGTAAATTTCTATGGCTTATCCCTTTGACGGAGCGTAAGAGTGCTGAAATCTGTAATAAATTAAAACTTTCCAGTACCTAAAAATAATAGTGTCAGACAATGCTGAATATTTTACATCGCTTTATTTTAAGAAGTTCTTATTTAAGAATGTTTTATAACACCGTAGGCTAGCCCCTTATAGACCTAGTGGAAATCAATCAGAAAGATATTGGAAATGTATCTACATTGTTGCGTAGTTTCTATCACGATGCTATAAGCAATTGGGACAATGAACCTAGGTTACATACAATTAAGTTTGAACATACAATAGTTTGAACCGCCCATAATGAAAGCGCAGGATTTGGTGCATTTGATTTAATGTTCAAACATGCCTGTAATAATGCACTATTTAATTTATGGAAACTAAATGATATGATTGGTGAAAATTTTTCAAAAGAATCTACTGTAAACAATCTCAAAAGAGCTGTAATTAATGTAATAAGAAGTATAGCACGTATTAGTAACACACAAAAATAATCTGAACAAAATGTAAAACATCCTTTTAAGTTGCATTCTTAACTGTGGATAATAACTCACTATTTAAGTAATAAAGTGGGAAAAATTTTAATGCAAAACTAGGCACCTAAGTATAAAGGAATTTATAGAATTGTTTTAGTCCTGTAACTTGTATAATTCAACACATTGAAAATGTTTAAGATGTGAAAAAGGGGCATTATTGTAGATCTAAAATTACATTCAGAAATGTGTATTGCTGCTAATTAAATCGTAGCGTTTATAGTTTAATGAACCACTTGCTGCCAAGGTTAAAATTAAAATAAACCCCAGAATGTTAATGATTTGGTAACTTCTAAGCAATAAGTTAAAATGAAATGAATTAAGGGAAATAATTTTTTTTAATAGATTTTGTAAAAAGAAAGAAAAAAATAAAATCCTGTCTCTTTGTAAAGGAAGGAAACAAAACATGAAAAGTTTGGCTGTGTGTAAAAGTGAGTTTCGAATTTTTGAATATTGAAAGAGTTAATAAATGTAATCGTTGTAAATATAGTTGGTTTATTTTGTAAATATTTATATTTTTTGAATTGTATGACATATTATGCTTGCAAAATGTAAGACTTAGCTTCACAGAGATTATTCCGAATCAAGTAGTACACCAATTGGATCAATTTTTCGGCCATGATATCGAGCTCATAATTTAAACGCGATTTTTGCACTAAAACACTTTAGAAAAACACTTGAAGTGAATGTATACACTGTATAAAATACTGGGTTATTACACTACACACACTTACGATTTTGTCGCTTGCTTTCAATACTCTGATTCACGAACAAATAAAATCCAACCTCTCTGTAGCGAATGGGAAACCGTACTAATCGGTTTCTGAGTGGTATATTTTGAGATGTTTCCTGTACAGCTGGATCGATATAAAGAAAGAGGCTGTGTCTAGAAAAGTGAATTACCATGGCATCTATCGTAAGTTTAGATATTCGTCGGAAAAGTAATTTTCTCCCCGAATTATATTAAGCTTGTAAGTCGAAAGTTAACTTATATTTAGGTTAATTTAGTGTTTACTATTCAATTCAGCATTTATTTGTAAATAATAATTAATGATGAATTGGTAATTAAAAAAAATAACTAACTTTTCTAATATTATTATTATTACTTTTACAAAACATTTTTTTAAATTGTTCATAATGCAAGCTTGTTGTTAGCCTCGTCAAAACTGGGCATGGGCCTACAGTCGTACAATCCTAGATTTAAATCCCTTGCTTGTATACGCAGAACCAGTTTAATTCCAAAGAATAATTATTAAACTAAATTTTGAACACTTGTGCTCTACTTACGAATGACCAAAATGCTATCAGAAAAAGCTACACGTGGTTTTCATTAATGCAGTAGATTGTGCATAAATTATCAAGGAAATCATATTGAACACCATTTATAAGGTATGGCAATTAGAATAAAATTTTAACGAAGATCAGCAATTAAAATGTTTCAATTATCTCTAAAACTAGTTATAGTGTGTATTCATCAGCGAATTTCCGGGTGGAAAGTTTTTATGTTTGTATGTTTATGGCAATAATATTGTTAAATAAAATTAATGAACTTTATTTAATTTTTATTAGTATATAACTTATAAATCGTACATCTCTATAAATGAACAAGTCATTTCTTTTGGATACCTTTAAATATATCTATTTTAAAAACTCATAACCTTACTCTAGACTTCTTCTAAGGGTTTCAATCATTTTCTCCTGGGATTATCCAATGAGTGTTCTTCGTACATATTAAAAAAATATATTTTACTGGGATGTAATTTAAAGTGTTTAGAATATTTTGTTTGACATGCAGTATAATTTTGTGCATGGATATTTTCAATTTCATGAGAAGGGAAATCTTTTAGCGATAAGCTAAAGATTTCTTTTGGCATTATATTAGGATATGTTTATTGACTATTGAACTATTAAGTAAATAAAAAAGAAAACAGATATGATTAATGCTTGGGAATGTGACTGCGATTTAGTATGTAGCATTAGTTTTAAATTAGTATTAAATATAACTATTATCTACATAGACACAAGTAAGAAAACTACATTTAAACCTAAGAAATAATTCAATAGGTCCTCTTACCTTTTAAATACGAAAGTAGACGATGGCCGGATACAAACACTAGCATAGTCGCATCCACAACTAACTGACTACTGGTGTTGCTTTGACTACCCTCTTTTATACCCGAACCTGCGGAGTATTTCTACGGTCGAGGAATACCGGGATAACTTGAACATTACCACCACTTGGAGTAAGGCAGCGTATGGCAGCGTATAGCGACATAAATAAATATTTATATATTCGGACGAAAAAACTGGAGGAGAATTTATTATACAGTAATATTACATTTTGTTGGGTTTGCCCCTCTCCTGAAGAATCGTTATTCAATACCAAATCATTCTTGGGTTAATTATATCCAGTTTAGTCTTGATGCCGTTCGTCTATAATGATTCATTTACATCTTTGAGTGGCAGCCTCTGTCGACTATTTATTTTATTAATGTATTAGGGGTTTTTACTCATGAAGAGGGCAATTTCAAACATCGAAACTTAAAATTATACTTTTTTGTAATAAATAAGGAAGCAAATTCTATCACCACTTTCTTAAAATCAACAAATGTCATTGTAAAGCCTTGTCATTTAATTCCAAATCTCTTATAAGGAAACGTATACAAACTTTTAGTGCACTATTATTACTATCTAGATGATAAAACAATATTATACTCATTGTCCTGACTTATTATACCCACATTACAGTGAACAGAATTAGCTAGCCTACTAAAAGGCCAAGATCGAACATCAGTTATTTGAGTGTGTTTTACTATGATTAGTAGTGAAATATTTTTTCACAGTGATGAAATAAATTAAAGATAAAAAGTTAATTTCTCAAAGCAAATTACTTTGAAATTTGTATACACTTGAAGTACGCCACGACACGTATTGTAGCAGGTTTCTCAGGGGTTGCATGCACATTTTCAAATCTATAGTTTATTTAATTAAAAATATGTTATGTGGACAGCTAAAAAGGTATACCAAATCATATTAAAAGAAGTCGATACTAAAATCATAGAACTCATTCTTTGAAATATCAAATTTAATGCCAAATTTTAAGTTTACGTATAAAATTTTTCTGGAGATATCTTGCCAGATGATACATTCAAATATATGTTAGTTACATTAGGTTTCATATGAGTGTTAAAATAATAAAAGTAAAGAAATATAGGCACTATAAAATGGTGTATGTGTTAGGTATTTAGGCTACCCTACTAACATTACTATCAGCCTAATGTAATGTTTAAATCTCATATGAGTCTATTGTTTATCTATTTGTTATTCTGCTATCTTTTCGTTTTCATCATGGTTACCCATAAGATAAATGTAAAAAATATTCGCTTACCCCCAACCAAATTCTATGGATTGACATGGACCGTCATGAAACTCAGTGTTCCTCTCATAAAAGTGAGGCTTAAAACAAAATTTCAAGTCTATAAGACATTTAGTTTTGCGGGATATCGTTCGGAAGGACAGACAGAGAAGCAGAAATGAGGTTTTATGCAGCCCCCTCGAGTGATAGGCTTCACTAACTATCAGCCAATAACACTCTTCACAACTGTAATAAATATCTAACGTTTTCAATTTTCAATTTATTTAAACTAAATGTTTGCATTTTAGATAAACAATTTTATATAACACATTGACTCCGGTAGACACACCTCACTAATACAATCATGTATGGGTCTTCCGCTGCTGATTGGTTGTCATTCACTGCGTGTACTTCCCATAGACACGGTAGACGCTTGGCGATGAAGGAATAATAATATGATCTTCAATTTAAATATTAATTGCAAAACACATATTTTGTTACTTTGGTTGTCTAAGTTTATGAATTTACACACAAACACGTTAAAGCGATAGTGAAATAACTACCATGATAGTTAATAATCGTACACAAATATACATTGACATAAATCTATGTAGTTTGTTGGCGGTTTTAATTTCAAAATATTAATTATGACAAGGACCTAGTGCCATATTAGACACTATTTTTAGTTAGAGTTTTAGACAAACTATTACAGTTATCAAACTGAGATCTGACAGAGGAGAAACGGAATATACAAACATTTTTGTAAATTTTCCTTGTAGCCTTTTATTCTTTCCCCACTTTCTTAGAAAGAAATACGCTGAACCAGAAAAAAAGCTGGTAACTTTTAGTAAGAAAATTAACGAAAAACAATGCAACTTGAAAATTGGAATAGAGTGTTCAATGATAGAGATTAAAAGTTAAACTGTTAATATGTCATAGACACTATAATTAAAGACTAAACAAAGCTCACTTATCACTTTGTAAGAAGCTAAATTTGTTTAATTAAACAATTTTAAATTAATAGACAAGAACTTCAATATGCTTATATCTTACAGACCAATTGCCCACTAAAATTAACAGTTATTATCAATTAAAGAAGTTTTAATTAACGTATAGTAGATTTTGACAAGTGACAACTCTTTTGAGGGCAACTTGGAAAATTATCACTAATTCTAATTAATATTTTCAGTGATATAAACGTGAGATGGAAGAAAATTGAAACTCAACGGAATTATAACACGCGACCTGAAAGAAATGTTTATAGTTTTAAACACTAACTTTATCAACTACTCTGCTATATATAATTAAAAATCCCTTTATTCCAGTAAACAGGTCAGTCTTAGACTATTCAATCTAGATCTTCTGTCATATTATAATACGAATATATTTAATTAATTTTATTTCTACAAAATCATATTAATTGAATCCAGCTCTCTTGTTTAGTAGTACAACTGATTATATTTGTCTTCCTCTAGTCAAACAACATGTTTTCTTATCTATCCCCTAACTCGACTTTTTTTACAATCCTCGGTACTTTGGGATTATAACCGACCACACCAGTATGAGGAACAGAAAACATATAAATTTATATAAACAGACCCAGACATGAATCGTTATTTGACATTTTGCTTTCTACTAATTACTAGATCAGCGTAGAACAATATTTCGTCAATTATAAAACAGGAATTGTATTTATCGCAAACCCCTCCCCATCCTCATACAGAGGTCAAAGTCGAGCGGTCTAGTAGATAACGTGACTGCAGAGTCTCGCCGCCCTTTCAGCTGGTGCGTCGTTTTGTTGTACTTTCGTGCCGCAGTGTCTGTCGAGTACGTCGTTTTGTTGTACTTCCGTGTTTTACTGTGTGTGTAGGGTGATTAGTGATGGGTGACACTATGAGAATTTGGGATTTACCCAGGAGCGAAGAGGGGCCATTCGTTTTTTTACAATATTGACTTGTTGCCTAAATCTAAAATATCCGTGACGGTCGGCAGTTGCGGCTGAAGGAGGAAATCCACTACACTCACTCATCCTTGATATTGCTGCATTCTGGGCGTCACAGGAAACCCATTAACAATTGATAATCGTTGTAATTTTCTAATTAAAGAGTTGTTTTTTCTTTCTTTCTATAATGTTTGTTTCTATAAATTTATATCTTTGTGTTCCTCATACTGGTGTGGTTGGTATAATCCCAAAGTACCCAATACTGAAACATTTAAGGTGTTTTCTCAACTGATTTTAAGATTATTAAGGCTATCCTAATACTAAAAATTTAATTTTTAACCTTGATATATTGACGCCAATATTGATAACTCAAGATTATTTTAAATATTGAAAAAATTACATTTCTGAATAACGTTAAATCTACTGTACGTTACTGTACTAGAGTACATTACTTAAATTCATTACCGTACAACAATATTCTCTTGAAATTAGCAATACATTTTGTTCATCTCAATCTTAATTCCATCATAATGCTTTCACAATTTCTGTCGTTTCTTTATTTGTTTGAAAAGCAGTGACTGTGTTATTAAGTGAAATGAGCATAATATATCTCTCTGTTCTGATTTAATTACGGTTTCGACGTATTTGATAATGACTCACTCAGGGTGGCTGATATTGTTTCGTATGACTACAATGTGTTTAAAATTCCAGAACAAACCTTCAGTAATGGACACTAAAATAATTTAAAAATAAAAACAATATAGTTTAATTGTTTACTTAGGTCCTAATTATTTAATCCCTCAAAACTAAGTATTTATCTAGGCGAAAAGGCATTTTACTGCTCGCATAAAGTTCTCGAGTTTATTTTGATATGAATTGTACATTTACTTTGTTTATTTACATTATCTTGATGTAAACAATATCTTATCTTAAATACCGTCAATATCTTTATAGTTATAACGAGAGAATAGCTACTGAGTGGTTGGTAGGTGTTCACATTATGTTCGATTGATTACGGTTTATTGCAAAAAATTATCTGGCAATTCTTTCACCGTTCTTGATTTTAGAGGCGTTAGTGATTTTAGTTCATCCTGTACAGTTTGTATAATTCCTAAACTGGGAAGGATGCGTTAGATTTAAAAAAAGATTGCATTTACGTGTTAGGAAAATAATTTTGCTTTGTAAAGATCCATTTCTGAACATATTTAATGTAATCGAGATTTGTAGTAGTATTTGGATAATATAACTAAACATTTAGTTATCTCAAATAAATATTTCCCCGTGAAAACGATTTTTTTTACAATAAATAAACTTTGAATACATCACTATTTACAAATAGTTTAAAAAATGTTACCAATGTGTTAATTCCTATATTTTAAAAATAATTAGAATAAAAGTCCCAACTATGCTTAGCCCCGAAAAGCAATGAATCTTCTACAATTTGCGAACGGATATGACAGGTGTATCGTTGAAACATGTGACATTTGAGTAAAAACAGCAAGAAGAAGTGAATCAATTCTTGATTTGCTCATCATTTTTAATTCTTAATGTTCAGTTCTTGATTCTTAAACCTTTTATCACTGGGTAAAAAATATACATGATTATTAAGCATACATTCAGTATAACTACGTACCTAACTGAGCGAGTACAAAAAACGAGGCGATCACAACATAAGTAGTTACTGCAGCTGCCGTTTTATTGCCGTCTGGTAGATGCAAAGATCCCAATCGGCAAGACAAATTTAAAATTGCACAGTTATCTATCTAGTAGTTGTATACATAAATGGTCGGAAGATGCGGCTTTGCTATCGTCTGTTCAGTAAAGAATGACCATCAGTGCACTTTTCTATATCAGTTTGGTCGGCCATAAACTTATTACCGTCATTAAAATTTTGACCACCGCCGCAAATTATATAAACACCATGGCTTTGATATCAAAAGGGGTTTTTTGGTTATAGTGTAAGGGGAATTTATTTTTCACGAGGTTTCAATGTGATATCAATGCAGCAGAGTACGGTGGCCCGACCTTGTTAGCGTATTCTTTGCCGGACCTAATACTTTCAAGTAATAATAGCGCAAAATCAATTCTCCTCTATGACCGCTGCATCGTTTATTAGTATAATCATTCTTCTCTATACCGAATTTCCTCCTTATTCTGTTTCATAAGATTAGTATTGATTAGTCACCTATGTAGAACGGACAGGATACGACTAGTAAGGGTCTCTTAAGAAATACATTTGGTATGCAAGGCAAAATCTGCAAGGCCCCATGGCAAATCTGACTCAGATGCGTGGCCAGAAGCCAACTAGCGTTACTTCTTAAAGCAATGAAGCTATCTAGATGCAAATATAAATTAATGAGGAAACTGAAGGCTCTTTAATATATTTTTTCTAAAAGAGGGATTGGTACCCGATGAAAGCGACCTTTGAAGAAAGTAGCCACGTTAAGTTTGTCCGCTATTTTTATTTCAATAAGACAGTAGATATGTTTAAAATTAGCCTCCATATTATGAGAGGCATTACAGTCTATTGAACATATTAACGAAAAGAGGAAGGCTTTGTCCAGTTTGGAATGCCTATTCTATTAAATTTGCGTTCTTGGAATACTGATCTGGAACGACCATTATACGATTAACAAACTACAAGGCTAAACGTGGCGGCAGTAGTTTCAAACTGAGGCATCGCCGGGTTGATCTCATTTCGTGGAAATTTAGACTAACAACGTGGCTGATGTAACATGTACCTTTTACATCAATTGATTTACATCAATGGTTTGAATTTTATGAGAGTGCGTTTGTGGTTATTTCAACCAAAATGCCAAAGCGCTGATGGTCAGATACAACAGGCCGACGACGAAACCGGCCCTTCTGAACCGGGCGGTGTGGCTCGCCTGGGTTGATCATTCAGGGTCGTGTGTTGTGAGTCCTATTTTAATTAAATCGATACTCCGAGCGCAGCGGGGACTAGGCCTACCTGCCCGGACTGAAGCTGACTTGCAAAGAGTCCCAAGTATCAGGAAGTCCTTCTAGAGAGAAAGACACACTAAGGTAAATATATTTGAATTAAGGACAAGTCTGAAATTTCAAATATCACAGCAGAACAGATTATAAAGTATAATTAAATTCCATTCTAACCAATATAGGTTAAAATTTCTCCGATATACTATTAATACGAAGGCATTATAAATTATATATTTACTGTAAATACAGCTGCACAACTTTTTAGACAAAAAATCAGTAATTGTATGTGTTTCCGCCGCCTTGTTTGTGAGTGGTTGACCTCCATTGTCTAAGTTTGTGGTCCACACACAAAGTGTGACACAAACACGTTCCAGCGATAGGGAAATAACCACCATAAAAGTTAATGCTCATATACGAATATAAATGGACAAAAATCTATTTAGTTTGTTGACGATTTTAATTTCAATATTCTAACTATGCCATAGACTCTAATGTCATATTAGATACTCTTTTTATTTACAGTTTTATACAAACTATTAGTCATCAAAATGAGATCTGACAATAAGATAGATCTGAGATGATAGTGTATTCCTCCCCAGGCACGGAATATACAAAATGTTTCGTAAATGTAAATCTGTTTCGTAGCAAATTAGCATTTCCTAACGAACTAACGAAAAAACAATGCATAGTAAATTTTGGAGTAGAGTGTTCTCGATCTATTGATGTTAGATCGTTAGAGAAATCGTTTAATCGTTAATATGTCTTAAAAACTATTAGAGACTATTTAAACAAACCTAACTTATCAATTTGTAAGAAGTTAATTTTGTTTAATAGTTTTTTTAATTAATAGACAAAAAACTTCAAGATACTGTATATCTTA
The DNA here is from genome assembly GCF_021130785.1 of Homalodisca vitripennis. Classification (NCBI taxonomy): domain Eukaryota; kingdom Metazoa; phylum Arthropoda; class Insecta; order Hemiptera; family Cicadellidae; genus Homalodisca; species Homalodisca vitripennis. Next base: position 69,130,698 of record NC_060213.1, read on the forward strand.
CAATTCAATGACCCAATAGAATTAACAGGTATTATCAGTTAAAGAAGTTTTAACTAACATAGAGTAGATTTTGACACGTGGGAACACTTTTGAGTGCAACTTGGAAAATTGTTACTAATTCTAATTCATAATCTTCGTGACATAAACGTGAAATGTAAGAATTTAAACTCAATGAATTTATCTCGCACGATCTAAAAGAAATTTCTATAGTAAAACTATAATACTAACTTTATGGACTGCTCGGCTACATATAATTCGAATTACCTTTATTCCAGTAACAATTTCATTTCATTTCATTTATTTGTTTCCAAAGAATACATACATACATTTGACTTACAGAAATTGTAAAAAGAAAATTGTACTGCAATCATTCCTGCAGAGACTCCACGTCTCCAGTCATTTCCAGTTTTATAATGAGATTTCTTCTATTACCGGAATCAAAAACCTTGGCTTGGTCTAGGAATGTCACTATTAAAGCATCGAATGTACTTTTTTTCTTCTCTAAAACCATAATGTTCGTTAGCTACAATTACCTGAAATTGCTTCAGGTAACTCGGTATTGGAATTTTTACACATTTCTCGAGAATCGTATCTATTGATGTCAAAAGTGACATTGGTTTAAAGTTACTGTGTTGTGATTTTAGACCAGACTTATAGATAAACAGGTCGAGTCTTATAGTATTCAATTCTTATAGTCCTTTAACTATATAAATACGTTTGAACAAAACAATCTAAAATTAAAATATATTGAAATATTTGTATAGAAATCAGATAAACTAAATATTAATTTCATATAACTTGATTTCCCTTTAATTTATTGAATGCACAAAAATACACGTTATACTTATAGGTAGCATAACGCTAAAAAAAAAACTAAATAGTTCATCTCCAAGTTTGTATTATTTGGTAATAAATCCACCTGTCATTAAAATATATTTAGGGGTTATAATAAATAAAACGTAGGTTTGTTCACGTAGGTCTTCTTGCAAACCACTGTTGAGATAAAGCAATATTTGTAACCAAATCCATCCTATGATTTGTTTCATTAGCCCATAGGAACCTTAGTTTTTTTATAGTTGTGTGGCAGCGAAAATTTCCTCTTGCCAATGGCACAGTGTAGCGTTACGGGATCAAGCAACGCCGAGCGTGGCAGCTGCTTGGATGGGTAACCGGCGTTTTAAAATTGGTTATAGCAAAAATTTAAAAATATGATTGTGCTCTTATACCATAATTCAATAGCTAAAAACCGTAGAAAACAAATAATATAATTCTTTAGGTAAAATTTGGATTTCCACTGAAAGAAATGTAAACAGTCAATACGTAACTTAGTAGTTATCAGAGGCGTAAAGAATAAACATATACAAGAACGGCCAGTAAGAAGATATATTTTATATGTTATCATTCAATCACATACATTACTCTAGATATATTTAATGAATTTTTACTGTTAATAATGAACGTACTTGGGAAGTCCGCCCAAAATCATGATCATTACTTTACCCTTTATAAATCGGGATTACTTTTCCAAGTTTGAATGTAATTGGGAAACTGCCCTCATTAATACTCTGATTTATTATATGAAGCAAGGGAAAAATTAAATAGGCCAAATAAATTTGAAAGAATTAAGCCAGAATGTTATCACTGCCTGGAGCCGAGCCGCCCTTCATATCCGTGACAATTTGATGGCGTTCGGGGCCCGTTATAGATTCTAGCCGAAAGTAAGCGTTCACCAGGTACTCAGTATCGTTTCGTGACGACCCACGTTACAGGAAAGACCGGGCTAGGCTGTCCCCGACGTTCGCGTAATATTTCTTGAATAAATCTGCTTCATCTTTTACATCGTAGAGTTTTAACCTTTCATTGACCCTTGATTGAAATGATCAAATAATTGGAAATCCCCATGGCTTTTAAAATATTTTCCAACATATTTTCATGTTTCGAGTCATTGATTTTATTACAGTAATTACCTAAATTTTTTGAGGAACTAATTTTTTGTTGAAACGTCAGGGCCATTTAAATTGGGTTTTCAAAGCAGTGTCGTCTTTACAAACAGTTGGTCATCTAAGTTCTGGTCTAGATTGATCTGATCAAACCGGTAAGTATTCAAGGTATTTCATATGGTTAATTTTGTATGGAAATTTTGATATATTCGTTCACAAATATGATAATACTCTGAAGCTGCTTGACGTAAGTTTTTCACAACTTGATTCAAGCAATCTCTACCAGAGATAAGATGGAGCGTCAAGTTAATTGTTCTTATCTTCAAAACAAAGTCTAACCTGGAGTTTTGTCCAAACTTGGTTGAAACAAGGCAATGGTAAATAATGATTTGTCATTTCTGATTGAATTACTCATTTTTACTCAATTACCACAGTAGGATTTGACTGAATTTGCGATCTTTATGTTCATAAATATACGATTGATATCATTAGAAAACGCTGAAACAGTAGTAGATACATTGATACAACTTACATTACAGGGTATCAAGGTATCTTTGAGAGAGCTTATCTGTTAAAATACAAAAATTTATGTCTCTAAACAGTCACTGCGACTCCACCCAACCCGGTGCCCTACCGTCGAGATAAAACCCAAGGTCGCCGGACGGACTCATGTACAGTGCAAGCAGCAATACGACAATCATTAACTCGTTTTTCATTTATATTATACCAATGAATATTTAAACTGAGAATTGTTAAGGACTTTCTTAATTCTACAGTCTGATAAAATCTTAAAGGCCCACCTCTTTATTTATGCATGCATTCATAACTCTATTAGTTATCTCATCCAAAACATCATCCTCTGAGCTGTAAAATGTAACTTAACAGCCAACGTTTTTTGTTCTAATACTTAAACACACAGAAAGTAACCAAGACCTTAAACATTTAAAGTGAGTTATGTGTGGTCCAAATACAAAACTGACATTGTATTGTATTTTGACAATTTGTATTGTCTTTGCGGTATTGGTTAGTTCGGTGATAAAAGCACCCTATAATTCCGATCATTGGTCTAAATATTATACACCTGTTTAAATATTAATAGTCACTCAAATGTTTAGCTTATAGTGTGGATTCAATTGTCTATTTATCATCACAAATAAATTTTTTAACATGTACACACATGATAAAAGGTTCTAGCATTTATAAGAAATACATGTATGAATATAACAATAGGTGTATAGAATAAGGAAACTGAAATAAAATTACAAGTATATATTTAGTAATTCTGCACTTTTATTGTTGCGAATAGAGTAAATAATAGTTAGAAATTAAAATCAGGCGATCAGCATATATGATTTAATGTACTTGAACTCGTTTTTCTACACATGAAAAATGAAAAGTGAAATAACAATCATTGAAATATAATTTGTTAAATCAAAACTAACCTTTAGGCTCTATAAAAATGAAACATTGGAGTCTTCGAATCTGTAAGTATTAATATCCTGCTGATAATCAAAGTATACTGTCAAGAAAGTACACACGAGCGCGGCACTGGCACAGACGGAATTTTGCAAGGTTTTACGTCACAGTTAGAATGAGTTACTAGAGAACACTTTTAAATTACCGATGCGAATAACGCCTTACAATGAGTTGGATAGTTTATTTCTTGTAAGTTTTTAGCCCTAAACCTAGTCGAAAAAATAGCAAGGTTAAACTTGCAATACAACTGTGCAACTCCGTTTTTGACACAACCACAAGGCGACGAGCCGTATGAACAAGAAGTAACTACCACATCTTGTCTACCTGCGTGGCACCAACAGTAGGGTCGCGGCACTGCAACTCAGTACACATTGGTTCGATTCCCACCGACAGAAGCACCTTTTTGCTGAAGAGAAACTGTTTTTATTGTTAATCTAATAAGTTTTATTTGTTATTAATTTATTACTTAGATTCTTTTAATAATCGTGACTTGTAATTTTATCTATTTATTTATTTATTCATTAACTTATTATTGACAAAAATATGCAATTTACAATAGAAAAAACAAAAACCGGGAAACCCTGTATTCTTTTTAACAATTTTAAATACAGACAACATAGAATTTAAAAAAATGGGGACATATCTTGGCGATGTCTCGGAAAAAATTTGCAGTGCATCGATAAAAACTGATCCAAATATAACGGCACTGACTGTTTGCCATAAAAAACACAGCAGTGAACACGCAGTCACCATGCGTTAGCTTTTGTCACCGCTGTCCAGGACTCGGTCTGCGACCGACGCTGCTTCACCTACTCCGCCTGCATCTGACTCGCCGCCTGCCTGCTCCACGCCTGGCCCGGACCCTGCGCTGAGCGCCACTCCATCCAGATCCTCCGCATCGATCAGTTCACCGGCGGGCGAGACTACTGCGTTTCACGCGTCTACGGGAGAGAATCCGACCCCTGCCACTGCAACAAAACCTGACTACTACAAACTCACTCGAAGTGCCTACGCCTGTCGCCTCGTCGGGAGCCTCTGATGCTGACGAACTTGCGTCAGAAAACTGTAGATTAAAGGAGCAGATAAGGCAGCTCAATGTCGATCTGATGAGGGTGGTCGATCATTCCATTGAATCGGACACAAGGCTTCTTCGGTATACAAATGACATTTTTGTTGCGAGACCTTCGCTGTCCGGAGTATCAGCGGGAGCTTCTGCAAGACACTGCGCTGTTCAGTGCAAGCCACCGGTGACCACCTGCTGTCAGCTCGCACAGTGCTCCGAGACTCGCGACCTCGTCACCAATCAGAAGACAACTATTTAGGTACTCGAGGCAGAGATTGAATGTCTAAGGTCCGAGAGGGAGGTCCAGGGATGTTCCTGCGGCTACTCTCAGGCGACAGGTAATTGGATTGTCTGTTAAAATAAAAAATATGTTCCTATTACGACCAGCAATAGATTTGAACCTCTCGAAAATACAAACGAGAAACCACCCATTCTCAAAACCATCGTAACCACTAATGCAGCTCAGCAAAACAATCCCTGTACAATAACCTGCAACAGTAGTAAAACCATCCGGCCAACACCCTCCTCCAAAATCTTCTCCTGGTAGAAGGCCAAAATTGAAAGGCAAAATTAAAAGAGAGTTGCTTTCCTTCAGGAATGTGTGTTGAGGGTGACAGTCATACCCGTTTCCTGGCCGGCATGGTGCAGAACCGCGTCTCATCGGCTACCAAAGTGATTGGCATATGTAAACCCGGGGCCAAACTCCTGAATGTAACGTCCAGCGGCCGTTGGCCATCCTGTGAACCGCGGACCATTCTCGCCAACTACTACATAGAGGAGCTATGCGTAAGACACTCAAACCTCAAGCTCCTCGATATCAATGATATCGGAAGAAACTGGTTCACACGGATGGCATGCATCTGCGATTGCCAGGTAAAGAGCTGCTGGGCGAAATGATAGTGGAGTGCTTGGTTGCTGCTGTCGGACCGCCTGCTGAGCCTGAGTTGTCTCTAACACTGCCCAGTGCCCGCTGCCTCACCTTCTGTTGCTGATACCTGTGTGTCGCCCGCCAGTCCGGCCCAAAACCGTCCATGCAGCATGACACTTACGACGACGTCATCAAAGCTACTTCGCCTGTAAAACCTGACGAAAACAATATCTGCTTTCCTGTCAAAAAAAAAAAACGAAGAGCCTATGACCAATGTAAAACAAGAGAGGGATATCAGATCCTGTTTTTTATTCAGAACATCAAAATTCTTAAAAATTGTTAAACACGTTTTCAGAAACCACTCAAAATATTCATAAAATTACGAAATTCAAAATTATTCACCTAAATGCTCAATCTGCTACCAATAAGTTAGAAGAGTTGGACCTCATGTGCGATGAGCGAAAACCTGATATTATTGTAATATCGGAACACTGTTTTACAACCGATCAGCATTTTAAAAAATACAAAATTATGAATTGGCACATATTTTCCTTCGTTCCAATTTTAAGGGAGGTGGGTGTGGCAATCTTTGTAAAAATCCACTTGAAATTTGAAAAAAAGTCATTCATACTCTTGAATTTGATTTTGAGGCTGCTGGTATTAATATCAATTTAAATTCATCCGAAAAAGTTAATATTGTTGAAATATACATCGAAATAAACAACAACCGAAGTTTAATTTCATCCTTTTTTTTGGAAAACTAGAGAGCCTGCTAACCAATTTTTGTTTTCAAACAATCAACTATTTCTCTTAACTGGCGATTTAAATATAAACACACTGAACCACCCCGACCCCCACACTCGGGCGGCTGCGTGATATCCTTCAATCTTTTGGTCTAAATTGGTCAGTGAACTCTCCTACACGAGTATGTGCCACGACGAGTACAACCATCGACAACGTTATCACCAACATCCCGAAAGTTGACGTTGTCGTGTTCAATCCTGCCATCTCTGATCACTTCGCTCAGGAGATTGTGATTAATGGACTTGATCCGGTGACTAGGCTTGCAGAAAAAACGGTCCAAAGAGCTCTAAAACCTCAAAATATTAACGAGTTAATTTATCACCGAGAAAGTTGGAATTTTTTAAATAATATTTAGTGTCCAAATAAAGTGTACAAAGCTTTTAATGAACGCTTTCTCTATTATTTAAATATTTCATGTCCTTACAGAAAATTTGAAGTACGCAGTAAGCGACATAAGAATACTTGGATTACACAATGTATTCTCACATCTTTTTATCACTCAATTTTTATTAATACAAACACCGAAAATTTTCAAAGATTTTTTCAAAAATTATAGAAGAACATATAAGAAAGTTATGAAAGCTGCTAAAGCCTATGAATGAAACAAAATATTAAAGACCACCGAGAACTTTTCAAAAACAGCATTGAAAATAATTCATTAATCCGTAAAACGAGAACATCAAAACAAAAATCAAAACAATGTTTACTGCTCGTTAAAAACCAAATTATAGATGAACCTCAAAAAATTTATGACGAATTTAACAAGTATTTTGCCTTAGTTGGTTCCTGTGATGCGTGCTTCACTGAAACCCTCTCCCGCGTGAAATCGGTATCGTCTATGATCTTGACCCCTGTATATGAGGCTGAGATGGCTGATATTGTGCAAAGATTAAATTGAGAGAAATCTTGTGGCAACAGTGGTATGTTCATGTGGCTAGTCAAAAAATGCTCCAAGCGTTACCTTGACTCCACTAAAAAAGTGGTAAACTCAAGTCAAACTCAAGTAAACCAACAGTCTTCAATGCAGTTCTTGGTGCTTTTGACACGGTATGTGAGTTCATGGAAAACCACCTGGGAATAGAAAAAAATCGATGCTAATACAGACTGCTTCATATTGTATGCTGTTTAAAAGGCAATAAAGACTGATTTGATTTGAGAAAGCACTTTATTCAACGTTCGACAGTATGCCCTGTACAGAAACCCAGCAAATCTTGGTCCGAGAATGGTGGGGGATTTCCCCTCATTCGAGTATTTAGTTTGTTATACTCACGCTAGGCGAGCAGCTACTGTACAATCAAATGAACTTTACAGGCAAGCAGCACTTCTTAGTCCAGGATGTTACACGCTCTATACAGAGCCTCGTAACTTGCGGGTCCGGACCAACATATTCAAGGCCCGGACCAGCATGAGGCGCGATGACCAACAAGGTGTAACGCACGATTTACGCTCCTGGACCAGCAAGTGCTGAGGTTCTAAACATATATATATATACATATATATATATATATATATATATATATATATATATATATATATATATATATATACATAGAGAGATAGAGAGAGAGAGATGAAATAAGCCAGGGTTCTATTCTTTACACCCTAGTTGCTCGTGTCTTATGCTTATTTGTATCTATTTGACACGTACACACATGTTGAGCATAGCACACAGGACGTTCAAATGTTATTACACATCGTAGTATCACGAGTCAATAACAATAACTGAGACGTTGACTTTTGTACTAAATGAGAACAAAAAAACACTAGAAAGTCACATTGGAGAACGTGGGGCGGAAAGTAATGATATTGTCAGAGATCTCTTCACTGGGAGGTTACAGAGGGGGTAGTTTTGGGGAGAGGGAGGTTTTCATTAGATCTGTTCTAGCATCACTTAATAGATCAGTAAAGTAGATAGAACATTGCCCCTATCTCCTGGCTGGTGAACTGCATTATTTAGGTTATTGTTTGAGAGATATCACTAAGCTACATTTTAACCATTTTGCAATTACATTTAATTAAAAAGTTTATTAAAGAAAATAAATTAAAAGTTAACAACTTTTTAAAGAATAATCAAATGACATTTTCGCTTTGTTATTTATTACCATAGCTATCATAAAATGGATTTATTACATTACTTTCGTAAATGTGCTCATATCTCATAGATAGATTAGAAATGTATGTACGTATATCTTCAAAAGGTTTTAACGTTAATTTAGTATTCTATTCAAATAATTATTAGGAATAATTACTTAGGTCTCCACTCTCGTAACACATATGGTTTTATTACATCAACTTGACCATAAATTCTGTCAGAAAAATTAATGGAAATACATCATCTTTGTTCCAACTGTAAACGAACAATTTCGACTGAAAAGGACTTGGCAATTAATTTTTAACCCTGCTATATGTAAATAAAGAGCAGACACATTTGGGGTATAGATGTAAGATCTGAAACATTTTAAAAAGTAAACATACCTCATTTTACGCCTCACTTAAAGGCTACTGAAATGTGAAATTTTGACATTATTGTCAAATTCTAGTTAACAGTACGTATACACTGTACAAAAACAATTATAACAACTACTTCAAACTTTTTTGTAACACGATCGTAAGTACAACTTTTTTATACAAATGCTAATTAAACCCCTTTTTGAAACTTATAAAATATGTAAACACTTTTCTTCCCATTACTTAAAAATTCTATTCCAATATTCTTCCTGGTATTTATATTTTACAATCCTCTTCAATTTGAAAAGTTGAGCTTTTACACGTAGTGAAACAAAGATTGTATTTTTCGCCATGGAACCAGACTTCTTGTGTTTAAGAAAGGAATGTTAACTCTGCCACCCTGAAAGACAATGTTGGTTGTAGACTTGAAGCCATAATTATTTATGGGTGACGTGCTTTTCTTCAAATATACGACATATACTTGTTATCTAAGACTACATGTACAATCTGGTACTACTAGAAAAGATTAACACGTCTTTTGTTTCAGACATTAAGTGTCACTCTGTCACCGTAACAGTGGTAGATTTCGGAGCGAACGATTTTTAATGGGGTACCCTCACTCGTTTCTCTCAGTTTCGACAGGTTCTTTCCATTTAAGATTAAATTTAATGTCTTGTTTTATATGAAATCTCGGGTTCAGTGGTATAAACGCCATGTTTCGTCATGATTGGCACAGCGGAAAAAATCACGTTTACCTCATAGTGTGGAGATTTGACAATGCCACCGTCATCTCCCACGTTTATTCTAAATGTTTTGTTCATAAATAAGATTTTGACTCGTTTGAATACAAAATAATATAAATAAATCATTATTTTTTATAACTAATGCTTGTCTAGTGAACTGGCTTGAATCATGCTGCTGATTCAGGTATGTCATATGCAACGGTCAAGAGATGACGTTTTCTCAGTGCCTTGGTGTAATTGATATTGTTTACTCTTCAGACTCTTCAAACCTACTTTCTCAAGTGACAGCTGATTCAAATATAAGCTTCCCCTGTAACACAAACATGAACAATGGTTCTGATTCTCCAAACATTTCTATTAAAGAACTTGAACATAGCCTAATTGAGAACAACTTTTTTGAAAACACAGCCAGTGAAGAGGGAAGCTTGAAATGGCTGCAAAAATAGGCTCTGTACTACTCAAAGAGAATAATACCTTGAAAGAACAAAACATCAGACTCAAAGCTGAACTTGCTAGCTGTGAAGAACAGATTGAAGAACTCAATAATGAAAAAGAAAGATACACAGAGAGACTAGAAGCACTACAACGCTGTCTAGACGATATGCAAACTTCACTTGATAGAGAAACCCAACTGCGACGGAAAAACCAAGATACCTTTGATGAGCATGAGTGTAAAATGGGGCAAATAATTGATGATTACATTTGTAAGATGAATGAGAAAGACAAAATAATAAAAACCCTGCAAGTTAAATTTGAAAATCAAATCAACATCAATATGTCCAAACCAACCATCAGTACCGCTTCTCAGACCCAAGGCATCGAGAATGATCCCTCATCTGCAACAGCCTCTCCATATCTGCTGCTCCAAATCCTAAAGATAAATAAAAAACAAGAAAATATGGAAAATATGATGATAGCATTGTCTTCACAGCTTCAACAGTTTGTCTACTAATCAAACAAAACAGCTCAGCAATTTGGATCATTTACCTGTGGAGAGTAAACCTATCTGCACTCAAAATTTAAATTATGACCTGACTAACCCCGGGACAAATGAATCACTGACTTCGACACCAGGAGCCAGACAAACCTGCAGACAAAAACTGAACGAAAGTACAATGACTAACGCCTATCCAACATCAACCCCAGGAGCCAGACAAACCTGCAGACAAAAACTGAACGAAAGTACATTGACTAACGCCTATCCAACATCAACCCCAGGAGCCAGACAAACCTGCCGTCAAAAACTGAACAGAAGCACGATGACCAAAGACTACCCAACATCAACCCCAGGAGCCAGACAAACCTGCCGTCAAGAACTGAGCGAGTTGAAAAAACCTTCTACTAACAATAAAAGAAACAACGTTTTCAGTGTTTCCTTACAGGTAGCAAGATTTACAGCTAATGAGGACAGGCAAGGGGGTGTGAATCCAAAAATAAAAGTGCTGGCAAAGAAACCGCCAATAACTGCAAAAGTCCGCAGTCACAATGAAGCTCTAGAAGAATTCTTCGTAAAGCACATAGAATTCTACAAAAAAATCAATGAGAGCTATAAAAGTAGTGCTATTGAATTAGAATTACTGCCAGAGCACTCTGAACCTAACCCTTCAGATGAACCTTGCACACAGATGGCAACCTCCTCAACAGGTCCTTTTTTAGAGGACAGCCCCCTGAAAAAGGCCAAAGAATAACAATTAACACTCAAAGGCCTGGTTTGGATGGAGAAAACATATTGTCGATTTTCCATCAAAATGTCGACCGCATCAGTAACAAGGTGGAGAGATTAAACCATTTATTATCCTCTCTCAAGCCAGATTTGGTAGTTGTCACAGAGAACACGGACAACATGCAAATAACATCATAAATACGCAATTAAATGGTTATACTCTGGTCTCCGCATTTGGAAGAGTGCATAACATTAAAGGAGGGGTAGCAATTTACAAAAGTAACAAAATAGAGAATGAAACTACAAGTTTGGAAATGGAACATCTCAGTATACCCTAGTCTGTGAAGTAACAGTTGCCTCTATCAAACTTTCTGGAAAAGAACAACTTTATATGATAGGTGTATATCGGCCTCCTAATAATCTGATTGACATCACAGCAGAAGCTATCGAGGTCCTTCATAAAGTTCTGGATAACATTCCGACTCACAGCAGAATTATTTTGATTGGGGATATAAATATTGACATTTTAAAGACCTACTAGGGAAACTATTATGTTTGATGAATTTCTTTTGTCCCATAACATGACACGACTCCAACTTTCGGCGACCAGAGTATTTCAAGGTCATCAGTCCTCCATAGATGCTATCTGCACAAATGCTGAAATTGATGAATCTCAAGTGAAAATTCTCCATACTGGTATAAGTGACCATTTCGGACAACTTTGTTATCTGCCTCTGTCTGTTGAATCAAAAAAAACTACTACCTCCTCTCATCGACATGTAAGTCCAGAGAACTTAACAAATCTCAAACGATATTTGGCTGAGGAATCTTGGACTAATGTACTTCAACAAGATAGTGTGGAAGAGGCCTACAGACAATATTTGAAGACAATAACATACTTTTTAGATCTCACTTGTCCAATCAAGAAATTCAGAGTTGTGGCAAAACCAAAAGCTCGACCATGCTATGACGAAGAAGCTCTCCGCTTAAAGAAAGATTTTCTTAAAGCAAATGAGAGATATTGTCTTTCTGGCAGCCAAGAGGATAAACAAACTTCTACGCAGCTAAAGAAGGCTTACGACTTAAAACTAAGGACCTTAAGACAAGAGGCTAGTGCTGCTCATATTGACAACGCTGCTAACAAAAATAAGGCTGTTTGGGAGATCATAAACAGCGAGAGAAATCATCAGCACAAGGACACAATTTCTGGATTTGACTTCATAGTTAAAAACGGAGACAAAATTGACGACCCTATAGATATAGCCAACCATTTTAACAACTATTTCTCAACTATTGCTGATGAAACTCTCAAACAGAACCTGTGCATCAACCCAACAATGCAATTTGTTCAGAACCCACCTGTTGGAATGCCACTGACCTCTATGGAACCCACATCAATTGAAGAAAATAAGTAAAGTAATAGACTCACTAAAAACAAAATCCTCTTTTGGCTTAAATGAAATATCCTCAAAAATTCTAAAATTTTGTAAAAATGAAGTAGCGGTACCGATTTTTCATATCACACAACTGTCTCTTCTGCATGGTACTTTCCCCTCAAGTATGAAAATTTCCAAAGTTATCCCTCTTCACAAAAAATCCAGTAAACACCACATAGAAAATTTTAGGCCAATATCTTTAATTCCAACTGAATCCAAAATTATTGACAAAATTGTACTCTCTAGACTTTTCAAGCATCTTCAACTGAACAACCTTTTGACAGAGGAACAGCATGGTTTTATTAAGGGACGATCCACCATGACTGCAATAGTAGATCTGATGGAGCACATTGTGGACAATATCGAGGCTGGAAATAATGTAGTGGGAGTGCAACTTGACTTGAGTAAGGCATTTGATTGTCTAAGCCATGACTTGATTATAAGAAAACTTTTTCATCTAGGAATCCAAGGAACAGCACTTTCATGGTTCTCAGCATACCTTGAAGGAAGACGCCAGGTTGTAGAAGTGACTCAGACCATAAAAAGAATTACTACAATTTCTAGATCTGAGGTCCTGTCAATGGACCGTGGTGTACCGCAAGGATCTGTGTTGGGGCCTGTACTTTTTATATTATTTACTAATGATTTTCCTAACATTTTACATTCATACAGTAATTTAGTCATGTATGCTGACGATTCTATGCTATTAACTGCCAATAGCTCAGTGGAAAATCTATAAATAAATTCATACATTGCTGTTAACATTGCTATGGACTATTGTAGAAACAATGACCTGGTTTTCAATGAATCAAAAACGAAACAAATTTCATTTGGGAACAAGAAGGATGACATTTCAGATCTACCAAATCTTCAATCTGTCAGCTCAACTAATTATCTTGGAATCATTGTTGATGACAAACTCTCATGGCTAAATCATATTAATAACTTATGCCTTAAACTTAGCTCAGCAATCTATGCCATAAAAAGGACGAAAGCTATAAGCACGACAAAAGCCACAATAAACAGCCTATCATGCTCTGTTTGAAAGCCATATGAGATATGGCTTAGCGGTTTGGGGTGGTTCAACTGAAAGAAATCTCCAACGAATCCTCATTCTTCAAAAAAAGGCTCTAAGAATCATGGCTGGCTTGGGATGTAGAGAGAGCTGTAGAGGGGTATTCAAAGAGTGGAGGTTATCAACAGTAGTCAGCCTTTATATTGTAGAATGTATTGTGATAGCTACAACTCATAATGTCCAACAGCACCAAGACATTCACTCTTACAATACTAGGCATGCCAATAACTTTACTTTGCCAATCCACAAGTTAACTCTCTCTGAAACAAAACCAACCTATGCTGGGGCAAAATTCTTCAATAATCTCCCTGATGAGCTGAAGAAAATGGAAGGAAGGAAGTTGAAGAAAAGCCTGCACTCCTGGTTCCAAGAGAGACCCTTTTACTCAGTAAAAGAATTCTTGAATTGGAGAGCCGACTCGCAGAGAATGTGAAAACCTAGGCAGCTAATGACAACAAACCTGGGAAAAATTTTTAAGATAATATGTATTTGACGCCATTTCCTTCTTGATGAATGTGAAAATAAATAATTGTCTTGTCTTGTCTTGTCTTGTTTATGTAAGATATTTTAAACACGGCGTTAAAGATACGTCTTTATATGATGTATTTATCTAAATAGGCTCCCTCAAGCCGATGGCCGAATGGTACCGGACATTGGACTTTTGATCTGAGTTACGGAAGGCGCCGGTTAAAATCCTGCATTCGACTGAAGCACTTTTTATAAGCACCATCAACCTTGTACTACAAAGAATATCCCCCTCATTGTGTCCTATATAGATTCTCACTAAAGCCACTGGACCCTAAGGACAAGAAGCTTAGGAAACCCCTGAATGCAATTAGCACTAAAAGGACCTTTGGCTTTCCTTTCAGAGTAATCGTGTTTTATTATGATGGGTAAAGTTATGGTTGAGGTGGCCTCCTTTCGAGATTCTAAGAGGAACGGTAGCATCTTCTATATCTGTTATGTCACCTTTAAGGAAGGGGAGGCTAGCACTGCTTTAGCATATGCCAATTAAAGCAGTTAGGGTAGCGTGGAGGTAGAGGAAATGCAGCTGTCATCCCTCATAGTGGAGTAGACTCATCGATATAAACTTTAAACCTAATATATTTGCGATGAGTGATGTGTTGCTCCTGAAAATTCATGAGATCGCCCAGATATAATGACGATTCGGTTTTTGCTTAAACAGTGTAGATTCAACTGGAAGGTGCAAACCAGCAAGTAGTGAACCCGTACTCTGATTGTTTCCTCCTCCAAGGTATCAAGAACACCTCTTGATTAATGAAAACAATTAAAGGAATAATTAAACTTATTGTACCAGGGAACGCCGAATGTTAAACAACAGTAGTGAAACGCCTTGCAAAACAAGATTATTGAATAAAATGCACGAAGAAAATTAATTGTGGGATCGCCTCTAAAAATATTGCAGAACTAGTGTGATTTATCTTTATATTCGGACACAGGTCTATGAAAAATATATTTACAACATGTTTAAAATAAAGTCTTTTGCAATCTTTGCTAAAATCAAATGGTAGTACCATAGAGTTTACTATGACATTTCAAAGTTACGTATTATATATATTTTCTGGTACTTACCGAATTAAACTTAGGCAGGTTGTAACAAAGCAAAGTTTCTAACCACTCAGGTCCTTGTCCTGTGTCTGTTTTAACTTTGACAGGCTAGGATGTTCCGCTACTGCAACAGATAATACTGTTACCAATCTGTTATAAAAAAAACAATTAGTAGGCCTACATATCAAATAAAGTCTCTTTCAAAACAAGGAATATAAATTTAACTACGCGTTAATGTTCTTTTGAAGAACTAACTGCGTAATGCAGTATGACTTTCTTGTAAAGTTGTGCTAATTAAAACTTATTCTTTTGATCATAAATTAATATTCATTAGGTCATTCAGTTCATGTAGTAGTATTTGCACTAAAACTTTCGTTTTATAATGATAATGTTTATATTTTAAAACTACCCATAGAACTAACATTAAACTCTGTTATCTTTTACCTATCATCCTACTATATAAGTTATGCATGTTACTAATAATTACTTGTTGAAGTGATATCAAACTTACTTTAAATATAAAACTGAATATGAGCAATATTTTCATCATGGTTCAAAAAAGTACATGAAATCTTTTAAAAACTTGTTTGATATTTCATTAGATTAGGCTCAGTAAGGCAGCAACTCCGACGGTGGAGAAATGAGCAGGATCGAGGAATTTCAATAAATAATAGAAATTGTTTTTATTTTGTTTCTACAAGCTTAATTGGTATAACATTTTTCTTGTAATAGTTTTCATGATTCTGCAGTTAAATATAATCAGATTCATTTTTTGATTGTTATACCTAATTTATAACATTGCAGATATTTTTAGGAGAATACAATAATAATAATAATAGTTCCACGATTTGTCTAAACACAATATCCACTATTTTAAGCATGGTAGGCAAGATTGAGATTGGTCTAAAGTTGTTGCAAACTAGTGAGTACTGAGACTTATTAAAATTGTATTTATTAAATATTGGATTGCCCTGAAAATGTGATAACTCACTGACCATTTGAATATATACTTAGTCTGTATCCACTGTCTTTGAATTGATTATTAATAGCGAAATTCATATCATGTTCTATAACTGCAGCAAATTCAAACTTTTCAATATTCTCATCGCTTTTATTTGATTTGAAGCATTCAGTGTATCAGAAAGAATGTTATATCCAGACTCAATTTCAGCAAAGTATTTGTTCATATCGTTAATATTTAAATTCTTTTATTAAAAGGTTTTCATCTTCCTTTCTCCAAGTAGATCACATCTTCTCAAACAGTACCAGAAATCTTAAAGGATAATACAGATGCTAACTTTTTTTCAAAATACTATTTAATTTTCCTAATCTGTAAGTGATCGATTCTTTCAATATATAGTTCTACGTTTGTTACTGTCTTTCGCGAGTCGTGATATTTCTAAGTTTTTTCAGGCAGCATTTTCTTCGTTATTTTTTACAGATAATTGGGGACAACTCGTCATAGTCACTTTTTTATTTTCGTTGATATAACATTTTCCATGGCATCCGAAATATTTATCTGATATAACTCATCCCATTTTGTTTCTCAAAACCTAACAACTGCTTAATTTACATAAAATTGTGAGAAATCACAGTAACTTGTGAATTGTGATTGTATCTTATTATCTTGCATAAAATGTCGCAGTAGACAAGTTTGTGGTCAGTTATCTTCATTCCTGTAGTTGCAAGTGTTTTATGATATCTATTTAACATGTACAGATATGCTGAACATACCACATAGTACGTCTTAATATTATTTTTTAGTTTTCAAAAGCCCGTCGTAATGTCACGAGACAGGCAATAACAATAACTGTTATGTTGACCTTTGAACTCAATGAGAACAAAGCAATACCAGAGAGTCACAATTGAGAACGTGGGGTGGAATGTAATGAATTATATTGTCAGAGATCTCTCCACGAGAGGTTAGAGAGGGGTCGTTCTGGTGAGAGGGAAGTGTTGATAGATCTGTCCCTGGATTGCTTGTTAGATCAGTAGATAGAGATATTGTTTCTAACTACCACTGTCAAGTGAACCGCATTAATTAAGGTTTTTGTTTGCGGTATATCGCTGAGCTGAAATATTTAAACTATAATTAAAACACAGGAAATGATTAGTATAGAAAAAAAATTAAATTAATAATTGACAAATTATATATTACTTGCGTAATCATTTTTAATATGATTATCACTAAATGCGATTCCTGCATTTTTTTCCTTACATGTACTCTTTTCTCAAGAATAAATTACAGTTTTATGAACGTATAAAACACAAAAGTGTCCAGTTACATTGCATATTGTATTTTTTCTATTCAAATAAGTACTTAGGTCTATTTTCATAACATCTATACTGTATACATAGGCTCTAATAAATAATTTATTAGGTTACATTTGCCACTACATGTATCAGCTAAATGGATGGATATTTCATCTTTGTTTTCTACACCACATTTCCTACACCCAAAGACTGAGAAAAAATTATTTTGACATCCGTTACAAGCCCTAAGTGACAGAAACTATTGAGGTATAGGTGTAAAGCCTAAAAAAATTTTTAAAGTAAAATAGTTCATGTTCATGTTATTTAATGGCTTCGTGCATCTTTGATAATATAATATTTTTTACGAATTTCAGTTCAACTTAATTATATGCTGTACAAAAAATATTCTTCCTGATATTTATATTTTTAAACAATTTAGCTTTTACACGCAATTGAACATAAAAGTGCATTTTCACCGTGGAACCAGACTTCATGTTTTTAAGAAAGGAAAAGTCCCTCTGTCATTCCGATAGATAATGTTGGTGGTAGACTCGGAGCTGAAACTATTTATGGTTAACGTAGTTCCTTTCTTCACACACACGACAGATTCTTTTTGTTTATGAATACATTTATAGCCCAGTTTAGTATGGCATCTTGAATTGAGTGGTAGAAACGAGATTTTTCGTCGTAATCTGATAATGCACGTCATAGGATGGACAATTGACAATGCTAGCGGCGGCATTCCATACAGGTGGTCTTTATATTTTGATCATAAATAAAATGTTGAATATTGTACATACATCATAATGTAAAATAATTTTATTTTTATAATTAATGGTTCAATAGTGGAATGGGTTTAATTATGCTGTTCACACAGATGTGTCACATGCAATAGTCCAAAAGTGATGTTTTCCCCTTGCCTTGGGATAATTGATACTCATTATGTAAGTTATTGTATACAGCTTTTACATGGTGTATTTGGGTAAGCCGATGGCCGAGTGGTATAAGACGTTGGACTTTTGATATGAGTTGTAGAATTCACAGGTTCAAATCCTGTCTTCGACCGGATTTATTTTCATAAGTACCATCGCCCTTGTACCGTATCGACTCTCCTCCTCATTCTGTTTGATGGAATTCTAGCAGAGGCCAATGGACCCTGAGGAAAAGTTCATGATGAATTCACTGATTGTAACTAGTCCTTGAAAGGAATTTTGACCTTCCTTTCACAGTGATTGGTTTTTTATTACGACTGGCAACGTTATGTTTGAGGCTGCCTCCAGTAAATAGAATAATCGATAGAACCTTCCACACTGATATCTTATTTGCCGTTAGTGATGTGTTACTCCAAAAATCCAAGATATCGCCCAGATTTAAGTGACACATCGATTTTCGCTTTAAACCGTGCATATTCAACTGGAAGGTACAAACAAGCAAGAAGGGATCATACTCCTAGGTAAACAGTATAATTTAACCCACGGAATCAAGAAACTCCATCTCTTGAATAATGAGAACAATAAAAAGAATCATTTAACCTAATGTACCAGGAAAACACAGAATGTCGAACATCAATAGTGAAACGCCTTGCATAATAGTATCATTGAGTACAATGCACGAAAAACATTGTAGGATTTCCTCTTGAGCCACACTTATATTGCAGAACTGGTTTAATTTATATTTATATTTGAACACCTTTATATAAACAAAGGCATTCATAAAACATATCTAAAATACAACTTCTCAACTGACATCTTACAGTACTGTTTTATAATTTTATTATGATTCTAAACACTCCCTATCATTAAAACAGTTGACATAAGTTTTAGACATTTAAAAGTGATGAATTTTATGTATTTTCGGGTACTTCCTGGATGAAACTTAGTCAGGTGAAAGCAAAGTTTCCACCCATCCAGGTCCTTATCACTAAATCAGAGGGAATCACTAAATCAGGGAGCGAGTGGTTCCGCTAGAATGAGCTCCCAACAACAGAGGGAACATTCTAATGAACAGAGGATGAGCGTCTTGTGCCAAGAACATGAGCGCCGAGAATGGCATGACACATGGAGGAGATACAACCGTAATCCACGCCATGAGTATCGCCGTGGAGATTTTACCAACGCTATACCCAAGGAATTTCCTCGTCCCGAGGCCAGTACTGTTAGGACCGTGGGAGTATTGGAAATAAAAGGAAAATTAAATCAGAGGACAATGCCAATAATATTAGATACTGGGGCCTGTGTGAGTTGTGTTGATGAGAATCTGGTAGCCAACGTGAGAGACAGGATTAAAGCAGTACAAGGAATGAATGTTAAGACAGCCACCGATGAGCCAGTACAGATTTTGGGTAGAATAGAAATTATCTTAGAATTCAGCCACTGTGTGATATTGTTCCCAGTGTTTGTGGCCAAAGGAGTGGGTGACTGTTGTATCCTGGGTAACGATTTCCACCTGAAGTTTGGTACAACAATAGATTTCTCGAGGAGAAGAGCCCAATTTATAATCGCCAACGGAAGAAAAATCTCAGTAGATTTCCTCAGCGCGGAAAAAGACGCCAAGTATTTGCGTCCACCTCCAGACCCCTCGTGGTTGAAGCACATACAGTTTGAAGAAAGACAACAGATACAGGCGAGAGTAATATGTGATGATTCTACTGAACTCCCTCCAAGAAGTCAGAGACTCTTGAAAATTAAGTACGAAGGTTTGTTGCCCACTTTAGGAGTTATGGAACCAAAGGAAGGAATATTTAGAGAAAAATCTGTTCTAGTGCCCTACGGATTGACTCACGCCGAGCCACCTAACCAAGTATTGGTGATGAATCTGGCAGATGATAAAAAGTGCCTACAAAGAGGCGAAGTGTTAGCAGAGGTATATGAAACTTGTAAACTGCGAGAAGAACCGACCAGCGAAGTCGAGGGAGCAAGACAAGAAAAGAGCGAGCTTGAAGAGGCAAACATAGATATTAATCCGCAATTATCCCCAGAGAAAAGAAAAGCCCTACTTAAACTGCTGACAGAGTTTAGAGACCGCTTTGCCTGGAATAAATCCCAAATAGGACAGCAAGTGAGATGGCTGAACTCGAGCCTCAGTGGGAAATCCGATGTATATGTAAAGTCTAATAGTATGTCTGCTAGAGTCCAGAGGAGCTTAAGTGTGATACGAGATTTCGCCCATTGGTGCTGTGGAGTAACAACTAAACGACAGTTAAAACCTTTATTCACTAATCAATATTTAATGTCAAAATTTGAAAATAGCTTAAGTGAGCAAGTGACTGAAGCCTTTTCAGAAATAGAGAATGTCAATTTAGGTATGAAGAATTACAGTGCAGAAGTAGAGAGGACCTTCGCACGTGTCGTGGATGTTGGCGTTAACATAACCAAGTTAATCGATCGATTTCAGAAGCAGGAATTCACAAACGAACAGAGAAATGATCACAAGAGTTTTAGTTTGTTACAGGTGAGCGCGCACCATACAGTACGTCAGTTACAGTTGTTACAACTTATTACACGCCTAGAGATATTGAGTCAATGTCGAGAGGGGAAGATCCCGAATTCTATAATAACTGCAGATAAGCTAAGAGAGGATTTAACAAAATTAACAGTTGCATTAAAAGCGGACAGCTATGACCTAGCGATACCAGTGGAGGAAGTGTCTAAATACCTTAAGTTAGAAATATCTGATTGTGTAATTTCTGGTAACTCAATCTTAATAAATTTGCAGATTACAATCAAGAAAATTACGTCCCAATGGAGATTGTATACCCCTTTAATAATACCTTTCGCGTGGAATAACCAGACTTGTACCATTAAGCAGGAAACGTCATTTTTGGTTAACAGTGAATACAGTATGGTAGTGATACAGGGAGCGGCCTTGCAGCACTGTCAGCCGAATATTAATCCACTATGCTATGTCCCTAGATACGCCGGTGATGCTGTGTCCGGATCACGTTGCCCTAGAAAAACATTTATGGGTGCGACCATACAAGAGCTGAGCTCACTATGTGTATTTTCATGTGTGTCAGGTGACGTGCCACTTATCACCCAGATAGACGACTTCACCTATGTACTAACCCATATTGTTGAGCATTTAGAGTTTATGTGCAGATACACTTCGAACACTGCAGTTAAGATAACAGAGCGTAAGAGCCTGGGTGCACTACACGTGAGAGTGCCGTGTGATTGTAGCTTAGTCGCTGACTCACACATTTTGGTTTCAGAAAGCTATCCGTGTAGACAGGAAGCGGATAAGTTAGCTGTGGCACACATACTTCCAGCTTCGTGGTCAAAATTAAAAACTTTGAAAATCACCTATAAAATTAATCATGTTTCCAGCACTTTCGAGACACTAGACGAACGCTTAGACAACGAATGGCCTAGTCAGCTGCCGCACTGGAATTTATCTTTTTCAGAACATAGAAAGTTAGAGAGCCCGACGCTTAAGGTTTTGTCAGTGGAGAGGGACATGTATACATCACTGTCAGCCGTGCTGCACTCCATTTATTTTTGTTTACTAACCATAATTGTTGTGAGAAATCCCCATCTAGTAGGCTTAGGTATAGGAGCATTTGTGAGAGCAGAAAATGAAATATTCTCCCCGAATCAGGAACAATTTATTGTGGATTTATTTTGTGGCATTATAATAATATTGGTTCTGATTGGTTGTCGGTACGTCGTGGGATTATGGGTAAACTGGAGATCCAAGGTATCGAGACGAAAAGGCGACGACATAGCGATGACCGCCAAACGTGACGTCAGAGACGATGGCTTGCCAAAGAACTTACCTATCACGGAGGTCGATGGAAAGGAGCTGAGAATCACTCTTGAATGGTGGGACCAAGTTCGTGATCAGGTATAAAGGATACCAGGTAATCGTTGTAACCATAGGTAAACTTCGAGGTAAACTGTATAACTGTGAACGTTATAGTGTATGATGAATAAAATGTATAAAATATATTATTTCAGGAGATTATTGTTATCATGAATTCGTAAACATGTAAGTCCAGTGTGTGAATGAAAATGTGATGTTTGAATACCCATAGTGTGAAAGTTTGAATGAAAAAAACCGAATGGCCACTCAGAGTGAATGTGAGTGAATATGAGTATTAGCTAATATAAGAGTTTATATTCCAAAACTGTTTATTATGATTGACTAGGTGAAATACATGTTCTGTTTTCAGCGGTACGTATACATACGCCAATATCAGCGTGGAATGGTTAGAAGTTGATTTTGACTAATAATAATAAAATTGTAAACTCATAATTATTCTGTAAATACAGAGGACCCTTGAAATAGTTTTAGAATTCCTAGATTAGGTTAAGACTTAATGTTTAAGAGGATTGGTACGTCGCAATGACATAATAATTTGTTAGTAAAATATAATTGCCTATTGTATTATAACACTGATGTAAAACATTTAATAATAATTTATGTTGTACTTCCAGTTGTCATTAACGTAATTATGAATTAAGCGTTGACAAGTTAGTTTCTAAGATTGTAACACCGTATACGAAACCAAATGTTGTATATGGTTATGCTAACCAATGTTAAGAACTAAGTAATTTCTTTTGTAATTTGTTTGTAATTTGGGGAATAAAAATAATCAAGTATTAACTTGTCAATGCATACAAAGTAACTTATAAGTTGTTCGGGTATAGTTAGCTATTAATATATTCTTGTGTGGTATTGAGGTAGTTATGTTAAAAGGTAGTTAGATGTATGTAAAAAATAAAATTTAAGAGATAAGAGCTTTGTTGAAAAACGAAGTCATTTCATGCTAAGTCTTAGAGCACCGGTGGGAAGTCCAGTAGCTCAGAGCCAGGCCGGTGACCCGAGAGGTCAGGTGACCAGAGAGGCCGGATGGCTACTGCTGACCACAGCTACTTTTGTCACGTAGACACTGCCGCTGGGCACAACTTCAGTTACAAAACTTTGTACCACCTCTTGCACTGTAAAATATCTGTATCCTGTAGTACATGGTTACGCTTATAATGTCCTACTATAGTTTGTTTCACTTGTCTATGTTAATGAGTAGGAAGATGTCAAATATCTAGAATAGCCTTGTCGTGGACTTATAATTACAATTATTTAGTTTGGGTCCCTATAATAATATCCACTTTGTAAGGTTATTATCTATATAATGAAAAGTGTTTTTGCAATAGTAAGTTATAGTATGGGTAGATAATAAGGATTAATGTACTAGTTAGTAATTTGGTAAATAGTTCTAATAATAATATTATCATGTTTGAATTGGAATATCGTCATTGTACTAGATCATAAGAAAGGGCAATATAGAGGATTAATATATATTGTTTTGTATGACTCGCACAGAACAGCTGAATGGTTCCGGAATGTGTCATGAACTCATTTATTCATATAAAATTATAATTTCTCGCTTCAAGTAATTATAAAGACATGTAAAGTTGATTAATGTATTTTTAATATAAAATTTCGAATACACCTACACGTAAGGATAGATGTATAATATAAGGGAATGGACACCACCGCGGGTATTTAAGAGTAAGTTTCTATGAACTAATGTTTCTGTCAAATAAATGCGATTACACCAATAGCAAACATTGCTAACTAGAGTAGGTAGATAGGCTCTCGTAGGACAACATGTTTTTGTAGAAGGCAAACCTTTGTGAGGAACGATTCATTGCCTGTTGCTGGTATAACATTAAAATTAATAAACTTTCCCTGGAAATGTATTAGTGAAGAGGTACCGATGGGAGCGAACGACTGAGGCTCGTGATCGGGCCGTCCCAACTTCAGAGACTTTATGTGTGATCGGGCCGTCCCAACGCCAGAGACTTTATGTGTGATCGGGCCGTCCCAACTTCAGAGACTTTATGTGTGATCGGGATGTCCCAACGCCAGAGACTTTATGTGTGATCGAGCCGTCCCAACGCCAGAGACTTTATGTGCCAGTGTAAATGACTGTCCCTGAGAAGTGGCTGCCGCAGTGTCGTTGTTCCCCATGTGTTTCCTCCACATCTAAAGACAACTATTGACTGTTGGAGAACCCCGATCGCTAGCCACACTGTTAGCGATACGCGGCGAAACGTGAGGGTAGACGCCATAGTAACTTGTGCACGTGACCCAGCCGCCCAGCTGAACACAACCAAGGGACCAGCTGCCAGGGCCTGGAAGAATGAAGAAGACGAACTCCTAGAGGGCATCCACCCCAACAACCACCCTTAATTAGGCTGGGGGTGTGTGACGTCGGGGCCCATGTTCCCGCCGTCTGGAAGTACTGGAGGGGGAGGTCAGCAAGGTGAGCGCCCGAGGCGGTGTGTACGTGAGAGGACTCCGGCGCGAGCGGACGTCCGAGCTCCCTGAGGGCCGATCTATTGTAGGGCTTAGCCTAGTGATGGTCGTGACGCGTGGTGTCCGTGGGTTCGGAAGTGTTGTTGTTTAAGTTAATAAAGTTGCTGTAATCTGAGCTGCGTTTGATTCCTGAGTACACCCCCTTCACCCCAGCTGAGCAGGAGGCGTGACAGTATATTTACATAAAAACCCGTACGCCAGTATGGGAACTCGAGACCTGGCTCTCCCCCAATGGTTCTACAAAAAGCCAGACGCAGCGTCGTTTAGTGGCGGTCTGAGAAACCAAATGTACTTCAGATGTACATGCATGCATACTCAAAGTAGAAGGCGCCGATTATAAATTTGATTCACTGAAATGTTTTGTACCGTTACACACTCCCATCACTGTTAAATGTAACAAAGATAACAAAGGTAATATCCTTACTTCAATCGATGACTAACAAATCCACCACCCGGAATCATATGTCACCCTTTTTACGAATTTAAAACATAATTTGATTTATATACAAATGATTTAAACTTACACTTTAAAATTTTCCTAAATCCTTTGAACATAATAAAACTTGCTAAAAGCGCTTCTTTTAAGACCTAAAAATCCCAGAGTATTTCAGGGAAAACAGTGTTTCCTTTAAAATAAAATAATTAGGTTTTATAAACATGTCTAAGAGATCTAATACACGACATAGATGGGTGCTTTAAGGCTATATATGAACAGTGACATATATGCCTGGCTAAAAAACCGTTGTAAAAGTACGAGAGGCAGTCGGAAAGTATTGGGACCATGACAGTATGCAGCTGAGAGCCTTAAGACGCTCAGGGATAGTATATAGATATACTGATGTAAACTTGGACTTTGATCGGTAGAAACCAGGCAGTTGTCAGACTATGCAGGATAAGTTGAGGCCCAAAAAGAAGTCGTTTTACATGAAGGTGCGAGGCTTCACCATGGCTATGAGATGGTTTATAGGTGGGCGGTTGCAGAGCTTCGTATGGATATAGGTCAGTAGAATCTAGGCAGCGAAAATCTGGGATGAGCGATGAGTATGGCTAGATGTACGGAGATAGTCATAAAGTGCAGGGTCTTGGCTGGGACCATTATAAACGCGAGTGCAGGCTTTATGATGCTCTTATACTGTAGGCCTACGTACACGTTAAGGTTGGGGTGTTAGAAATCATAGTATTAATAGGTAACACACCTTGTTAAGAGCGTGAAGTATAAAAGACAGTCGGAATATGTGGAAACCCGGCAGGGGTCATTAGGTGATCAGGTATTCTTTATTGTCTCATCAGGTATAGAGTTGAGTGCACCTTAATGACACGATATCTAAGCACGTAATTATGTTTGGAAGTGTTAATTCAATGTGAACGATGAGTTAAGCACCAGTTCACCCTTCCTCTTAGTGCAGTGTCTGGAATCTGACTTTACGTTTATAACACTATAGTCTATTAGTCTAGATGTCTCTGACGTCATCTGACGATGTAAAGAGGTTTAGTTTGAGATTCTTCGTGCCGACGAGTCAAGACTGTGACAGTGATAGTTTCCAAACGCTCTACTAAGGGGAAGGTAAACTTGAGCTTATTATTCAGAATGAATCAACCCTTGGCATTACAGTTACGCCATATGTAGAGTAAAAAAAGTTTAAAACTATTTTGAAACTGAGTTTTCAAAAAATTTAATACACGGTCATCATTAGTTTTCAACAAGCACTGAATAATTAATTACAGCAGTGTTAAACGTTGCTGAAGCTGACATTTATAACATGAAAAAGAATGAGAGGATGTATTCACCATAATTTTCTCCGCTCATCTCCTTCCGAGACTATAAAGTAATAGCTCAAAAGCACTGTTTATTGTCACTCACTCACTCACTAAATTAATCAGACTGATAATGTTTATAACAGTTAAAACATTTAGTAATATTGTAAGTATTTAATTTACCCAGCAGGGATCTCTTCTGGCTGGTTTATACCTTCCAGTTGAACCCACCACTGGGCACAGCAAAAACCGACGTGTTACTTCAATCTGGGCAACCTTACGAATGTCCAGGAGCGGCACATCACTAACTGCATATGTCGATATTATGGGGTTCATGGGATATTTGATAGGTCTAGTCTACTGTGGGCGATGACTAGGAGTCTTCTGATGGGAGTTGGTGGGGTTTGTTTCCTAACCTCAGAGGTTCTTGCTAACCTCTCCAAGGGTATGCCACCCTGTGCCTATTTTGACTTGAGAGGCTGTTTGAGAGCTGGCCTCCCCTTCTTCCGGTGGGACATAACTTTGAGATGTAGTGCCCTAATTCTCCCTCATGGATCTTGATAGGAGGCGGCCCCTACTCCCTAACCTTACCCATCCTGAATATCCTGTCAATCCGGTAGCAGCGCAAAGGTTATTACAGGACTAAGTGCAATTTATAAGCTTCTTGTCCTAAGAGAACCAAAAAAAGTATTTAATTACAATAAAAATATATTGAGGTTCAAAATGTTCAAATACGATACAAAGTTCGTCAGTTACAATGTACGTGGTTTTATTGGAAGATGTGAACCGGAGTGATTTGTGAGATCTTTACTTTATCCTGAACGGGAAAAATATTTTTTTCCGCTGAATATTTGGCAAGAGATTCTGTAAACATGATTGATTTATGCCTACTTCTATATCAGTATGAATGTCTAGCGAATCGAGTTTTAAAGTGATACACTAGTAGCTGTAAATCCAACAGTTTTAAATCATTTAGATGATACCTATGATGCTACAGGATGTACCCAATTTATTTGTTATTACTAACACACTTATTATATGTAATCATACAAATAAATACTAATGAATTTGTCGTGATTGTTTTGTGAATGGCTATTCTTAGTGTAGGTTTAGTTATTCCATATTTAATAAAATACGTATTATTATACCTTCCATTATCTTATTTATATAAAAACTAAACTCAATTTTCTAATTTTTAGCTATTTTAAGATTGGGAATAGTATTAAAGAAAGACGAAGATTAAATGTGTTGACTTCACCTTTTCAGAGCAGGATCGCGTGATTTGCCCCAAATAGATTTTGTTCTCAACCAAAGGTTTCCTCACGATCGTTTTACCTCGTATCCTATTAACTGAAAATCATCAGCCAGGATTGGTTTATTCCAATTAGTGGTATATATGAACCCGTTGTGTATATTGTTCTTCCGATAATTAATGAATTAAAATTCCATAGTATGAATTATGAATTCATTGGCTCTAATTCTTTATAATATTTGTTTCGAATTGCAAGCTAACAACTATTAAAATATTGATTGGCTGACTGTATTTATCTGATGGAATAAACAGAAGAATCCAATGTTTAAGCTAAACTGTATTTGGGTATTTCAATAACATTTGGCATGGTTTTGGTACCTTTTCAATAATCTTATAAAACATTCATAGGTTTCAAACTGCAGAAAATATGAAATATTCCGACTGTATAAAAATACAATCTGAATATTTCATATTTAGATTCCTTAGCTTCAGTTTACCTTCAATTTAACTGTGATGGAATAAATAACATTCGCCGTGGTAATGTACTATCACTGATATTTTTTTTCCAAATTTTATAGAGTTTTACATAACATCAATATTTTAATATCCATAATTATTTACACATAATTATATTAAGAAGCAGTAAGAAAAAGCAATGTTGTTCTATGTATATTTAATGCAAAATCAAACGTAAAAAACTCATTATAGCCAACAGAAATGTTTTTCTGATCTGCGATCTACCTAAAATTATTGAACACCAGCTGTCATCCACGGCACGCATTCAATTCATTACCATCGGAAGATACCACTATCCTCTAACTCATTCTTGAATCGTTAAAAATTTAACCTGCCATGTAGCTAAAAAATTTATTAATTAAATTCGGTGATGCATGTCCTTTGGAAGTAAAGCTTTTTACTGTGGTATGTAGGATACGCTTACAAAGGCTTTAGACGTTACTTTTCTTCAAATATTAAAAGCAATAGCAATGCTATTAATATAAAATAGTCAAATACTTCGAGTTAGATTTCATGTACCAATGTGATCAAAAATATCGCCTTAGGCTTAGCGTCAGTGAAGATGAATGAAATATAATTTCTGTGTGTCAAAAGTGGAGCCAAAAGTGGAAAATTATTTACTGCTTCTGGACAATCATAATATGCTCTGATAAAACAGTTCTTTCACTAATAGGGCAAATAAATTGGAAGAAAAATATTTAATAACTAAGTTTTACTCTTTACTTTTCCCACAGTTAGTTCTCTTGTGAAATTTGGTACTACTTTATACTGCACCATTACAGAGAAATCCATAAAATTATCAATAACATACTACCTTTGTGATACGTATGTGAATGACAGGTGAGTTCAATCACTGAATAAATTGTACTGTTTTTACTAGCGCAGACTGACTGTTTCGTAGGATACGCTTCCCAGTGATGATTATACACTTTTAGGTGGAGCCCAAACCATAGTGATAATATTAATGTATTATATATTAAAGTCGAAACATTACTTTCCTGACCTACCAGATGATTCTGAGTGCAATATTATTTTCCATGAAAGGATAACGTTTTATTTACATTCTTGTCTTGGTAATCAAAATAAAACAGATTACCTTGTACCATTTTATAAACACTTATAAGTTAAATCACAAATTCGGTTAAAAAGTTAATAGTTATTCTACCTACTTGAGCGAGTAGCAAGTTTTCACTTGCAACATATAACCTTTACTACAGAATGTTGTATTAATAGACGAGTATGGTTTATTATTAACTTACTTAAGAAGCGTTCCTGATTCAATACAGCTTTACCTTTGTACGTAGAAATCTAAGGACGGAGAGTGTATCTGTTGTCATTAGACTAAAGTTACGATATTTAATTTCTATATTGTTTGAAGGATTATATAAAATAATTGTGCAGTTGAACGTTTCAGTATATTAATTTTTTAAGAAAATTACAAAATTAAGGTTCTAAATAGGTGTATTAAAAAAAGAAGTGATTTACCAGATTTCTTCCCGTAAAACCTTCTTATAAGGCAGTTTATTGATTCATGCAGTTAAATAATAAAATTTGGAGTTTCATTTTTACTTTTAAAAGTATGAAATTTTACATCAACAGTTAAATTTGGTAAGCCGTTGTAAGCTTTATACTAATATACAAGGTAAAGTAATAATATCGCATATGATATCCAACATACCGGATTCAACTTACAACAATAAGATAACACATCTTTTAGTAATAATATAAATTATATAAGCATACATTATTTTAAATTATTCAATGCTATGGCACTATTTACTCAAAAATTTCACTCATCATTAATCATTAAAATGATTAAGTTTCATACGTAAAAGTCTACACTGAAGTCATACTCCATTACCTGACCTAACTATCAGTTATATTTTAACCAACTTTAAAGCTCAATTAGATTTTTGTTATAAGTTAAAATGAATAAGTGCAGTTTTATAATGCTTTTTCATGCTAACAATTTGGCATTACTTTTGTTGTCTGCTGCAGTTGGCAGCAGAATCTTCCCAGCCCGCCAACTTGAAGCAGACTTAGAGGACGAGGACCTGAGTGAGTACGAACTTTGCGTTGAAGCAACTTAAGTTCCATTAAATAAGTTACATTAAAATAACAAAACATATAAACTTTTCTGTGTATTGGATTTTTTGACCTATTCTACATATTTTATAATTAATTCTATTTAATTAATACTTTTAATCCTATATTTGCTACGTTTAATAGTTGAATGAAATATTTTCCAAAAATAGTGTCAATGAAAAAATTTTTATTTCAAAATATCAAAACTTGTAGTTTTAAAGGTGTATGGCACGTTTAAAAATACATATATACTCGTAACAGTGGAGTTTATGTTATTTCATTGAAATATAAGCAGACAAGATACACAGATAACAAGATAACAAGAATTATTGTCTGGAATTATTAAATTTAGTATAATGTGAGAAGCTCTGTACCAAAATGTTGAGTTTAGCTCCAATTTCCTTTCTCTTTGTGCAGCGTCTGAAATCTGACATTGCCCAGGAGAAATAAGGAGGACGGAATATTGCAGAGAGATATTTTTTTTTACTTATAAAAACTACGGGGGCATTCCAATTCTGATATTTTAAACTTAAACTACAGCTGTTAGAAAATTAAGTACGATATTTTAAATATCATCCAGTGATCATCGCTTATTATAAGAGTAATTGGTTTGTCATTTAGAAAGGAAATGCGCCTGCTTTCAACAGTAAATTGCATTTAAAGCTGTGAATATCTTCTAGTGTAAGTCTGCAGTTAAATTAAATGGTATAAATATTGTTCAGGGTGTCCTTTTAGACACTTGAGTGCTATAAACCGTTTATTGTCAGTAATTTTATTGACAAGGATGGAATTAAGGTGTTCATGGGTGGAGAGTGGTTAAATTTGTATCGCTTTAGTAAGTCTACAGTCTCCTATCTGAAGGCATTGCCTTGTTAGAGCATTTAGGGAATATTCATTCAAAAACTATAGTTATTTTCTTATCTAACCTACACGCAGATATGATTATCGACCATGATATTCTTTCCTAACATTCTAATGTCAGTATATCCGTTTGAGGGACTAATATTTCTATAACTATTGGCACTCACGTGTAAATATTCTGTCAATGAAAAAATCTAGTTTGAATTTAAAGGTAAGTACAGTGCAAACGCATGACCAATTAGAATTGCACATTTTTTAAAAAGGTTTTAATGACATTTGCGGATGGATAACATAATAGTGTGATTTTTTTAATGGTCTATATCAATAATAATTTTAAAAAATTACTAGGGTAACAAAGAACTAATGATATTTACATAAGTTAATACAATTGCTATTGAATGTCTCCGTTAATTTTTAGTGTACTCTTCAGAGAAACAGCTGAATTTAGATTAAACAGCAGCAAGGGTACAGGCAGTATCAACATTTCCATGATATAAATCATTAATCTCATATATTGTTTTTTGAATGTCTGTTTCTAAATTATTAAAGCTAACAAAACAAAATAACTTAATTCCATCACCACAAACTTACTGATCGCAGTTTTTGCACCGTTTCTCAATATGTGAAATTAGATAACAGAAGGGGCTTAAGTTCAAATAATAAAAGCAACATGTTTTAGCTATAGTTAACAGATTTAAATTACCTAATACAGATGTATTAATCCAATATTAAGTTTAAAGTTTAAATAAATAAAATATCACTTCATAAATATCAAATTAAACCTAAATTATCTTAAATATGTATGTCAAAAAAACATATTTAAAAATTATATTACCAGTATATATAATCGTTATAACCCTTGTAGTTACGTTTCCGTTAATGCGGAGCTAAATCTTTTTTTGTGATACAAGAAAGACCACTGTTGCGAAGCTGTAAATAGTTCTGATTTAAACCATAAGTATCATACATGCAGCACTCAGGAAATTGCGCATTAATGTAATATAAGTCAGACTGGTATATAATCATTACTGTGTTACAAGAGAGACCACTATTGCTGACAAGTAAACAGTTCTGATTGGGGCCATGAGTATCATACATTATGCAGTTCTCAGGGAGTTGCGCATTAATGTAATATAAGTCATACTGGTATATAAACATTACTGTGTTACAAAAGAGACCACTATTGCTGACAAGTAAACAGTTCTGATTGGGGCCATGAGTATCATACATTATGCAGTTCTCAGGGAGTTGCACCACCAGCCACAAACATCGACATCAGTTACACTAATATTGTGTTATCGTAGAGACTTATATTGCTCACTGGGTATTTAGCTGATAAAATAAAATTTAGTTAATCTTTGTTATTAACTCCACATTAGTTATTTTAATATTAAACCTATTAGGGGAACTATAAAAGTATTTGTCAAAGAAAATTATTTACATTTACAATTTTGAAGATAGTATTTGTTTTATAGAAATATTTTTCAGTAATCTCCTATTTCATAAAATATTATTTCTTTAATTTTACTGCTGTATTCATCAAGCCCATATGACCATAAAACGAACTAGAGAATGTGTAATTTAAAACATTCATTGTGTATACTTATAAAGCAATTATTAATAATTAAATGTATTTTTTGTGAATAAATAGCAGGGGGTTTCCCCAAATCGTTGTAGTAAAAAAATAGAAATTAACTATCACAAGATTTGTTATTTTTATTGTTTATACATACAATTCTTATCTTTTATGAACATGAATTTTATCTTGCGGCCTTAATAATTCCCTATTAGTTACGTAACAAGGTTTGCCAGACCATGTGTCACATAACAGATCTCACTAAGAATAGGATGAGGGATATGAGCTATCGCCGAACTCAATAATGCCTCAATAAGTCTATAGCGCAATCGCTCTCAACATCTCCTGTGTACTGACAGGCTAATCGACAGATGAAAGAGAAGCTTTCCTGCTTACATGTTAACTTTTATCCAAACAAAATCTGTAGTGGTTCAGAGTGGATGGCATGCCGTATCAGTAGAAAATTCTGGTGCTTCTATTTAGGGAATACATTACAAAAGAATACTTTATATTTATAAGAGTGTACTTTATCTTTATAACTTTTGTAAATGTTTTTAACTGAATAAAGCCTTCTGTAAAATAATAATTAACGGCAAGCAAGGGAGGGCATGTTATCGTGTAAGTATATAGTGATTACCACTGACTTGGTCAGTAGTAATAGTAGTTAAACCAACATCGAATAACCATTAACAAATATCAACTAAGGAAGTCTTCACATGGACTCTAAACCATAATTTTCGAATTCTGGTCATATGTATGGGTAGATTGTTAAGCCAATGTCTAGTTTCAGTTCTTCAATTCCCTCGACAAGTGTACAGAGCTTGGTGATATGTAAAGGTTTTTGCAGACGCTTGGCGGTCCCAAAGTTAAGTAATAAAGGGCTACGTTGTGCCTGAATTTTCGCTTTAAACTAGAATTTGTTACTTCATTCGAGTGAGATTGATAAGTTTCAAGAGATATTTTATATTTAACATGCCAGTAAAAACAAATCCATTACAAAAAAGGATCATAAGTAAAAAGGAATGAGATCTACGAATGTTGTTTATTTTGAATTGTTAAATAGATTTTCTTGTGAAACTGAATTTCCATCATCTTTGGTCACTACATTGTTCCAGTTTGCTGATTATCGCTGCTGACATATCTGGAGTCTGGAAGCCAGTATTTCTGCAGCATAAAATAAATTAGTGCATCTAGTGGCACATTTAATAAGTGAGTGTGTTTTGTTTCATTTTGGACAAGAAGCTAAGTAATCTGCTACGTGATGGTCCTAAAAAGACATTTGCTCTTGAAACATCAGAATGTTCAAGATGGTAAGGTTTGTGGTAGGGGCCTTCCTCCTGTCGATATCTCACGAGGAAGGATGGTGGGCAATATCTCAGTCATGTCATCTTCATGAAGGGAAGGTCATCTCTGTTCCAGCCTCTCCAGTTAAAGCTGGCAGGACTAAGTACTCATATCCAGGCTAGCAACTGTTTTTAGCACTAAGGGATATTCACCCACTCCAATAGTCATCCCCCCATTAGACGAGACCTATCGTTCCTTCCTTCCACCCCAATATCTCGACATTCATTGTTAGTAATGAACTGATCCTGGACATTCATAGGGTTACTCGGATGATACTGACATGTCGATGTTTGCTGTACCCAGCGTAGGTTCAACGGGAATATATTGACCAGCTATAAGTTAATCGTCTTCTATAAACACTCACAGTCTGAGTAATACATTTTACCCTCTATTGAGGGTAAAATGTATTACTCAGACTGTTTAATGTCTGTTTAATGTC
The DNA here is from genome assembly GCF_021130785.1 of Homalodisca vitripennis. Lineage (NCBI taxonomy): Eukaryota > Metazoa > Arthropoda > Insecta > Hemiptera > Cicadellidae > Homalodisca > Homalodisca vitripennis. The sequence goes on from NC_060213.1 coordinate 69,165,184, forward strand.
AAATGTATTAATGTCTGTTTCATTAGACCTGAACATTGTAATGATAGTTAGAAATTACAGACTTTATTAGTATATACAATTGTGAATAAACTTGTAAATACATGTCCATTCAATTAGCTTAAAAAATCAGATCAGTTTAAAGAATCGGTTTGCAAATAATGCATGGTTAAAAGAAAAAAGTGTTCCTTATATAATTAATTATCTATGCTTATTATTGTCAGAGGTTGGGTTTTCACCTTTAATAAAAGAAAAATACAATACTGTCTGATTTCCTTCTGTCTTTATCAGTTCGTACTGATACGCCGTCTTCAAATCCTTAGGATCAATATGGTTCATTACGCTGGTTTAAGAACCCACTCCAGTTGTGTCAACTCTTATCTGATGCGATGAGAGTCCAATTTACTAAAGATTGTGATAAATGTATACCTTATACGTATATAACTTTAATTTATGGAATAGTTAATCGCTTTAGCGCATATGTTTAAATATTGCTATATATTTCCTAATTTGCTTGAAAATTATGTTTGCTCACTTATTTACGAACTGAGTCTATGTTCACTCATCAGTCTGTCGTTGCATTCCTCACACACTGTCTCTCTTTTGCCTAATACTATTTTACGGAACGTTGTCTACATTTACTTGATCAGTGATGATCCGTTTTCACCAACATACTTGGATGGCAAGCATTCGACAACTTCTGCAGCTATATCTAGCTATTGACTAGCCAAATTGAGCGCAGTTTAAATTCGACTACTTAAGTACAAGCACAAGGTTTGAGATCACCAAAGCTTATAAGAAAATGTGTTACTAAACTATTAAAACAATCTCAAAATATAACAATGTTTAAACAAATTTTAAATCCCTTTACTATATATCTAAGCTTTAAAACTTGCAGCCTGACTAGATGGGAGATTATTAATTTTAATAAAATGAAAATAGGACATTCCAATGTAAGAGATACATACACCACTCTGTTTAAACTCTACATTGGATAAGGAATACATTTTAGATGTTAGTTCAACATGTGTCAGTTGAATGTACAATATAAATCTATATTGGAGAATGTAGTTTTAATTGAAAAAGAGGAACAGATATTCCCAGCAGTCTAATCGTGCCTATTTTATTTGCTGAGTCACATTACCATTAAATTATTTACGAACCATACTATGGCAAAATGTAGGCCTTTATTACTTAACTTCAGTACCGCTAAGCGTCTGTAAAAACCTTTACATATCTCCAAGCTCTGTACACTTGTCCAGGCAATTGAAGAACTGAAATTAGACATTGGCTTAGCAATCTACCCATCAAGATAACCGGAATTTAAAAATTATGGTTTAGAGTCCATGTGAAGACTTCCTTAGTTGATATTTGTTAATGATTATTCGATGTTGGTTTAACTACTATTACTACTGACTAAGTCAGTAGTAATCACTATATACTTACACGATAACATGCTCTCCCTTGCTTTCCGTTAATTATTATTTTACAGAAGGCTTTATTCAATTAAAAACATTAACAAAATTTATAAAGATAAAGTACACTCTCATAAATATAAAGTATTCTCTTGTAATGTATTCCCTAAATATAAGCACCAGAATTTGTAACTGATACGGCATGCCCTCTACTCTGAACCATTACAGATTTTGTTTGGATAAAAGTTAACATGTGAGCAGGAAAGCTTCTCTTCCATCTGTCGGTTGGCCTGTCAGTACACAGGAGATGTTGAGAGCGAATTGAGCTATGGATTTATTGAGGCATTATTGAGTTCGGCGATAGCTCATATCCCTTATTCTATTCTTAGTGAGATCTTTTATGTGACACATGGTCTGGCAAACCTTGTTACGTAACTCATAGGGAATTATTAAGGCCGTAATATAAAATGTATGTTCATAAAAGGTACGAATTGTATGTATAAACAATAACAATAACAAATCTTGTGATAGTTAATTTCTATTTTTTTACTACAATGATGTGGGGAAACCCCCTGCTATTTCTATTCACCAAAAACCCTTTAATTACTAATAATTGCTTTAAAAATATACAAAATGTATGTTTTAAAATAGGACACTTTCTCTAGGTGGTTTAATGGTCATATGGGCTTGATAAATACAGCAGTAAAATTAATAAAATAATATTTTATGAAATAGGAGATTACTGAAAAATATTCTCTATAAAACAAATACTATCTTCAAAATTGTAAATGTAAATAATTTTCATTGACAAATACTTTTAAAGTTACCCTAATAAGTTTAATATTAAATTAACTAATGTGGAGTTAATAAAAAAGATTAACTAAATTTTATTTTATCAGCTAAATACCCAGTGAGCAATATAAGTCTCTATGATAACACAATACTAGTGTAACTGATGACGATGTTTGTGGCAACTCCCTGAGAACTGCATAATGTATGATACTCATGGCCCCAATCAGAACTGTTTACTTGTCAGCAATAGTGGTCTCTCTTGTAAAAAAGTAATGATTATATACCAGTATGACTTATATTACATTAATGCGCAATTTCCTGAGTGCTGCATGTATGATACTTTTGGTTTCAATCAGAACTATTTACATCTTCGCAACAGTGGTGTTTCTTGTAACACAAAAAAAGATTTAGCTCCGCATTAACGGAAACGTAACTACAAGGGTTTTAGTGATTATATATACTGGTAATATAATTTTAAATACGTTTATTTGACATACATATTTAAGATAATTTAGGTTTAATTTGATATTTATGAAGTGATATTTTATTTATATAAACTTTAAACTTAATATTGGATTGATACATCTGTATTAGGTAATTTAAATCTGTTAATTATAGCTAAAACATGTTGCTTTTATTATTTGAACGTAAGCCCCTTCTGTTATCTAATTTCACATATTGAGAAACGGGGCAAAAACTTCGATCAGTAAGTTTATGGTGATGCAATTAAGTTATTTTGTTTTGTTAGCTTTAATACTTTAGAAAAAGACATTCAAAACACATTATATGAGATTAATGATTTATATCATGGAAATGTTGATACTGCCTGTACCCTTGCTGCTCTGTAATCTAAATTCAGCTGTTTCTCTGAAGAGTACACTAAAAATTAACATTCAATAGCAATTGTATTAACTTATCAAATTAAATCAAATCAAATCTTATTTATTGCATCGACAATTCTTACATTGTATGGCAAACGTCATGGTTTTTTAAATTTCTGTCATTCATATAACAATACACACTCATACATACAGTTTCACAGTTACGCCTCTTTCATACATCGCCAATGCAACCCACTTAGTACAACGGAGTCAGTTTTCTAATTGGGCGGTCTCCCAGTCGAATGCCAAAAACTCACCTGCATTATAGAATGCTTGTGACACCAAGAGTCTTTAACGCCTTGGGCGTTGGAGTATCTTTAATTGAATTGGGCAGTCTGTTGAGAAAATGAACACTCGCCTGCGAGGGCAGGCGTTCATAAACCACCGTTCTGTGTCTCCCAGTTCGGTAGTTTGCTCTACCACGTGTCTCATACATGTGTATGTCTTGGCCTCTGGTTAAGGCGCATTTACTCGCACAAAACAAAGTTGTTTTCCAAAATGTAGAGGCACGGCAGAGTCAACAGCTGCAATTTCTTGAAGGATTCCCTGCACGACTCTCTAAATTTGATTTTGGCGATTATTCGAATTGCTTTTTTTGGAGTCTGAATGCTCTTTGAAACTGTGTGTTTGCGCAAGCTCCCCAAAGGACCACTCCGTAGGCCAGATGGGGGTAAATCAGTCCATAATACGCCGTAATCAGTACCTGACTCGGGCAGTATTTGGCTAAAGATCTCAGAACAAAAATACCTGAGCAGACTTTGGCGCAAACATAGTCAATATGCTCATTCCAAGTCAGCCCTTGGTCAAGGTGCATTCCTAGGAATTTTGAAGAGTTGACTTCTTCCAGTGTGGAGTCATCTAACAAAATAGCAGGCTCACACTGGTTGCCCGCAGTGCGCAAGGCTATATTCAAAACGTTGGTTTTTGAAGGGTTTGTTGTAAGATTGAGGCTGTGGAAGTACTGGACACAGTTGTTGACGTCAACAAAAGCCTGTTGTTCCAAAACTTCACTTGATATTGCATTGAAAAAGAGAGTCGTATCATCGGCAAACTGCACTAATTTTGCATGCAGAAGCGATGATTTTACATCGTTGACGTAAAGCAGGAAAAGCACAGGACTGAGGATGGATCCCTGAGGGACTCCGTAACTCAGTTCTATTTTTTTGGACGACTTACTAGATATCTGGACAACCTGGGATCTGTGAGTTAGAAACGAGCTAAGCCATTTAAGAGGCAAACCTCGAATACCGTGAGACTCAAGTTTGTCAAGCAGTGTACCGTGGTCAACGCAGTCGAATGCTTTTGGACAGGTCTAAGAACACACCCATTGTGTGGTTACGACATTCAATCCCCTCTACAATCATATCGACAAGACTCACGACTGCGTCTGTTGTCGATTTGCTCTTCCTGAATCCAAATTGTTCACTGGAGAGCTGATTGTGTTCGTCCAAAAACTGAAGCATTCTTATAAGAAAAAGCTTTTCAAAAATTTTGCTCAGAACTGGCAAGATTGAGACAGGCCGATAATTGGTGATTGAAGCTGGGTCGTCTTTCTTGAAAATTGGGACAACTTTAGCAATTTTCAGGAGAGAGGGGAACACTCCTGTTTGGAATGAATAGTTTACCAATTGAGTTAAAGGTCTCACTAAATGCTTGCAGCATTTTTTTATGAGCCATGGAGACATTAGATTGAGGTCATTCGAGTAAGAACCATAGATATACCATAGATGGCATAATGTAAGAATTGTCGATGCAATAAATAAGATTTGATTTGATTTAATTTGATAAGTTAATACAATTGCTATTGAATGTTAATTTTTAGTGTACTCTTCAGAGAAACAGCTGAATTTAGATTACAGAGCGGCAAGGGTACAGGCAGTATCAACATTTCCATGATATAAATCATTAATCTCATATAATGTGTTTTGAATGTCTTTTTCTAAAGTATTAAAGCTAACAAAACAAAATAACTTAATTGCATCACCATAAACTTACTGATCGAAGTTTTTGCCCCGTTTTCTCAATATGTGAAATTAGATAACAGAAGGGGCTTACGTTCAAATAATAAAAGCAACATGTTTTAGCTATAATTAACAGATTTAAATTACCTAATACAGATGTATCAATCCAATATTAAGTTTAAAGTTGATATAAATAAAATATCACTTCATAAATATCAAATTAAACCTAAATTATCTTAAATATGTATGTCAAATAAACGTATTTAAAATTATATTACCAGTATATATAATCACTAAAACCCTTGTAGTTACGTTTCCGTTAATGCGGAGCTAAATCTTTTTTTGTGTTACAAGAAACACCACTGTTGCGAAGATGTAAATAGTTCTGATTGAAACCAAAAGTATCATACATGCAGCACTCAGGAAATTGCGCATTAATGTAATATAAGTCATACTGGTATATAATCATTACTTTTTTACAAGAGAGACCACTATTGCTGACAAGTAAACAGTTCTGATTGGGGCCATGAGTATCATACATTATGCAGTTCTCAGGGAGTTGCCACAAACATCGTCATCAGTTACACTAGTATTGTGTTATCATAGAGACTTATATTGCTCACTGGGTATTTAGCTGATAAAATAAAATTTAGTTAATCTTTTTTATTAACTCCACATTAGTTAATTTAATATTAAACTTATTAGGGTAACTTTAAAAGTATTTGTCAATGAAAATTATTTACATTTACAATTTTGAAGATAGTATTTGTTTTATAGAGAATATTTTTCAGTAATCTCCTATTTCATAAAATATTATTTTATTAATTTTACTGCTGTATTTATCAAGCCCATATGACCATTAAACCACCTAGAGAAAGTGTCCTATTTTAAAACATACATTTTGTATATTTTTAAAGCAATTATTAGTAATTAAAGGGTTTTTGGTGAATAGAAATAGCAGGGGGTTTCCCCACATCATTGTAGTAAAAAATAGAAATTAACTATCACAAGATTTGTTATTGTTATTGTTTTTTATACATACAATTTGTACCTTTTATGAACATACATTTTATATTACGGCCTTAATAATTCCCTATGAGTTACGTAACAAGGTTTGCCAGACCATGTGTCACATAAAAGATCTCACTAAGAATAGAATAAGGGATATGAGCTATCGCCGAACTCAATAATGCCTCAATAAATCCATAGCTCAATTCGCTCTCAACATCTCCTGTGTACTGACAGGCCAACCTATCGTTCCTTCCTTCCACCCCAATATCTCGACATTCATTGTTAGTAATGTACTGATCCTGGACATTTATAGGGTTACTCAGATGATAGCGACATGTCGGTGTTTGCTGTACCCAGCGTAGGTTCAACGGGAATATATTGACCAGCTATACGTTAATTGTCTTCTATAAACAGTCACAGTCTGAGTAATACATTTTACTCACAACACTTCTTCATCAGACCTGAACATTGTAATGATTAATTAGAAATTACAGACTTTATTAGTATATACAATTGTAAATTAATTGTAAATACATGTCCACTCAATTAGCTTAAAAAAGCAGATCATTTTAAAGAATCATTTGGCAAATAATGCATAGTTAAGAGAAAAAAGTGTTCCTTATGTAATTATCTATGCATATTATTGGCAGAAGTTGGGGTTTTAACTCGAAGAAAACAGAAAAATTTAAAAATATAATACTGTCTGATTTCCTTCTGTCTTTATCGGTTCGTACTGATCCGGCGTCTACAAATCCTTAGGATCAATATGTTTCATTACGCTGGTTTAAGAACCCACTCCAGTTATGTCAACTCTTATCTGATGCAATGAGAGTCCAATTTACCAAAGATTGAGATAAATGTATACTTATACATATATAAATTTAATTTATAGTATAGTTCTTCGCTTTAGCGCACATGTTAAAATATTGCTATATATTTCCTAATTTGCTTGAAAATTATGTTTGCTCACTTATTTACAAACCGATTCTATGTTCACTCATCAGTCTGTAGTTGCATTCCTCACACGCTGCCTCTCCTTTCTCTAATACTATTGTACGGAACGTTGTCTCCATTTACTTGATCAGTGATGATCCGTTTTCACCGACATACTTGGATGGCAAGCATTCGACATCTTCTGCAGCTATATCTAGCTAGTGACTAGCCAAATTGGGCCCAGTTTAAAGTCGACTACATAGTTACATGCAGAAGATCTGAGACCACCAAACCTTGTAAGAAAATGTGTTACTAAACTATTGAAACAATCTCAAAACACTAACTCGGTTTAAACAAATTTTAAATCACTTTACTATATATCCAAGCTTTAAAACTTGCAGCCTGACTAGATAATTGATTATTAATTTTAATAGAATGAAATTAGGACATGCCAATATAAGAGATGCATACACTACTCTGTTTAAAACTCTACAATGGATAAGGAAGACATTTTAGAACATATATTAGTAGAATGTACAATATAAATCTATATTAAAGAGTGGAGTTTTAATTGAAAAAGAGGAATAGATATTCACAGCAGTCTAATCATATTCTAATTTATTTACTGAGTAAAATTACCATTAACGTATTTACGAAAATAAAACTTATTTTATCAAATATTAAAAGATTTGTTTGAACACTTTTTACAAGATTATAAGTGCCATGAATTAGCACGGTATATTAAATTAATGTCAAAGTGCCAATAAACAGTGTACTTTGAGGCTTCACGGATAGTATTCAAAGCCAGCCATTTGGCAAAGCTGAAAAATGACAATAATTGAACAGATGAGCGCCTCTATGACTAAAGTACTTTCCTCTTAAAACAAATATATTTCCAATATTACTACAAGTTAGTGAAATATGGCGCATCTACATGAGAAGGAAACTGTTCCTTTGAAGATACGTTGTAGCAATTAAACTTTCAAGCTTCCCTCCAACCATATAATCAAGAGCTGTCAAACACAATTTAACTGTCTACATTATCAATTGTGTTCTAATTTCTACTGATTACATTTTCAAAGTTTATAAACGAGATTCTTTTGTATACTTTTGATAAGAAAATTGTATAAAATTATGCATTAGAACTTTTATTAATGTGTACTGTCTGTATGACGAACAGAGACTAGCACGATAAAATATTTTTTTACTTTCAGTAAAACACAAGAAGAGTCTCTGTTAAAACGAGCTGTCGTGCACAAAACGTAACAGATTTTGTAAATCCGATGCCTTTATAGGACGTTGGTGATTTAGTTTTTCGGATCTTAGAGAAATCAGTGATAAAAGTGCTATAATAACGATTATGTTTGATAAACTATCGTATATCTTGGAGTAATATTGCATTAATCCACAACTCAAATTAATTTATCACACTAATATTATAAATGCAAACGTTTTGAATGTTTGGATGTTTGGAGGTTTGTCCTCGAATCACGCTCAAACTTCTATACGGATTGTTCTGAAATTTGAAACAGGTATAGCTTTTGGTCTGAATTAACATTTAGAGTGCCTTTTACCACCCATAACATATTCATTTCACCAAATAAAGTCGAATTCAAATTGACACACAAAAAGTATTAAGTGGGTACCAACCGTATCTTTTAAATACAGCATGTCCCATAATCCTGTGACCAAACCTAAAAGACTCAAATTATTTCTATGGGATGAACTGAATGTCGATTGTAGTGATACAGTATGTAATTAACCTGAAAGGATTGAACTGTTACCCTACCCTGTCACCATTCCGTGCCGGTACAGCCCTGCATCAATAACTCACCAACTGCCTATTCAAGAGCAGATTGGCGCAGCGGAAGCGTGCTGGGCCCATAACCCAGAGGTCCGTGGATCGAAACCACGATCTGCTATTACCTTTTTATCTTGAATACATATTACGTTACATTTTAATCTGCAAGAAATAATTATCTAGTGGTAATTTGTAAAAAAATGTGGTATATAATTAATTTTAAAATAATTTAAACATTATTGTTGCTTTTTAATATTACATATTTACGTATTATCATTTAAGTACTAGTCTGCACTTTACTATCATCGTCTAAACCACTCAAACATTCAGTAGTTTAGTTCATATTTATAAGTAATATTTTGAACTAAACGTTAAATTATTAAAGCAAGGCAGATCCGTGGTAAGCTTCTAAGATGTAAACTGCGTATCTACAAACAAAAACTACACTACATGGTTTTAGTAGTTTTTTAACTCAGCTATTTGTGCAAAAAGTACCAAAATTGCTAAAATCGCTATAAAAATTTATAATATACTATTCAAAATAGTAAGATCAACTCGCTTACCAATTCAAAATAGTTCATTACGTTAATAGATTTTACATGAACATTTAGTGACATTTGATCCAATATAACTTCTTATACAATAACATTTTCTACTCTTTACAAAAGGCTGAGGTTTTGTATCGGTGGTTTCTTTTATACATAAAAGTACAAAAACTGTAGAATTGTGTATTTAATAACATTAGATTTCAATCAGCCATATCTGTTTCAAATTCAAACAAAACACAGGAATCAATAAGTTTCATTAAGCTGGTGTTGAAGTTCCTGCCAATCACATCAGGCCTCTTATAGGGTAAGGCTTCAACGATCCACTATAACGATCCATTATAGTTTTCAATAAGGATCAACATGTCCTCTGAAAATAATATCACTTGTATTCATTTAACACATAGCTTTGATTAGCTTTACGTATGTTTGTCTATCCCTTACATGTTGGGGCACAGGCAATAAAGGGAGTAGTTGAGTGGCTCCTGATATAACATGATTTTGCGTTATATTAAATTGTGTTGCTGTGTTAAAAATTACTTAACGTTGATTATTGTTAGACTTTTTATTACAATCATTATTTGATTAGTTTATTATTGAATGCATATAAAGTTACGATGAGCTTTTAACATAATTAAACTAAGATAATTTTAAATATATTTTTATTTTATAAATAATGTATGTATTTCGTATTTTAATGATTAGGAACCATTCATAAAATATGTTGCTCCTTATAGTTCATTAAACCAGCTTTTAATCAGTGTAAGGTATGATATATAAATATTGTAACTAATATTTAATTGTACTCATCATTAGACAGGATATCAGGATTATAGACATTAGCCATTGTATTCTGTCATTAATAACTAGCATCTGCTCTCTTATTCAGGATAGAAAATTAAAAAAAAATGTTTACACTTACCTTGTGACACGCACTAATTAGTTCCTCAAAACTATTACCTGAATCCAAAACAGAAAAGACTAAAAGAAAGCTAATGGAGTGCAACACAAACCGAGTGTAATTCAATTTAATTCGTACAAAATAATACGATAATTTTCATAAAAGTATTTATAGGAAAATTCTTTTTTCTAAGAATATATTGCTCTGTTTTTTCTGAACTGTAAAATTTTCTTATGTCTTTAGATGGTCTTTAACAAATGACAAAAAACTAGTTTCACCACTTTTCAGATAATGACAGTGTAAAGGGTTCATGTAACTATCAAGATGAGAAAAATAGACGAGAGGCAGCCGCTATGCCAAGGTTATCTCGGCAAATTCCAAATGACTGAGAAATCCACTAATTTATGAAGAACTTCAAAACTTTAAAGTAATATAATTCTTTAATGGTGCAAGAAGACTTAGAAAAACGTAAAAAATAAAATTTCTTACTTCGTCTATTCGGTTCCTACAGTGTTTAACCGAAGTGTTGTCAGATTATGATTTGTCAACAGTGCGACATTACTTAGTTGTGCAGATACCTATTCACGCCACCAATGAGTTGTGGTGTACATTTGTATCATCATCATTTATATCAATGATACTTGGATTGACGTCTACGTATCATTGTATAAGTGCGGCAACTCTAATGATGTGTAACGAGGCTACAGATAACATTCAGTACAAGTCTATTGTGGTTATACAGGGTGACCATTAAGTCATAGGACGATGTTATAACTTTTAAACGACAAGAGATATCATAACCAAAGTTTGTATACCGTTATTGGAAATTGTAAGATACTTTTCTGTGTACATAGTGGTCGGATTTCACCTTTGGGGAACGGTCCGTCGGTGGTTATAAGAAAACCTTTAATGACAGCCTATGTTGAGTTGTAGATCATTTTAAATTTCTACTTAAACTGAAAACAATGCCGGAAACCGGACTTTAAAAGGTTGATCCAGTCGGAAGAAATCGCTGTTCAAAGTTTAAAAAGTTTTGAATACCATTATTCCATAAGAAATAATTAATACTGTAGCTGTTAGAAGTAAGTGGAATCATAATTTCCCCAATCAAACTCCAATCATAATTTCCATAGGTTTCCTATGGAATCTTTTACGAACAGATGACAGGTTTCGATGACGCTCGTCATTTAAACTAATTGACTGAAGCTGCCTTACCTTACTCTCTTTATTAGGATTCAAATTGTAGAACACATTCAAAACATATTTGAAACATTAACATCATCGATTTAAATGTATACATTTTTATATCAATCGTCTGATAGATAAGACTCGTTGCGGAGTATAGGAACTTGCGCATCTTGTATTAATAAATGTTATATATAGCAATTGATATAATGGAAAACATTGAACACATCTCCGCTGAAACAAAGCCCCCTGATTTAAAGAGATATATCTTAAACCTATGTTTTATCGGCAGTCGTGAGGTGAGTCAATATTTCTGTTGACTTTCTTGTTTTTGTAACATCGAATTATTAGTAGAGGAACGTGGAGTTTCTATTGTGCTGTATCGTTTGTGATTAATGATATTGTGTATGCTTTATAACTTTCTCTTTCCAGCATTCAGACTTAACATGCCTTAAAAGCGTGCAGTTTTCAAAAACAACTTTTCGTCGGCACTACACTAATATGAAATTATAAAATATCCTACTTCACTATATATTTACTTACTTTGGCCATGATAACAAAGTAACGTTTTCAAACCGGCAAAGTTCTTTCTTCACAAATTGCTTATATTCAAAAAATATAAACTTTGCAAAATAATATTTACACCCTTTCATTTTTTTATCAAAACGAAAAAAAACTATATTAATATTGTGATTATAAGCGTTATTATATTTTATAACAAAATATTTAAAAGCAAAGATTAAACAAACAAGTTACCTAACTTTTATTTGTATTTGGAAAACCTTCATGACTTCAAAAGATTTGTACTTTTACTTTTATTTTAAGATTTTTGTATACATTTAATACCCATTGGAAAATTACAAAAAAAACAACTTAACCAACATAAAATGGTTTATGTATATACATATATATTATATACACATATATAATATTTTTTATCATATCAGTTTTTGATGATCATAAAAGTAAAATGATGAAGTTGGGCTTCCTTTTTATTTCTTAGACTGTACATCTTTTTACGAAGAAAAACATCCCATAGACTTAAAATTCTTCATTAAACTTCATTTATGTACTAGCGGCACTGAATACCATGATGGTACCTTTTATTCCATAATATTTTCATATTGGTCTTATAGGTAACCATGCTGGAAACGATGAAATATCGGAATAAATCAATTTTTCTACAACTAAACTTATAAACTGTGTACAAACTTATGAGATTTTAAACTTTTTTATAGAATAAAAATAAAATATAATATACTTCAATCAATGTAAATATTAGACACCAGCGCCCTCTTGCGTATTAGTAAGCCTGCTAGTTAGCTTACCGGAAATTGTATTGTTTGAGTACTGATATAAAACCTAATGTACTCAAAACATGTGAGAGAAACATGTGAAAAGATAGCTCACGTAAGATTTCACCTGCACTCTTAAAAGTTTTCATTGTTCGGTAATTCTAAGCAATATATGGGTCAACCTCGATTTTTCTCATATTACAATATAATGTTCCAATAGTCAATTAGAAAAGGAAATGACTAGAATTTCTTACCGGAAAGCAGTTATAGGGACTTTCACTTTCTTCCGGTTACGATCAGTCTTTTCTATCCTGTTCCAACATCGAAACACGTGATCCGTTTCATTTAAGGTCATTTGACCCCCGCAACTCGGACATGTTTTATTACGTGGTAAAACTCCGTGGTCGTACAAACTATAAATAACGCTAACGTAAACTCGCACGAATTACACAAAAAAGGATTAACATCCGAACGGCTGCACATCACGATAGCAACTGATTAGGACCGGCCGCCAGTGACTGATAACGCCGCGCGGACTGAAATTAATTCAGTATATAACCAGATCACGCACGATGCCTGCCCGCTGCGCAGCGCTTCGCGCTGCTTGCTCTTTTAGAAAAAAAATTAACTCGAGTAGTTCCAAATTTGAAGCCCAGATCACGTCAGTGCCCCTGATCACTAATAGGTAATTCTAAGCAATATATGACCGTCTGGCGGTTGCCTGCTCCCTATAACTGCTTTCCGGAAAGAAATTCTAGTCATTTCCTTTTCTAATTGACTATTGAAACATTATATTGTAATATGAGAAAAATCGAGGTTGACCCATACATTGCTTAGAATTACCCATTATTCTTTATTTCTACGTAGACGAGAATGAGTTATAGGGCGGTAAATGTCTAGTCATGTAACGTGGCTTAACGTACGAACATGTCCTAGTAAGCGTCAGGAACATTACTCAGCAGACTCATCGGTCAAAATATACACCAAATCGGGCAGTGTTAAAATCGTTATAAATATTAAATGTAGAACTAGCAACTTGAGTTACATTTTAATGAGAAGATAAAAACATTAAATAATATTTGGATCATAATAGAGGTAACCCATATGGCTTTATTACAAATGTGTGGCTGCTAAGTATTTCCTATGAATATTAAGATTTGGGCCCTAACCGAATTACATGTTGTGGGTTTAAATTTATTATTTATTATAGAAACTAGAAACTTTATTATAGATATCTAAATCCATTTCTATACATTCATTGCATAATAACAATAACTATGAACAAGTTATATATTTGAATTAATTAAAGTAACAGTAATAACTATATAATTAACAATAATAACAATTTATAATGAATGTATACTTTTTCTATACACAAATTAATATCTTGCGGAATAGAAACGCGTTAACAACAAAATTAAACTTTGTAAACCGTATTAAAAATATCTATCTATATATATATATATATATATATATATATATATATACAAAATAAAATATCTACAGTAACAGAATAAAATATTCTGACCATAGTGCCGGCTGACGTTTAAGGTAAGAGTTGTCGGCGGCAGCCACAATTCTTTCTCTATTCCCGATATATAATCAAAAATATTAAAGTATACTTTGGAATGTGTTTCCAACGTATTTCAAACATTCATACAAATCGGCTGACGTATATTCACCTTGCGGCTACTTAAAAATGTATATTCATTTGTATAGTGCGATACTCAGATTATATACATTACATATATATATATATATATAAATATAATGGTAGGCCAGGAAAGTAATTTTTTGATTGTAATATAAAGACGAATTATAACAAGGTATATATATATATATTATATATATATATATATATATATATATATATATATATATATACCTTGTTATAATTCGTCTTTATATTACAATCAAAAAATTACTTTCCTGGCCTACCAGATAATTCTGAGTGCAATATTATTTTACATGAAAGGATAACGTTTTAGTTACATTCTTTCCTTGGTAATAAAAATAAAACAGATTACATTGTGGCATTTTACAAACACTTATAAGTGAAATTACAAATTCGTTAAGAATTTTAATAGTTACTCTACCTACATGAGCGAGTAGCAAGGTATCACTAGCAGCATGTAACCTTTAATAGAGAATGTTGTAGTAATAGACGAGTATGGTATATTATTAACTTACTTCAGAAGGATTCGTGATTCAATAGAGCCTTACCTTTGTAGGGAGAAGTCTAAGGATGGAGAGTGTATCTGTTGTCATTAGCCTAAAGTTACGATATACAATTTTTTTATCGTTTGGAGAAATATGTACAATAATATTGTATTGTTGAATGCAAGTTTCAGTATGTTTATTTTTTTTAGAAAATTAAAGAAATAAGGTTCTAATTAGAAGTATTAAAAAAAGAAGTGAGCTACTAGATTTCTTCCTGAAAACCATCTTATAAGGCAGATATTTACACGTATTCATACAGTTAAATGATATAATTTGGAGTTTCATGGTTACTTTTAAAGGTATAAAAGTTTACATTACAATTAAATTTAGTAAGCCGTGGTAAGCTTTATACTAATATACAAGGTAAAGTAATAATATTGCATATGATATCCAACATACCGGATTCAACATACAACAATAATATAACACATCTTTTAGTAATAATATAAATTATATAAGCATAAAGTATTTTAAATTATTCAATGCTATGGCACTATGTACTCATAACTTTTACTCATCATCTATATATATAAAAATGAATGTTTGTATGTTTGTCCTTTATGGAATCGTGAACTATTGGACCGATCATGATGAAAATTTGTACGTATATGTATTTTTTCCACGGAGAAGGTTTATAAGCTATGCCCATCCCTTTCCCGATTCAGGATTCCGCCCCACTGGTTACAGAAATACCCATAAGAAATGCATTGCAGCAAACATATGTTAACGTCTTTTCAAATTTTTAATCAGCTGTTCTTTGTAAACATATATTACACTTATAGTTTTAAAGCATAGAGTAAGCTTAAGAGAAACGACCAAATTTTGTTTAAAACTGTTTTTGCAATCACTGTTAAACATAGACTTTACTATCCAGATAATACAATTCAAATTTGACGTAAAAATTCACCTTTAACTGCAATATTTATTTAATATAAACCATGCTCATGCTTGATCAGAAGAGTAATGCAGATATCATAATTACTATCTTACGTTGGCTACAAATATAAAGAATGTTATAAAAATCAACCTTAGTTGTTTTTTTTGACAGAAGTATGGTTCTCAAAACTCCGTGTGTACATATTCTCTCGATCGAGACAACAAGCAAGCTCAATCGTGGCATCGGAGATATAACTAATTTAATCTAAAATTTATTATAGTAAAAAAAAAATTTACTAAGTAATATAAGGACTTCGGTTCTTAAGATTTGCGTGCGAAGCCGTGGGGTAACAGCTAGATAGAGGCAGGAATATGGTACATACCTTCATAATACGCCCAAGAGGCTCACGATGGAACGACTATCAATTATCTCAGCAATGTTTAGAATGTGATAGAAAAAGAATAAGTGAATATAGTGTACTGTTTTCAACGGGAAATTGCGTGCGAAGCCGCGGGCAACTTTTGCAAAAAATTATTGAAATGCGCAGCAAAGCGCGCCGGGCCCGCTAGTTAATCATTAAAATTATAAAGTTTTATACCTAAAAGTCTACACTGAAGTCATACTCCATTACCTGACCTAACTAGCAGTTATTTTTTAACAAACTTTAAAGGTCAATTATATTCTTGTTATAAGATAAAATGAATAAGTGCAGTTTTATAATTCTTTTCTTACTAACAGGTTGGCAATACTTTTGTTGTCTGCTGCAGTTGGCAGCGGAACCTTCCCAGCCCCCCACTTGAAGCAGATTTAGAGGACGAGGACCTGAGTGAGTACAAACTTTGCTTTGAAGCAACTTAGCAAAATTGCATTCAGTACTCCCTAATAAGTTACATTAAAATAACAAAACATATAAACTTTTTTTTAGATTGCATTTGTTGACCTATTCTACATATTTTATAATTAATTCTATTTAATTAATACTTTTATTCCTATATTTGCTACGTTTAATGGTTTAATGAAATATTTTCCAAAAATAGTGCCTATTAAAAATATTTTTATTTCAAAATATCAAAACTTGTAGTTTTAAAGGTGTATGGAACGTTTAAAAATACATATATAACAGTGGAATTTATGTTATTTCATTGAAATATAAGCAGACAAGATACACATATAACAAGATAACAAGAATTATTGTCTGGAATTATTAAATTTATTATAATGTGAGAACCTCTGTACCAAAGTGTTGAGTTTAGCTCCAATTTCCTTTCTCTTTATGCAGCGTCTGAAATCTTACATTGTCCAGGAGAAATAAGGAGGACGGAATATTGCAGAGAAATATATTTTTTTTTACTTATAAAAACTACGAGGGCATTCCAATTCTGCTATTTTAAACATAAACTACAGATGTTAGAAAATTAAGTACGATATTTTAAATATCATCCAGTGATCATCGCCTATTATAAGAGTAATGGGTTTGTCATTTAGAAAGGATATTCGCCTGCTTTCAGCAGGAAATTGCATTTAAAGCTGTGAATAGCTGATAGTGTAAGTCTACAGTTAAATTAAATGGTATAAATATTGTTCAGGGAGTCCTTTTAGACACTTGAGAGCTATAAACCGTTTATTGTCAGTAATTTTATTGACAAGGATGGACTTAAGGTGTTCATGGATGGAGAGTGGTTAAATTTTTATCGCTGTGGTAAGTTTACAGTCTACTATCTGAAGGCATTGCCTTGTTAGAGCATTTAGGGAACATTCATTCAAAAACTATAGTTATTTTCTTATCTAAACTACACGCAGATATGATTATCGACCATGATATTCTTTCCTAACATTCTAATGTCAGTATATCCGTTTGAGGGACTAATATTTCTATAACTATTAGCACTCACGTGTAAATATTCTGTCAATGAAAAAAACTGGTTTGAATTTAAAGGTAAGTACAGTGCAATCGCATGACCAATTAGAATTGCACAATGTTTTTAAGGTTTTTATGACATTTGCGGATGGATAACATAATAGTGTGATTTCTTTAATGGTCTATATCAATAATAATTTTAAAAAATTACTAGGGTAACAAAAAACTAATGATATTTACATAAGTTAATACAATTGCTATTGAATGTCTCCGTTAATTTTAGTGTACTCTTCAGAGAAACAGCTGAATTTAGATTAAACAGCAGCAAGGGTAACAGGCAGTATCAACATTTCCATGATATAAATCATTAATCTCATATAATGTGTTTTGAATGTCTTTTTCTAAAGTAATAAAGCTAACAAAACAAAATAACAAAAACTTAATTGCATCACCATAAACTTACTGATCACAGTTTTTTGCCCCGTTTCTCAATATGTGAAATTAGATAACAGAAGGGGCTTAAGTTCAAATAATAAAAGCAACATGTTTTAGCTATAGTTAACAGATTTAAATTACCTAATACAGATGTATCAATCCAATATTAAGTTTAAAGTTTAAATAAATAAAATATCACTTCATAAATATCAAATTAAACCTAAATTATCTTAAATATGTATGTCAAATAAACATATTTAAAAATTATATTACAAGTATATATAATCATTATAACCCTTGTAGTTACGTTTCCGTTAATGCGGAGCTAAATCTTTTTTTGTGTTACAAGAAACACCACTGTTGCGAAGATGTAAATAGTTCTGATTTAAACCAAAAGTATCATACATGCAGCACTCAGGAAATTGCGCATTAATGTAATATAAGTCATACTGGTATATAATCATTACTGTGTTACAAGAGAGACCACTATTGCTGACAAGTAAACAGTTCTGATTGGGGCCATGAGTATCATACATTATGCAGTTCTCAGGGAGTTGCACCACCAGCCACAAACATCGTCATCAGTTACACTAGTATTGTGTTACCATAGAGACTTATATTGCTCACTGGGTATTTAGCTAATAAAATAAAATTTAGTTAATCTTTGTTATTAACTCCACATTAGTTAATTTAATTTTAAACTTATTAGGGTAACTATAAAAGTATTTGGCAAAAAAATTATTTACATTTACAATTTTTAAGATAGTATTTGTTTTATAGGGAATATTTTTCAGTAATCTCCTATTTCATAAAATATCATTTTGTTCATTTTACTGCTGTATTCATCAAGCCCATATGACCATTAAACAAACTAGAGAATGTGTCATTTAAAACATACATTTTGTATATTTTTAAAGCAATTATTAATAATTAAATGTTTTTTTGTGAATAAATAGCAGGGGGTTTCCCCACATCGTTGTTGTAAAAAAATAGAAATTAACTATCACAAGATTTGTTATTTTTATTGTTTATACATACAATTCGTATCTTTTATGAACATGAATTTTATTTTACGGCCTTAATAATTCCCTATTAGTTACGTAACAAGGTTTGCCAGACCATGTGTCACATAAAAGAAAGATCTCACTAAGAATAAGATGAGGGATATGAGCTATCGCCGAACTCAATAATGCCTCAATAAGTCCATAGCTCAATTCGCTCTCAACATCTCCTGTGTACTGACAGGCTAATCGACAGATGGAAGAGAAGCTTTCCTGCTCACATGTTAAATGTTATCCAAACAAAATCTGTAGTGGTTCAGAGTGGATGGGATGCCGTATCAGTAGTAAATTCTGGTGCTTATATTTAGGGAATACATTACAAAACAATACTTTATATTTATAAGAGTGTACTTTATCTTTGTAACTTTTGTTAATGTTTTTAATTGAATAAAGCCTTCTGTAAAATAATAATTAACGGAAAGCAAGGGAGAGCATGTTATCGTGTAAGTATATAGTGATTACTACTGACTTGGTCAGTAGTAATAGTAGTTAAACCAACATCATCGAATAATCATTAACAAATATCAACTAAGGAAGTCTTCACATGGACTCTAAACCATAATTTTTAAATTCCGGTCATATTGATGGGTAGATTGCTAAGCCAATGTCTAATTTCAGTTCTTCAATTCCCTGGACAAGTGTACAGAGCTTGGTGATATGTAAAGGTTTTTACAGACGCTTGGCGGTCCTGAAGTTAAGTAATAAAGGCCTACATTTTGCCTGAATTTTGCTTTATTCTAGAATGTGTTATTTAATTCGAGTGAGATTGATGAGTTGCAAGAGATATTTTATATTTACCATGCCAGTAAAAACAAATCCATTACAAAAAAGATCATAAGTAAAAAGGAATGAGATCTACGAATGTTGTTTATTTCGAATTGTTAAATAGATTTTCTTGTGAAACTGAATTTCCATCATCTCTGGTCACTACATTGTTCAAGTTTGCTGATTATCGCTGCTGACATCTCTGGAGTCTGGAACCCAGTATTTCTGCAGCATAAAATAAATTAGTGCATTGAGTGGCACATTTAATAAGTGAGTGTTTTTGTTTCATTTTGGGCAAGAAGCTAAGTAATCTACTAGATGATAGTCCTAAAAAGACATTTGCTCTTGAAACATCAGAATATTCAAGATGGTAAGGTTTGTGGTAGGGGCCTTCCTCCTGTCGATATCTCACGAGGAAGGATGGTGGGCTATATCTCAGTCATGTCATCTTCATGAAGGGAAGGTCATCTCTGTTCCAGCCTCTCCAGTTAAAGCTGGCAGGACTAAGTACTCATTTCCAGGCTAGCAACTGTTTTTAGCACTAAGGGATATTCACCCACTCCAATAGCCATCCCCCCATTAGACTAGACCTATCGTTTCTTCCTTCCACCCCAATATCTCGACATTCATTGTTAGTAATGAACTGATCCTGGACATTCATAGGGTTACTCAGATGATAGTGACATGTCGGTGTTTGCTGTACCCAGCGTAGGTTCAACGGGAATATATTGACCATCTATACGTTAATCGTCTTCTATAAACACTCACAGTCTGAGTAATACATTTTACTCACAACACTGTTTCATCAGACCTAAACATTGTAATGATTAATTAGAAATTACAGACTTTATTAGTATATACAATTGTAAATTAACTTGTAAATACATGTCCACTCAATTAGCTTAAAAAAGTAGATCATTTTAAAGAATCAGTTGGAAAATAATGCATGGTTAAAAGAAAAAAAGTGTTCCTTATGTAATTATCTATGCATATTATTGTCAGAAGTTGGGTTTTCACCTTTAAGAAAAGAAACATTGAAAAATATAATACTGTCTGATTTCCTTCTGTATTTATCAGTTCGTACTGATCCGCCGTCTACAAATCCTTAGGATCAATATGGTTCATTACGCTGGTTTAAGAACCCACTCCAGTTGTGTCAACTCTTATCTGATGCGATGAGAGTCCAATTTACCAAAGATTGAGATAAATGTATACCTTATACGTATATAAATTTAATTTATAGTATAGTTCATCGCTTTAGCGCACATGTTTGAAATATTGCTATATATTTCCTAATTTGCTTGAAAATTATGTTTGCTCACTTATTTACAAACTGATTCTATTTTCACTCATCAGTCTGTAGTTGCATTCCTCACACACTGTCTCTCATTTCTCTAATACTATTGTACGGAACGTTGTCTTCATTTACTTGATCAGTGATGATCCGTTTTCACCGACATACTTGAATGGCAAGCATTCGACAACTTCTGCAGCTATATCTAGCTAGTGACTAGCCAAATTGGGCGCAGTTTAAAGTCGACTACTTAGGTACAAGCACAAGATCTGAGATCACAAAAGCTTGTAAGAAAATGTGTTACTAAACTATTGAAACAATCGCAAAATATAACTCGGTTTAAACAAATTTTAAATCACTTTACTATATATCCAAGCTTTAAAACTTGCAGCCTGACTAGATGGGAGATTATTAATTTTAATAGAATGAAAATAGGACATGCCAATATAAGAGATACATACACCACTCTGTTTAAACTCTACAATAGATAAGGAATACATTTTAGTTTTAGAACATGTGTTAGTAGAATGTACAATATAAATCTATATTGGAGAATGGAGTTTTAATTGAAAAAGAGGAACAGATATTCCCAGCAGTCTAATCATGCTCTAATTTATTTGCTGAGTAAAATTACCATTAAAGTATTTACGAAAATAAACTTATTTTATCAAATATTAAAAGATTTGTTTGAACACTTTTTAGAAGATTATAAGTGCAATTAATTAACACGGTATAATAAATTTACGTCACAGTGCCAATAAACAGTGTACCTTGAGGCTTCATGGATAGTATACAAAGCCAGCCATTTGGCAAAGCAGAAAAATGATAATAATTAAACAGATGAGTGCCTCTATGACTAAAGTATTTTCCTCTTAAAACAAATATATTTCCAATACTACTACAAGTTAGTAAAATATGGCGCATCTACATGAGAAGGAAACTGTTCCTTTGAAGATACGTTGTAGCAATTAAACTTTCAAGCTTCCCTCCAACCATATAATCAAGAGCTGTCAAACACAATTTAACTGTCTACATTATCAATTGTGTTCTAATTTCTACTGATTACATTTTCACAAGTTTATAAAAGAGATTCTTTTGTATACTTTTGGTATGAAAATTGTATAAAGTTGTGCATTAGAACTTTTATTAATGTGTACTGTATGTATGACGAACAGAGAGTAGCATAACAAAATGTGTTTTAACTTTCAGTAAAACACAAGACGAGTCTCTGTTAATACGAGCTGTCATACACGAAACGTAACAGATTTTGAAGATCCGATGCCTATATAGGACGATGGTAATTTCGTTTTTCGGATCTTAGAGAAATCAGTGATAAAAGTGCTATAATAACCAATGTGTTTGATAAACTAACGTACATATTGGAGTAAAATTTCGAAGCATTATTCCACAACTCAAATTAATCTATTATCTTTTATAATTTATTATATTATCAACATTATTACATACATATTTTATTATTATTATTAATTATAAAGTTATTATTTTAATTTTTACTTAATATGTAACATACCATGTTCAGATTGTTGAATAAAGAGTACGAAAAACCGATAACATAATTTGGTATATGAGAAGTAACGTTATATTTAACGTGGTTTTGAATAAATTTATTATTTATTAGGTCACATACCGTAATGATTTTGCACATGTATTTTGATTCAAGCGTTGAAAGAGTGTCTCCTTTACAGTATCAATATATTTATTCATTCAATTATTCGTTTATTGTTTTGAGAATTCCCAATGCGGTTGCATATAATGCTTCTATTTCACACCTAAAAGAAGGTGATAAACCTGTACCTCTAGCATTTAAATTTGACAATATACCTTTATACACATATTAAATCGCTTAACTGTTTTCTTTTTACTCATTAAATAAATTGTCATAGAGGGAGGGAACCGATGCATGAACAGTGAGTTTACGAGTTTGAGATTTATGTTTCCAACGAGTGAAAGCCAAGGTTTAACTCGCAGCAGTTCACCATCACGAGTGGGTGTTGTAGTGATGTAACTATTTTGAGTATGCTTTACTCTCAACCTCCTGCAAAAGGGTTCTTGGTTCAATAGAGGCTTCGCCTTTGTAGGGAGGTGGAGAGTATATTTATAGTCATTGTGCTAAGAGTTTGTTATTGATTTTACTCTGAAGATTACATGGTAAGTTTATCAATTTGGATGTAACTGAATTATAATGTGATTATACAGTACGCTAAAAAACAAATGTGTTACCACAATTATTACACCAAAAGAGACAGTTACAAAACAAATAATAATCACAATAACACACTCAAACATGATATTCAGATCAAATATATATTTGTGTGATATATTTATCACACACAACCTTTTTTAATGTGTTAACAGTTTACCTAAACGTATTTTATGTATTATTTTAATGTAATAACGATTTATCTATGTACGTTTTCTATCTTTAATATAGTAAATACATTTTATATAACTCTAGAGTTGTTTTATTATCTTACATTTTGTGTTGTACGGTTCGAATATTTTCTATCGTTATGTTAAAGAAATAGAACTATACGTCCAACATAACTGGAGCAACCAACAAACCATGTCACTACCCAGAGCAAGTGCACTGAAGAACACCTCCGTAATATACTTGTACATCAGGTGTGTGCTGGTAATTCTATGACGTATAACGTTTTTAGTTACCATTCGTGAGTTTGGTGAGTTTCTTTTAACATATTTACTATATTTTTTTATTTTTATACACGCTTAATCTTATACCTTTGGAGTTTTTAGCACCTGATGAAGAAGATATATGCAATACTCGAAACGTAGTATTCTATTAGCGAAATCATATTATCCTTTCTGTGTCATAGTTATATGAATTAAATAATATTATGAACAGTATTAAAAATAAGTCATTACACAATATAACCAGTACAAGATGGAATGAAGATATGGTTGGCTAACATACTACAATAAATTAAAACAAGATGTGAGTAGGAGAGGAGAATGAGTATACAGGGGAGAGGTTAAAGATTGACATATGATAATTATTCACATGAGATTTGTGCTACAAAACACAGTCTGAAGTTTCTACTCCCCAACAGGAAGATCACGGGATCTTCACAATGTCCCAGATTCTTGAAAATAATAGAGGAAACAAAATGGAGTAAAATCACGGTTCTCAAACTTAGAGTCATGTGGCAGCGTAAAAGAAAGAATTAACGCGGCTTTTGAGCCCAAATAAATAAACAGTTACAATGCTTGAAAACATAAACATCGAGATATAAAAAGGCACCTTTTTATATTTGATATGTTCTAAAACAAACATAAACCACAGCGTGAGCGAGGGGATAAAAAACAAAAAAAAATACTTTTAAAATAATAACCAATGATAACCTGAGTAGCATTACTTTTGTTACTTTTAAAAATGTTCCAAAACTGACGTCCTTAATCCCAAAGTGTGATTATAGGTAAAAATTGTGAGATAACACTTAAAACAAAGATTATATTTTCATTAGTTAGCTGATAAAGGTAGTGGCTAAGGTGAACTAATAACATACTATGTATATAGGTTTCATTAGAACCTAAATTTATTATATATTCTTAATAAATGCACCCATTTACCAAAGCAATTAAAGAAATGCATTTAGAAATCATTATGTTACTAAAATGACTGTATAACGAAATTATCAATAAATTAATTCCTAAATAATAAAATAAAACAAACATTTTTCCCTAGTGCATGAACATCTAAATTAGCCTTTGTTATAAACTGTACAGTGTTTTATATATACAGGGTGAGTGGCTCTTGGTGTGACAAAATTTTTTGGGTTATAATGCAATGTAAACGTGATACAATGGCGGTTATAAAAAAGTCTAACGCCAAAAATTAGGTCTGAAATGCATTATTTTCAGTTTTTCTAAAAAACCCGTATTTTTGTAAGTAAATCTGATATTTCTCAGCAACGTATAGACATATGTGAGCAAACTACATCATTTTTAGATTCTTCGTTAAATTTTCAATTTGAAAAAGTTATCGGTATCGGTTCAAACGGTAAAAAAAGAAAATTAAGCTTCAGGTCGATTCAAATGGCAAAGTTGCTAAGTTTCAGAAAAACTTAAATATCATTGAACCCCATCTTTTTACCACATCCTGTACACAAGAATGTGTCAAGTGATATTAAACATTTTGCCATTTAATAGGCTTTAAAATGCTATGCCATATGACCATCGCCCATATGACCAACTATTTAGGTGTTTGCCATTAAAAAAATCAGTATAGGTTAAAAGTTAACACTGAGTAGTCATAGGACGGTATAATAAACATAATTTTTGAGCATTAGTAAAGATATTTAATAATGGAACTTTAATCAATTAACAATAAGGTAAATGAAAATTATTTTCAAGAATTCAATTTCAAGAATGAACAACCAATATTTACATACAAACTTATTTACAGTGTAAATTAAATCCGAAAAAATATCATCAATATAATAGCTTTTGAATTTTATTAATAACACACGGTTGTATTAGGGAAAGGAATGGTAATTTACACAGCGATATCGGTACTTTCCCTTAGCTTCTCTAAATTCACCTCTCTTGCTGCTTTTGAAATAAGTTAGTAATTATAATGTATGGTTTCCCCTGATCTGGTAAATAGAATCATAAACAGTTATGCAAAGCTGATTTTATATATGCATATGAGGTAAGATCAATGAAAATACATTTTTATCCTGGGTTTTTGAATAATGCAGTACAAGAAGTTAGACAGAATGGCGTCGGGAGATTTTTATGCGCCTTATACAGGAGATACATCTGGCCATCATTTAGAAACAGTTAACACACCAACAACATTGTGACAGTGTATTTTCAGTTTTTTATTTTCAGCGACAAAAGAAAACCTTCTTGAATTGGATAAAAATGACATTAGTCGAGCTTATGTGATGAACCAATCATGTCTGTTCATATTTTATTACTCCAGTACAGGACTAAAAGTATGGACTATTACTCCAGTATTTTTACATACTAAAAGTTTTTTTACCAAACGTTTTTCTCTAACACACGTTATTTTTTGAACCTAGTAACTGCTAATTAAGCCCATATTCGCGTGAAAGTCCAACAGAGGTAGAGAGGGAACTCAAATTGAGTTATATTAAACCTTCAGAGTGTTACCTGCGTCTGATTTGCCTAAATGATCACGCCATTTTGCCTTTCATCAATTGAAAATCATGCGAAAACTATGTGTAATAGGCTTAAGCCCTTATGTGGGTCGATTTCTGTTAGTTCATTGTTTCCTTTTCGTTGTTTTTATAACTATAATGAACCCTATTTCTTTATGGGTACAACTTATTATTAAGCATTGATAGAATGGTAACAAAAGAAATAAATAAAATTTCATTATTATAATATATTAATTTAATAATAATAATTGAAAAAAGAGGGCAAGACTGAGGCGGTGTGAATTGATCATTAGATGTTAATGAAAACACAATAAATATATAAATTTAAAATATTAAACGATGATTTTATATAATATATTATGCTTTAATCGACTTGTATTTACATTCATATACGTGGTAAAAATCGCAATTAGTGAATTAGTGAATTAGAGTGTTATTGAATTATTGTATGTACAGTTTTTATACTCATGATTTCATTTTGGAAAAATAGGAGCATTTAAATAAAAATATTAATTTTACAGTTATTTAAAAGTTAGAATAAACCTTTAAAACATCAGTTCACTGTATTGAAGTGGAGAGTACTACACAAACGATCTCCTGGTGGAAAGTGAAGGACTCAAGTTCTTTCAGCAACTCTGTGATTAATTTGCCTGTGGAAGGTGCACTTCCCTCAGGAAAATCATTTAACAGAATGTGCTTCTCTAGAAAAGGAAAGTGAGGTAACAGTTACTGGCGTTAACTGATAACAAATTAACATTCTCTGTTACCTTCTGTCAGAACTATATCTGTTGCAAAAACTAGACCTCTTATAATGCATAAGTTAAACAAAGATGAAATTCTTTGTTTTAAGTTTGTTATTGACGATAGAATATTTGAAATGATAACAGGATTTTGGAAATTTCCATCGTGATATGTTATAAAATATACACAACACACAAATAACACAACGTTTCTAGGATTGGAATCTATCCTCTTCGTCAGGTGGGGGAGGTATTAGTATATATAAAAGTAAAGAACAGAAATAAAAAAAGAAGAGAAAGAATAGGGTTGAAACATACCCAAGAGCTGCTTGGATTCCAGTCCAGGCGTTGTCATAGCACATGATGCAAGTCCCGAGCACAAATCCCAAGATCGAGGATTACAATCAAACAAGCTCAGGCTAAAGTGTGCTACAGTAAATTCTATTATACATATATACATTAAAATATTATTAATGTATATATCTTACGTAAAAATAATTTTAATTTTCTTGTTAATAGAAAAAGCAACATAACGAAATTGACTTGCATGACTGTACTCAAAAACTAGTTTAAAACAACTTTTTAAATTTTGAAGCTTAGCTTTGTGAAAAGTTCACTAGTCTTTCCAAACATTTTCAAAAATTTTAAAAACAGAATATTTGGGAAATCGGAGTTGAAGTCAGGCCTACCCTACATACACTGTAACTATAACAATTTAACTACAAACCTCCAGGATAGTAAAAATCTTCATTGATGCCCTTCTTTACTAGCCTTCTCTTTACTACTATTTTACTATTCTCTTCTAGTACCTCTTTTTCACCTTTATTGATTCTATTTTGGTCAATTTGGTTAATCCAAAACATTCATTTTGGCTACAGAGCCTTCATTAAAATACAGAATTGCATTTCTACCTGCTAATTTTAGTTAGGTTTAATACCTATAAAAGTAGTGTTTGGTCATATGTTCCAAATTATGCTATTGATACTTCCGTTTGGATTCTGAGTTTCACCGAGTAAACATTGTCAAGGCATACACAGTTGTCTGCATCGCATCAAATAAAACTAATGCTACAAGAGTTTCCAACATAGAAAAGTTAAATTTAATAAAACAACTGTAAAGGAAGTGTTTTATATATATATATATATATATATATATATATATATATATATATATATATATGTATGGATATATATATATATATATATATATATATATATATACACAGCGGTGTATTTGTTATACAGAGGAGGATGGCGCACCGCGTATTTAGTGTTGTGGAGGATAACATCTGGGGACCGTGCTTAAAAAATCCTCTTTACGGTAACTTATCAACTTCAAATGTATACAGTATAGTGTTCTGTATTTTTAAAAGAGCATAATAAGTATTAAAACGTATGTAGTTTTTTACAGATATTTTGAACTATCGACATGTTAGCCAAAAACGATGCATGCTGCTCTTAACCAAGTTGCCGGTTCTGCACTAACTCTTTTAATTAATAAAGGTACGCGTCGATCTCAAAAGGAAGAGACAAACAAATTTAGTTTACTAACTATGGAAATTGAAGCCTGAATGAAATAAATTCCAAGACATCATATAAAAGTGCGTATTGACCAATGCTATTGTAATCATTATAGGAAATAACTTTTGGATCCAATTAGAAGTAGACATCTAGTGCACGCAAATTGTGAGGTCGTGTCGAGAAAGGCCAGTAGCTTTCAGCATTGTACTTAATAGTAATCTACAGGGGCAATCTTTTTTTTATTATGTGTCTGAAGAGGAAGTGGTTAGTATAATTCACAATCTAAAAAAAGTAATACCGTACTATAGGGGTTGATGGCATAAGTTATGTGGTTGTTAAAAACATTTTCTCAAACATAAAAAAATCTTGCATTTATTATAAATTTATGTCGGTCTACAGGGGTTTTCCCTGATGCGTTAAAAACAGCCATAGTGATTCCTATCTTTAAAAAAGGAGCAAAGCAAGACTACAGTAATTATCGTCCAATTTCGTTGTTAAGCACCTTTTAAAACTTTTGAGAAAGCTATTAAAAAATGAGTGTGAAGGTTTCTGGAAAAAACAAGTTTCTTTAGCAAAAATAAATTTGTTTTCCAAGCGGGTATAAGCACAGAGACTTTATTATTGCATTATATGAATAATGTTAAAAATAACAATCAATTTAGGTCAAAAAGTTATTTGTTTATTTTTGGACATAAAGAAAGCGTTTTATTGTGTGAATCATGATATACTGTTAGATAAATTATATAAGTTTGGTTTTCGGGGTAAAGTACATGATTGGTTTAAAAGTTATCTCCAAAACAGTATGCAATGTGTAAAGATTCAAAATTTTATTTGTAATATTAGTGTGCTAAAAACTGGGGTGCCACAGGGTTCTGTTTTGGTTCCAATTTTTTTTTTAATATTTATTAACGATTTGAGTGATTGGAAGTTTAGAGGGCATGTTACTTCATTTGCTGATGATACAGCTCTTACGTATGTTGCTGGGAATTTTAATCAAATTGAGGTGGATATGAACTATGATTTAGCATCTCTAAAATGGTGGTTTACTGAAAACAAATTGCTACTAAGCCCTGAGAAAACTGTGTATATAAATTTCTCTCTAGTTGGAGCAAAGTCAGATTGTTGATTTTTGTAGTATAACTTACCCTTGCATTGATTGTTTGGGTAGGTCAAGTAAATGTAACAAAAAACTGTGTAAACATTGTTGATTGTGAGAATATTACATATTTGTGGTTATATTTAGACAGAAGATTAAATTGGAGTATACAAATTAAAATTTAAAAAATAAGCTAAATAATGTTATAAGAACTATGTATATTTTGAGAGATCTCTGTCCTTCAGATATTTTAAGATCTGTTTACTTCTCGTTAGCACTAAGTAAGTTAGAGTATGCATTGGTATGCTGGGGTGGTCCGTACATCAGCAACCTTATGCCACTGATAATTCAGCAAAAATATCTAATTATTTTTATGACTAGAAAAAACGTTTCTGACCTTTCATGGCCATTGTACCTTAGTTTGAGAATTCTATTATTAACGACATCTTTTTGTTTTTATAGTTATGGCTGCATTCTACAAACAGAGTGGTAATTCCCTAATAAATCTGAATATGTTTAGAAATAAATTAAGAAGTATGGAAAATATTTATGTCCCTAGACCATTCATAACCCTTTATAAAAAAAATTATATGTTTATTGCACCAAAAATGTACAATTTGCTACTATATGATTTTAAAAATGTAAGCAGTTTTAACAAATGTAAAAAGGGTATTTTAAAATGGCTGTTTACCATAAGCAACATAAAAGATCTGCTGAATTAAATATAACTTCTTGGGTGATAAAAATATTATTTATTGTTTTTTGGCCATTGTATCTGTTATATAAATTGTTTGTATTGTAATTGTTTGTAAATTGTATTTATCTATTTGTGTCAGGTTTGAGTTTTACAAAGACAAATTGTTATTTAAGACTGCACTGATTATATCTAAAGAGTATGGTACTATTATTTAATTCTGATGACAGCAGGTTATGTTATTAAATATGAAGGAACCTCATAACAGGCTTGCTTTTGAGGCCCTATTGATTTCCCTTTGTGTGGGTTAATTTTTGGCATGGAATGGAATTATTGTAAGCAATGTTTTGTTTATACCTACATTTGAGGAAAATAAATTATTCTTGATTCTTGTTCTTATGTATTACCATCATTATAAGGACAATACAGACAACAAATTTGTACGCTTTCAGTATACATTTTTCAGTTAATTATTAACAAAAGTTATCAACAGTAAGTTACTGTGTTGCATTGGTTGTTAGGACTTTGGTACGTTCTGTAAAAGTTTTCCGATAAAATAGTGTATCGTTTTATTGTATTATAAATAGTTTTTTCAGTCAATTAATATTATAATCGTGATTATTTACTTTTTGTAAGACCTTCTGCATCGAATAAATAAAAATGCAATATTGGATTAATTAAGTGACATATTTTTACAATGGTGACACACAATATATTAGTGTTTAAAAGCATGTTCAACGTAATTTTATGTCTCTATAAGAATAGTATATTAATGATCGGCTAAAAAGATCAAATCATTGTAAAATAGCACAATTTTTCATGTGGGATAATTTATTGAGTCAATTAAAAATATCTGCACTACGTAAGGTTACAAACTAGGTGAAATATATTTAACACTACATGAATTAAGAGCGGAGCTGCAATGGTCTAATTAAGTAAACCAGCGTGACAATTGTGTGAAGTGATCAAAATCAAAAACCCCAAGCACACACTCCAATATCGTTGTTTTGGAAGTGGCCACTCAGACTTCTGTTGAATAAAATGCACATACTCAACTCAGTTGGCGAGTAGGTACTCAAACGATGAGTCAAACTTATGACCTGCGAATATTTCTCACAAATGCGGTTGTAGCTCTGGGTAGTAAATCTACTAGTGTTAAGTGTGCTCAGACAAGTCGAGTTATGGCTGAATTTATGATTATAACTTGCTTGCAACAAATAAAAGTTCTGCAAGTTATAGGGGAAGAATTTTAACGTTTTCTCGTGTGATGATTAATAAGTAAATACTTTTGAGAATTTTAAATCTCCTTCTTTAATTTGCCTAATAACCTAGGCCCTTACTCTTAGTGTTATGTCTTAGTCCATCCAATTTCTTCTTGGTGGAATGATTAACTAAACATTTAAGATTTTCCTTTCCACCACGTTTGTTCCTGGTAATCAAGGCCTTTATCTGGTTGCTTAGCATGTGTCCCTTAGTGTCCTGTTAGCCTAGCCTTGTCCTAGTTGTTTGCAACTCGGTCTCTTAGTGGCCTGGTAACCCTAAACTAGTCCTAGATGTTGCACCTCGGTCTGTTAGATTCCTTGTTAACCCTAAACTAGTCCTTAGATGTTGCACACCTCGGTCTGTTAGATTCCTGTTAACCCTAAAACTAGTCCTAGATGCTGCAACTCGGGTCTCTTAGTGGCCTGGTAACACTAAACTAGTCCTAGATGTAGCAACTCGGTCTCTTAGTGGCCTGTTAACCCTAAACTAGTCCTAGATGTTGCAACTCGTCTCTTAGTGGCCTGGTTAACACTAAACTAGTCCTAGATGTTGCAACTCGGTCTCTTAGTGGCCTGTTAACCCTAAACTAGTCCCTAGATGTTGCAACCTCGGTCTGTTAGATTCCTGTTAACCCCTAAACTAGTCCTAGATGCTGCAACTCGGGTCTCTTAGTGGCCTGGTAACCCTAAACTAGTCCTAGATGTTGCACCTCGGTCTGTTAGATTCCTGTTAACCCTAAACTAGTCCTAGATGTTTGCACCTCGGTCTGTTAGATTCCTGTTAACCCTAAACTAGTCCTAGATGTTGCACCTCGGTCTCTTAGTGGGCCTGTTAACCCTAAACTAGTCCTAGATGCTGCAACTCGGGTCTCTTAGTGGCCTGGTAACACTAAACTAGTCCTAGATGTTGCAAACTCGTGGTCTCTTAGTGGCCTGTTAACCCTAAACTAGTCCTAGATGTTGCACCTCGGTCTGTTAGATTCCTGTTAACCCTAAAATAGTCCTAGATGCTGCAACTCGGGTCTCTTAGTGGCCTGGTAACACTAAACTAGTCCTAGATGTTGCAACTCGGGTCTCTTAGTGGCCTGGTAACACTAAAACTAGTCCTAGATGTTTGCAACTCCGGTCTCTTAGTGGTCTGGTAACCCTAAACTCGTCCTAGATGCTGCGACAACTCTCGGGTCTCTTAGTGGCCTGGTAAACACTAAACTAGTCCTAGATATTGCACCTCGGTTTTTAGTTTCCTGGTAAGCAGAGTCCTTAGACGATAATTTTTGGGTTTCCTAGATTCTCTGTCCATTGGCACTAGGTATTTCAGGTCATAATACTGGTTGGGGGACGTTGAACCTTTGTATACCAGATGGCTGCGAAATGCTAGAAGCCACTCAGAACCTGTGTAGTCAGAGATTCTAGGAGGTCTACACCGCATGCATCAAGAAATTTTCAGCGTACAGGAGAAGAGGCCCTGTTTTAAACTAAATTAAATACTATTAACCCTGAGATACTGGATACTTTTTTTGTGGTTGAGGTTAAGTGGTAGAGAGGACTTTATAGTCCTAACCTCACCTCTAATAAAGTCATTTTTCAATTTCATTAAACCAATATTATTATATTTAGCTTAATATTTAATACAAAATGTAAATAATTACTTAGGAAGGATACAATATAAAATATTTCATATTTCATTATTATTTCATACGGTTGTTTAATTTAAACTTTTAAATTTGGAGTGAAGAATTAATTCACTAAACACTACTAATTGGTAAAATAATCCATTAATTTTTACATGCATAGGTTATGTACTCTAAGTAAATTAAAGTGTTGTATTATGAGTAATTTAACAGTCCATTATAAAACCTTAAGTTTAAAACTTTTGAAAATATTATTAAATTTTGTATAAAACTTCAAATTCATCTAAGTGAATGTGTCACGCACAGGCTTGCAGAGTTTTCGGTATTCTCTATTTTACTTGAAATTGGAGATAAGCCTATACTTGTATACAATATTGAATCAAGGAAAAAAAAAAAAAAAAAACAAATTAAGAATTTTTCATAATTTTATTAAGTTTTCTGTAACTAAAATATTCTTGAGCAAAACTTTAGATAGTATGCCATGTTTTAGATAATTTAGATCATATTTAATTTTTGACATATTAAAATCTTGTGCAGTTTAAAGACTTTAATCTAATTTGAAATTTTAAGAATTTTTCACTCATTTATATCCACCGGCCGTTCCAAAGTGGGCAAAAGATATGTTTTTCAAAGCCATAACTGTCATCACGTTGTGTAGTTATTTTAACATTTTTATTGACAGCATTCACTCAAAAAGTCATGTTTAAATCTGATTTACGTGAAAAACATTGTATATGACGCTTTAACCTTAGTTATACGCGCAATAAACATAATTAATACAAAATTAAATTAGCAAGACACGTACAACGAATATTAATTTAAAATAACATGTTAAATATGCACCCTGTTTAAAATTACAAGAATATATAACCACTGATTACAGCATTTTTCAGGTAAACGTATAAAGAATAATATAAATATTTTAACACTACTTTTCCAATTGTAAGTTCTTCTAAAAGTGTTGAGTGTCTTTGTCCAGTGAGGTTTTAGCATTTTTAAAGTGTGCTTGCAAATGAAATAACACAATCTTAAAATATCAATAAGGATTTGAAAACGTCCCTCATGGTTTTGACATGAAATACACAATTTTATGTATAGAAATTAAATATTTCTCGGGATATCCTGCCACACGATACATCCACATCTTGTTTTTTTAGCAGTATTTAAATAACAAAAGTTGCTGTGAGCTAAGGAGGTTACTACAACGCAAGATTGCGGTGATTAAATATTGTCACCTACTTTTAACATTGAAATTTCACAATGTATTTCTTCTTCTTACTCTATTGATGAATTTTTTTATATATAAATTGCTTACATTATATAGTTTGCTTACAAATTTATTTTTCATGTAATTTTCTTGTTACCATGATGGTTACCTATTAGACTAATATAAAAATACTTGGTAACGTTCAGGAAATTTCTTTGGGGTTGATATAAATGAAGCTTCATGCATAAAGTCTATAGGTCAATTCGTTTACAAGACATCATGCGGATAGACAGATAGATAGACGGGCATACGGAAATAGTAGTTTTTCAGCTCCACTAGCGATAGGCTCTTCACTAGCGCTCAGGCAAAAAATATATCCATACATTTGGTGGCCTTCTAATCATTATTAATTATTAATTGGATATTTTTGGTCAAGTAACTTTTAAAACAATAGGTGCCAATATCACACAGGTTTCACTATCAACCGTTAAAAACCATCATAATCGGTTGCTGAATTATAAAATTAGTGGAACATTACTTGAATAAATATACACATGTGTATTTACAACTAACTTTAACTACATGTTTTCTGTTGAGGAAAAGTAATCGGTAGATGAATAGGCTTACAGAGTTTGACAGTGTAAACAGCTAGATGGAGTAAACCGTACCTCAAACACAAACGTTCAGATTGAACACAACTTTGTACAAAGCAAACCCTTAATAAACACGTCAATCTTGTTTTATTAACAGTCCTGGGGTAAAACGGTTCTATTGACTTTCATTCCCTTTGACACATGAAGTTGTTACTGAGAAAATATGGAGAATCTGTTTATTATCGTATTATAACCTTTGCTCAGTACATGTATTATTTTTTTGCTGTAACATTCTCTCAGATCCTGAAAGCAACAGGTAAATATTTTTACCATATTTAGGTAGAAAAAAATATATTTATTTTTCATTTTACTTGTATGCTGATAAATAAAACGGCTCCACTAATCTTACATACATTAATACGCCTTTATATTTTATTTTTAATTTAGAGTATATATTGTGCGTAAACTTATTTGACAAATTCAATTGTATTCGCTAAATTTTTAAATATATAATAAATATATATCAAATTTATATAAATCTGTACGCTGTTCTATTAACACCGGGTTAGTAAAAGTTAAATTATATTTTTGCCATAGAAATAAATTAGCAAGCAAACTATAAAAGTATGTATTTTTCATAATTTTTATAAAAAAAACACACAAAATAATTTTCCTTCCCGGTCAAAACAATTAGATAAGCAGCTGGTTTGGTCTTAAACATGGACGTTTTATAGCCGGAATAGATAAATACTACAAAAATAAATCAATTCGACCAATTCAAACATAAAACAGTACTTACTGATCAACTCATTACTTATAAGCAGATAGATGACTGTGTTGAAAACAGATTAGATCAAAGAGCCTTCTTCGGTGGTGGGTTTAGCAAAAAAGGTAGAGCCCACCCCACTTTGAGTGTGAAACAGATAGCGCGGCTTGTGGATACAAGACTTAGAGCAGGTATCTATATTGTAAACCCACGTTGTTTATGTGACGTGTAAAATCACTCAAGATATTGCTGTGGTCTCTCATATGAGATTTGAATTACCCTACCCTATTACAACTATCCAACAGTCTTTTATAGGAATTTTCATGTTGCTGATTCGCAAAGTGTTCATTTCCACTAAATACTTCTAAATTAAAGTAAAAATAAAAATTCACAGTATTTTATTAATTATAATTCCTTAGAAAGACACTTGAAATTTTACACAAAATTTACTTTAAAACTACTCACATCTGATTTTATTATGTTATCAGACCATTTACAATATCTTTCATGAGTGAAAAATGTATATCTATTTTAATAGTCTTTCCACCATTGAAGCGTATCAATATGTAACAGCGGCAATAATTTTGGTGTAAACCTATTCCTAGTCTTTTTAAACGTTGAACAAGATTTGCACAAAAAGGAAGACGGAGGAGTTTCTTCATGACAACTGAGCCTCCATGCACGATTACACCAATCACCATCATATAGATATAAAGTAATGTATTTATATACATACTCAGGGGTAGTCGGCTTTCGACTACAACGGGAGGCCTCCCCTTTCTTCTGGGAGGCTGGCGACCCCGGGGTTACCTGAGCCTAGCTGTGAGACTCTCCTCACAGTCCTTCTAGAGCTAAGGTCTTTATTCTCTCTTTCGGATCTTAGCTCGACATCTTTTAATCTTTTCTGGGCAAATCTCGCCCACCTCTTCTTTCTTCTCGACCCCCACGTGGGTGTCATTTCCTCCTTCTTTTCGACCGGCGCATACCGGAGAACCCGGGGGAGTGCCCCTGAATTGTCGCAGGGACTGATGTGTGCTTTGCACTGCCGATGGTGTTTTCTCTGGTATGACGCCAGGAGCCAGCCCCTTCGGGCCCTAGTCAGGAAGTGCGCCATGGATGCAGAGGTCAGGACTCTGCATTGCTAACGGTCGGCCCCCGGCACGTCTGGTTTCCGGTGCTGGGAGTACGGAGGTCCGGCCGCAGGGAAATGGGGTAGAGGCTCAGTCCTCGAGGGTACACCAGTTTCCCGATTTTTCCGGGGCCGCCCTTGTCACACCGATGCGCTAGTAAACTTAAAGTATGGAATCGCAAAACGATACAGAGAAGTTGAGGAAGGATATTCCCCCCTCTCCCTACTGCAGACCCGTTTGCTAAGAGTAGTCGTTTATTGAGGTCCCCTCCTTCGCGACCTCATAGCGAGAACTCCGCCTTCGGCATCTCTGCAGGCCATGGCTTCCTGTGCCTCACAAGAGACGGGTACACCGGTTGTCTGTGATGAGTTTCAGTCTGAGGAGACAACCAGTCAGAAGTCAGGAAATATCTTTTCCCTTGGTTTCCCCCGATGGGAAGAACATGGAGTATGCGGCGGACACACCATCTTCACAGAGGTAAAGAGGATGAAAGACGTTCTTCTCGACATGCGAGCAGCTACTTCGAGACAGAAGAGCCTTAAGTACGGCAGTCAGGAACGGCATGATCTCTCTGGAGTCGTCTCTAGATCTGATGGATACATTTTGGCAGGTCTGGAAGATATCGATGGAGAGACTGCAGAGAGAAAGCCACGAAAAAGAGACTCAGGCCCCATCACCATCTATGGTGGCAGCAGCCTCTACCACGGCTGGGAAACGAACGGCTGGAAGTCTCCCCCTGAACATCCAAGGGAGGAAAAAGCGGCAGAGAGACGCCGGAGAGCCTGCTTCTGTCGACGCGACAGAAGAGAGCGAGTTTCGCCCGGTAGTCTCAAAAAAGAAAAAAAGAAAGCGAAGGCCGTAGATAATAGCGGGAAGACGCAAGACCTACCTCCACCTTTTCCCCCACAAGTAAAGAATCCGGAGAAACTCCCGCGTTCCAGGCCTGGGAAAGCAGGTTGGTGATTGTCAAGCCTAAAGCTGGCAAGTCATACGCCGAGATTCTTGGTGCAATGCGGGCTGGAGTTTACTCCCGAAGAGTCGGGCACTGTGGTACGCCACATAAGGAAGACTGTCACTGGAGGGGTATTACTGGAAATCGCAAAATGCGACGACAGAAGGAAAAAACTCCAGGAGGCGATACAGAAGGCGTGTAGGGTGGGCGACAGGGGCGATGTTCGCTCCATTGTTCCTAAGGCAAGGCTAGAGATCCTACATCTGGACGCCTTGACAACCGAAGCCGACCATCTCGGACGCCCTAAGCAGGGAGTTTCCTGTCCTTGGTGGCGAAATTAGGGTTACGCTCTTCAAGCCTAACCGGCAAGAGGAACAGAGGAAGGGCGTGGTTGAGCTTCTCGGGAGTGACTCCTTGACAGGACTCCGAAAGGGGAACATCAAGGTTGGGTGGGTCGTCTGCCGGATTCGGGGTCGTGTGGAGATGGACAGATGCTTCCGCTGTCTCGGCTACGGTTCACACCAGGAGGGAACTGTTCCGGACCGGATAGGAGCAGTAACTGCTGGAAATGCGGCAGCGCCGAACACAAGGCGGATGTTTGCACGCGGGCTCCTTCTTGCGTCTTATGTACCGGAAACCCTGGAGCAAAGACGGATCATGTTCCAGGATCAGGTGCCTGCGGGGTTTTCAAGAAAGCCCTGGAACGACAGGAAGGGCCCGTGCTAGGCCACAAAAATGATCCGGTTTATCCAGGCCAATCTGCAGAGATGTCACGCTGCGACGCAATCCTTGAACAGCTGGCCTGTGAGACCAAAGCCCAGATAGTGATCGTCAGTGAAACCCGTCCGAACCCAAAACCCAGCTCATCTTGGTTTTACGATGGACTCGGCACTTGCGGCTGTTTGGATCGCAGACAGTCGTGGGGTCCGTGTACTGAGTCATGGTTCCGGTGGACGGTTATGCCTGGGTTAAGTTGAACAGCGTTACCATTTACAGTGTGTACCTCTCCCCCAATTACTCCGCGCGAGAGTACCTGGAAAGGTTGGAATCGCTGGAACAGACAGTCTCCGAAACGTCCCTGGGCGTGTTATAGTGGCGGGTGACTTCAACGCCCGTGCGGTCGAATGGGGTATGATGCCCCGTGACTAACGTGAGGGGAAGACATATTTTGGAGATGGTCTCGAGACTCGATTTGGAAGTCGTGAATAGAGGGACAAAGGCCGACCTTCCGAAGCACTCTCCGGTGATAGTCAATACCAGATATTACGGATGGTATCGGCCTATTTGTTTCCTTTAGTAGCGGAATGGCGAGTGATGGACGTCTACACTGCTAGTGACCACGAGTTCATCGATTTCCATCTTATCGATAATCGGCTGCCGCGGCGAGCGAATATCCGAAACACTCTTGGCTGGAATCTGGCTAAGCTGGACAGGGGAAAACTCGTCGAGCAGTAGATCGTAGTATCGAGGCTGGTGTTCCGGAATTTCCCGAGTCCACTGAAACAGCTGAGGTTGAGGCTTATATCGACTCTTCCATGAAAACTGATAAAACACGCTTGCAATTCGTCAATGCCTCGGAAACGGACCTTACCCGGGCCGTCGCCAAGCCTTCTGGTGACGGACGAAATCGGCGAGCTCAGAAGAACTGCACTAATGTGTAGAGTAGAGTGCAGCGAGCTCGAAAACCGGCCTGAAGCTATAACTAGGTCGGCAGAGGACAAGGCTGCTAAGAAAGCTCTGAGTGCAGCAATTCGTTTGAGCAAGGCACGATGCTGGCGTGAGCTCTGCTAGGAGGTGGACTCGGACCCTTGGGGAAGTGGATACAAACTTGTAAGAAAATAAGACTCGGAGGAATAGGGAACAGCACGGAAAATGTCTGCTGGAATGATTTCAGCGATCGTGGAAGCTCTCTTCTCAAGTCACCCTGTAAGGCGGGAGGAGAGAGTAGCCGAGACCAGTTCCAGACGTTCACCATTTTTACGGAGCAGGAGCTTGTAGCGGCGGTGTCTACCATGCGCAACAAGAAGGCTCCAGGACCTGATGGCATTCCAGCTGGGGCTTTGAAGAGTGTGGCGGCGAGTTATCCACTCTTGCTGCTGAATATGTATAATGCATGTTTGGTAGCGGGTGTGTTCCCGTCGCGCTGGAAGGTTGCTAGGTTGGCGCTGATCAGCAAAGGCAAAAGGTGATCCGAACTCCCCGTCGGCATACAGGCCACTTTGTATGCTTGACACCGCGGGGAAGCTCTATGAAAGGTTGCTGAAACCCAGGTTGCAGTCGTCCATCGAAGCCGCCGGAGATCTCTCTCCCCGGGCAGCACGGCTTTCGAAAGCGACACTCAACTCCAGAACGCCATTACAAAGGTGATCAGTGCCGTCCAGCAAGCCGTAACCAACAGCTTGTCACCAGCAGCTCGGCAGATTGTGCTGTTGGTTTACCCTTGACGTAAAGAACGCGTTTACTCTGCTCGGTGGGAGGACCATGCTAGAAGGCGTTGCAGCGGGACTTCAGCGTGCCCGACTATCTCCTGGTCATTGTGCAGGACTAACTGAAGAACCGTCGGCTGTTTATGAAACCAAAGACGGAAGGAGAACAAAAGAGGTCACTGCCGGTGCGGCTCAAGGGTCTATTCTCGGCCCAGACCTATGGAATGTTTCATACGATGGTTTGCTTCGCCTTGAGATGCCCCACGACGTCTACCTCATGGGTTATGCTGATGACGTGGCTGCAGTCATCACGGCGAGGACTCCGGACTTGGCACAGTTACGCCTTAATCAGGTAATGATTCGGGTCAATGCCTGGATGACGAGCCATGGACTTGAGCTGGCGGTCGCCAAGACCGAAATCGTTATGCTCACTCGACGGAGAATCCCCACTCTGATCTCTATGAATGTGGGGGGTGTCGAGGTTCGGAAAAGGACTGCGGCGAAGTATCTGAGTGTATTACTCGACTGCCGTCTTCGGTATTGGGAGCACATTCAGGCGGTATGTGAATAAAGCCTCTAGGGTGGTTATGTCTCCTCGGAAGGCTGAGATGGCTAAAGTAGGAAGCCCTAGGTCAAGTAAGAGTCGCCTCCTCATGTCTACTGTAGAAACTCAACCCTTCTGTATGGCGCAGAGGTTTGGGCGGATGTCATGAGGATATGGCGATACAGTCAAAAGCTGTTATCGGTACAGAGAAGAGCGTCACTTAGGGTCGCCTGCGCCTATCGCACCGTTTTCCGGTTCGGCCGTGGCGTCGTGGCTGGGGTGATTCCTATTGACCTGCTGGCCATCGAGAGACAGACCGTCTTCCGGGAGGCTGCCGAGCGTGGTAGAGAGGATGCCTTGCCTGCTGCCAGGGTGGAGACTCTGCAGGTTTGGCAGCGGAGGTGGACGGAAGGATCGGACGGTCGCTGGACCTTCCGTCTCATTCGAGAGCTTCAATCCTGGATAGATCGTGGCCACGGGGAGATAGATTTCTACCTGTGTCAGTTCCTGACGGGGCACGGTTACTTTAGGAAGTACCTCTACAGGATGGGAAAAGTCAGGTCGCCTCGGTGTGCTTACTGCCCGGAGGTGAAGATGATGATGTTCATCACACTTCTTCGCTTGCGGGCGCTTCACCGAGGCCCCAGGCGAAACGCTCGCCACCAAAGTTGGCGATGTTACGGCAGAGACCATTGTGGAGATGATGCTGCAGAGTGAGGACGCCTGGAATGCAGTCACCACTCCTCATGTACATGCAATCCTTCAATCAGAAGCGTGAAGACGGATGCCTGGCGGACCCCTAGCTTCCGAAACTAGTTTTGTCCTGGTTGGGACATAAGACACACGGACCAGGCAAATGTCATCCGAAAGGGTTTCCGGCCTGGGGGCCCTCCGTAGGCCGTAGGGGGTTTAGTGGGTAGTCCGCAAGGGAGTCCCACACTCCGTGCGCACGCTCATGCCCCTACTCCTGCCTTTTCGCAATGCATTTCCCCTACGTTAAAAAAAAATGTATTTTATATAAACACAATTTGCATTATAATATTTTTGTACTTTATATTACTATGCAGATTATTGTTATATTATTTATCACTTACTGAGTAATATTTTTTTACATTTATCAAGGTTATATAAAAATACACAAAGCATAAGATATTTATCAATCAACTGAAAATGTAGTTAATATGTGCCAATAAAATACAAGAATATCACTGTAAGGGATATTACAATAAAGTATAAACATAAACGTAGTGTATTCACGAAACGCATAAAAAATAAATCGGACAAGTTGTTTAAACAAATAAATATTTCCAACAACAACTAGTTTTCTGCGTAATCCACGCTTCCTTATGTTATCTATATGAACGTAATGTAAACGATTTTTAATTTATCAACATCATACATAAAACTATTGTTGTGTTTGTGTCTGTTATACGCTGTTCTATGTTAAATATTATGGAAACAATATTACTGTAGTTCTATTAATCAGTAACTTTTGTAAGTAAATAACGATAATTGCAATTTTAAATGCAAGATTAACATTGGTTTTATTATTGATAAATATTTTTAGAATACATTTATTGATACTATCAGTTCAACACCATTAAAATTGTCGCATCTCTTACATCTATATAATATGCTATGAATTTAACTTTAAAAACACAGAAATTTAACAAAAAAATTATTATAATTGTTTTTAACCATTCATTTTACGATATCCCCAATAATATTCTTTGTACACTTTACCACAAGTATACGAGTATTTTACTACTCTGCCTCAAATTGATCACATAGAAAACATAAATTATTTTTTCATGTTTTAATTCAATTAAAATGGCAATAGTTTCTTTTTTGTCAGTTACGATATAAAAAACTCTCTCAGAGGAAAGGCTGAAAATAAAATGGTGAACAGAAATTGTGAAACAAAAATATCTTTATAAGCTAATTTGCTTGAATATGTTATGTGCCCGAGCTCTTGTATGACTATGAGTAGTTAAAAATCCTATGAAATCCTTGTCCAGGTTCCGTATGGTTTATGCTGAATAAACCTGTGTAGACTATTGTAAATAGAAACGTTACATTTGATTTTCATCCCTCTGAAATAAATCGAGGCTATTCATAAATAAAGATTGATTCGTCTGCAGCCCAGAAGTAATTTCTCTTCATCATTGTTATACATTTTTCAACAAGAGTTGATGTTTGAAGAACTTGGCAAAATTTCCATTTAGATTTCATATTTACACTCCTTTATATCTAGTGGAAATTCATTTGGAGTTTTATTGACGGCAGTTCAAGTTAATAGTTTAAGAATGGCAACTAATATGTATTTGTATATTATGAGTAAATTAGAAACGTGTATAAAAGCTGCAAACTTTTAAATTAACTTTGGCTATGACTCTTTTTGAACAGAAAAATAGAATTTGGCTAGGATTCATATAAATCAAATTTAACTCAGAAAAAAATTCTAATCCTATTTTAAGAAGTTAGATTGAAAAATATTGATCTTATATGTATGTATACATACATAAGTATATTATAAATTATCCTTCGAATAATAATTTTTGAACCGTTAAAAATTAAACTAAGAACTAAAAACTAA
Organism: Homalodisca vitripennis; assembly: GCF_021130785.1. NCBI lineage: Eukaryota > Metazoa > Arthropoda > Insecta > Hemiptera > Cicadellidae > Homalodisca > Homalodisca vitripennis. The sequence continues at coordinate 69,208,733 of NC_060213.1, forward strand.
CATTTCTCAAAAATGATATAGTACATTATTATTATGCTCTTTCGAAGTTATCAAAAATGAATTAAAATCTATTTATATAATGTACCAAAAATGAACCATGACAAAGCACTCAGAACTCCTATCAGAATCATTTAAACATTTTAAAATTTTATTGTTAAAGAAAATTGTTCTTTTTTCCTTAAGATCAAAGAATTAAAAAATTAATTACATATTTAAAAATAAATTTACCTGCAATAAGTTCACCAATTTTGATAGAAGGTAGTGGACTTCTAAAATGATTTCATGAACTTTTTATCATTTGAAGACAACCTACGTTTTTGGTACAGTTTTCAACATTTCTACAGAATTTTGATAAACAAAAAACATATATACTTTATCTGTGTTCCATACCTTTATCGGAAAACAATACCAATCAGTTATTTATGTTCACGTTTCTGCATTCGTCCATTAAAATGTGCAGCTATATTTTGATCATCTTCATTTTACACAATTGCTTCACTAGCATGATATTTTAAACGTACATGTATATAATACATTTCTTATGTTACTTTGCTATTGTATAAACATTTCCATATCAATATGATCCATTTCCATAATGATAAATTGTATTAAAACCAAAATAATAGTTAAACCTACGTGATGGCTTTTCAACAATTTCAACACAGTTTTCGCTATCACATTCACCGCATTTTACCAATGATAACAGGTTAAGTCCAATCTATAATGAAATTTGCCATTTAAATTTTATTTGGTAGGTGTTAACCTTTATCACCGCACATTTTAATATAATTTAGCTTATTCTCAGAAGCAGATACATAATTGAAAGAAGGTTAAATCATCATTTACAGCAGAAAAGCCAAGCCTACAGTTTTCAACATTTAAGACAATTTTAGATTTACTATCTCGGGTTGTATTAGTTAGATTGTACTTCGGAATATGAAACTAATACCCTTTGTTCTTACTTCTGCCAAAATGTTTAGTTGTAGGCAATGTAAAAGCACTAAGAACAACTATCATCTCTAAAAAACAAAACACAATCACTCTCATAAACAAATTTTAAATGTGAAACAGCTGTTTTTTAGTGATTCAGAGGGATGGGCTAATGAGATCAACAAAAAAGAGTGAATAATACAACTCCTTACTAAAACATAGAGAATATACAAAATATTAAAAAATTCCAATCTGCAAGCAAGTACATGGTTTGTATAAAAATATTTATACAATTAATATTTCAATCGCTTACTATGCTTTGTAAGAATCACAAGAAGAAATCAAGTAAGAATTAATCTTTTGAGACTTAATTACTTGTTTATCCTCCAAATCAGTTACGTTTTTAATTATTGTGAACTTTGACAATCAGTGAAATCCATTACGCTCTCTCTTTTTAATATTATCAAAACTTTAATCATAAATATATTTTTTCAACGGAACAAGACTATAGTTTTTAGCAAGTTTAAGGAATACAATAAAACTCTTAATGACATTGCTTCATGTGAGGTTTAAAGACTAGACCTAGAACTATCCGAGATAATATATGACAATTATTCTTAAAACAGTTTTAAATGTGTGCTCCAATTCCAAGAGACGAACTAGGGTGCATATTGACTTTCAGAGACTTGATATTTTGAAATCAGTGGCTCGGTTTCATACTTGCAACTATCAAAGTCAAAAGGGGGGGGGGGGTGGTAAATTAACGAGACAGCCGGGTCTGTACAGTTAAGCTACCCACGAGAACCCGAGTCAAATCCTGCACCGTAAAACGGTTAAATGCATGAAGTGGACTTCGGAATAAATGAGGAAAAAACCAAAATATATAAACTGATTATCATCAAACTTCCTAAGGCATTCTAATAGTATGGTAGACTCAGTATGTTATTGTTGTAAATATGCTAGCAGAATAATTATGGATAGAAATACAAAGCCTTTTAAATCTAAAAGCTCATTTGAATGTAATTGTTCATTGTTAGCTAAGGTTTGCTAAAGATATATTTTTGGTAGTAACATAAACATTATCGACTTCTTATAGAATAATGTATCATAATACTACTTACATACCAACATAGGATATGCTGGCTCAAGTGAGTACAACGGCATTGGTGTGGTAAATATAAGTGGACAATATTATAGTTATATATTTTATAGAGATTACTCTTTTGAAACTTTGCAATCATCAAATAGATTGCTGACAAAGATATAAATAGACTTTTCAATAGAAAACAACGTGAAAGTTGCACATATATCAGCAATGTGGACCAGATTTTGCGAAAGACTTCACCAGAGATAGTATAATCTAGTTTCAACTACAATTTACAGCACAATGTAACAAGCATGGTTACTATACGCCACGCCGCGTATCACGTAACAGGTTTAGCTGAACATGCATGCAACATTTCAAATTTATAGCTTATTTAATTCTTGAGATGTCCTTTAGATGGAGCGGTAGACAAATGATTGTACAAACAAAAATGTTACTTCGCTCTGGCAGACAAAAATGAATAGCACAGGCCTACTGGGTAACAGCTCAGCCAAATCTCATGTAGTGACTTGTGAACTCAATGTTGCCTATAGAAATTAAACTTCATACAAAACACCTAAATTGTTAAATCTAATTTCTTAGAATTATAATATATATATATATATATATATATATATATATATATATATATATATATATATATATCTTCTATAATACCAATCGGCTTCAATACTCTTCTAAGTACTTTAAAGTTACACAAAAACAGAATATTTAGTGCTCATGTTTAATTTTAGAGTTCACAGAACCCTTCATCATAAACACACTGAATTAAAAACATAGAAACAGAACTCAAACCAAGAACAAATGACATAACCAAAATAAAATGTTAACAAATAAATAATGTAAACAAAAAGACTGAAATAAGCTGTATGTAGAATGTTTGAAAATGTTTACATAGAACTAAAAATTTTGCTATAAGAAGGAAAAGAGAATCATCTTAGGTTCAAACCATCTGGTTTCCTTGATTTTAAAAATTTAATTGATGTGCGATTTTAACATTTCTTAACTTTATCAGATTAGTATTTTGGTTGGGATTTGGCTCTAAATTGTAAATTCCTTTTAGGCTGAAGCAATTTTCTAATTTATTTTGATTGTGTTGAATCGCCTGAGCAGATAATTTTGAGCAGTCTCTCATAAATTTTGATGAACAACACCAAATCGATGATTGGTCATTATCACTCTTAATGAAGTGTTGACTTTTTCAATATAGTCTTTAGGACAGAATTTACAGGTTAGTTGATAAATTGTGTTTTTTGTAGTGCAATCAATTTTACCTTTAATAGGATACTCTTTTTCAGGTGTACTAATTTTAAAACGATTCATAATTTATTAACATGTTGCAAATGCCGCATCTTGGCTTGTTACAAGGATTGCACACGTTACATTTGATATTATTACTTTTTGTATTGCCCTCATAGTTTAATTTCGGTCTAGAGAGAATGTTTTGTAAATTTGGAGGTTTTTTTAAAAATTAATTTGGGGGGCTTGGAAATAAATTTCTAGTTTCAGTGGAAGATTCCAAAATAGGAAAATAAACCGTTAGAATTCGGTTGATTTTATGAAGGCCAGGAAAATATTGGGTGATAAATTTAGGATCATTAGGATTAATAGCACTGGAATTGATTTTAGGTGCTCTGATTTGTCTATCAACAAGATGTTTTGGATACCCCCTTTAAAAAAGTACATTGAACAGTCTGTTTCATGTAGTTATGGAAGTCAGATTGATTGCTACAAAGATTTTTTGCCCTACTGAAGCCTATTACTCAGTAGGCTAATAGAATTTATTTTTAAGATTTAGGGATGTAAACATTTGTTTTCTGTATAATGTATATCTGTCTAACTGTCCGCTGGATATTTGGATAGTTAAAAGAGTTTTGAAACTTTGCAACCTTGCAAAGTTACATTCATCCATATTGCATGATTGGACACGCATCAATATAGAACCCATTCTTTTCTATGTAGAAATGAAGTTTAATTAAGCCTTAAACTTGCAGATTATATTTATTGAGCTATCTTGTTAAATGAAACAATCACATATTTGTTCATTTAGTTATTTTTAATAACAGGGTTTAAATATTTTATAAAATAACAAATAACAATTCCGGTGGGGTAGGGAGAGTACTACAACGCAAGAATATGCTAACACTAATTTTACTCTATTATATTTTTATATTTTTAGTGTATGAATAATCCATATATGTGAAAATATAATATGATTCCATTCTGTTAGTTTCATTAAGTTAAATTTATTTATTCTGCTATTTACGCTTTGCCATATGACCAATGTAAAAATATGTGGTAAACCTCAGAAACATCACATAGAGTAAGCATGCACTATAATCGAACTCAATGTTTGTAATAATGTTTTTAACTCTATGAAAAACTTTAATTATATAGGTCAATTCGTTTTCGAAATGTCGTGCGTACAGACAAACATACAGAAATGAAATGTTTTCCATCTCCAGGATTAATACGACTCGCTAACGCTCAGCCATTAAAGCATATAAGAAATGTTTCTATAGTATTAGTCATCAATTGTTTGGGAAGAAGCTACATATATTCAACATTAAAGATGCTACATGTTTCGTTAGCGGGAAAGAGAATTTACTATTTTAAATTAGGTCTTAATTGCTCTATAACAGGATTATAAAGTAAATCAAGAAGTGCACTTTTTTCAATATAGTAGGAAAACTTTTACTCCCACAAAGCAGAAGTTATTTTATATATCCTGGGATACTGAGTGAAAAAAGCTGCTTAACGTTGAAGAGTGACGCATTTGTGGGACCATTAGATTAGTACTTTTTACATTTCTTCCATGTACAATAATTACTTGTAGTTTTTGCACTTTCTATACGACACTACGTAATTATAAACATAGTAAGCCAAATTAACCATGTACGATTTACATAAAGACTTTGGTATGAGCTATAGCCGAAAGAAAAACATATATTTCTTGCAATCTTAAAAGTGTGAGATATATGATAAAACAAACATTAAATGTTAAATTTACTTCGTTTAGTAATATCTTTAAATTTAAATACCTAGCTTTGCATTTAAAAACTTTAGTTAGTCCAAATTTTTAGTTATATTTTTATTACAAAATGTTAATAATGTTCCCTTTAAAGATGTCGTATAAAGATACTTTTTTGTGGAGCAAGTAACAATTTAAACTTAACCGATGCAATGATATCAGCAATCCTGATTTAGGCATAGGGAAAATAGAACACATCCTAGTTTTGAATATAATGATAAAATAATTTAAAAACTTTAAAATACTTGGTTTAAAACAATCTTTAAAATTATATATAACTTGGTCTATGTGTACATTATAAACCTAGAATTTGTTTCAGGTAAGCCCTAGAAATTTTAACAGTTAAAGCTAATTTTAACAGTTGGCCGATAAGTTATTTACGATTTTACTGTTTTTTTATTAGTAGGTTTAAAAAATCTTTGGTGGTTCCGAAGTATACCGTTCTCTTTATATAAATAGTGAACGGGTGGTCTGGGACATGTTATATATGTAACGTAGGTTTTAATTTACAACTATCAAGAAATCTTGATATGCAAACAACTTGCATTACCTTGTTAAAATACGTCGCTTTTTATTTACATTTTTATGAATTTTATTCCAGCATGGGATTCACATTCCCCATTCCACTGGTGAATGCAATATAAATCTGGTGGTGAATGTTGAAAAGAGAGGAAGTGAGTGAGGGAGGATTAATCTAAATCCCCATTCATGTTCTGCGTAGACGGACATTGCTATTTTATTACTACACGTGTGTAGTTCATCATGCGTGAACCGTAATGGAAAAGGTAATAATATATCTTGTCAAAAATAATTTTTATTATTATCGAAACCATTATTAGTTTTCTATTTGTTCGTTATATAAACTAATTATTTTTATTATAATTATAATTTAATAATATAATTATTACATTATATATATTATGTACTATATTATATAATATTATTTATATATATATATATATATATAATTATCATTAATTATGAAAGAATTATAATTATACTTCAATGGTTAGTATACTTCAAATCTGCATATTAACCTATAACCTAAAATCTCTTTTCACCTCATCATTTCTCCTCGTTTATATTGTAGAAAATAATACATATAAGGGGTAGAAGAAACTTAAAATTATTGTATGTAAAGGTTAATTGTCAGATCTGTTTGTATATAATAATATTTAAGTTATAGATCCTTAGTTAGATAATGATTAATGAATTGGAGAAAGAAAAATATTACCATTTAAAATCATAGTAAATAATAAAATCATTAGTAGCAATAGCTTCAAGTAAATAAGGTTTTAAATATTTGATTAAAAATATAATATATTATTTTATATAAGCTTGATAGTATATAACGCTGCAATAATTCTTTTTAAATACTTCAGTCTCTTTTTTGAAATATGTTTGTGTACATATAGCCATTTAATAATTTTGGGGTTATAGTCTACATAGAACTTCTATCTAGGAATACACTCCTGAATTATGAAATATTAAATTAGTGAATTTAGCTTTAGTTAGTAAGATATTTACTTCTGAACTTCTATACTTAAAATGTATTAAAGTTTAATCAATTCCATTCTATAAAATGCAAGACATATAATGGCAACACATCTTTATATAATAAATACAAGTAAACAAATTGCGCAGCGTAATGCTTGCAAAGTACGGCTTGTTGCCGTGGATAACATTTGAGGTAAACATATTTATTGACGTCACAGAGATAAAACATTTCCTATAGCTTTTTGTATTCTTGTTTTGATAGCTTTGCATGCGGATATTTGAAATATACTTTGTATTGAAATCACGAAGACGTATTAAAGCAATTTAAATGGGTTGTTGAATTCGTCGGAACTGTAACAATAAATGAGCTCAATTTTTATACTTATTTTTATGTTGACCGTGACTTGAAATTTGGTACATAGGTTTCTCTTAGTCCAGAAAAGAATTATACTGATTTTTTAATCAAAGCGTCAGAGGGCAGTCCGTTGGTATGTCTCTGTCCGACAGTGCGGTAAGTGTTGATAAGAAGATCCCATGGATTTAAAACTTAGTACATAAGTTCATATCAGTCAAAGGAACAGAGCTATTGATTTTGGGGTCAACAGATGAAAGTCCGTCTATCTTTCTATCTTCTCGTCTGCGCTCTGTACAAAAACTCTTGATAGAAAGGACTAATCATACGATGGTCAAAGGAAGAACTTTACTTATTTTGAAATCAGAATGTCAAAGGGCAGCCCGTCCGTCTATCTGTTCATCCCATGAAATTTCCATGAAGGTTCATATATATATATATATATATATATATATATATATATATATATATATATATATATATATATATAGCAAGCACTACGTTTTATGATAGCGCATGTCACTCCATGGAGTTTGGCTGAGCGTTAATGAATATTTCACATTGATTATGGTTTATTATTGGTCCTATTTCATATATTTTGCAAGTAAGAAATTAGTTTGAAAATAAATTTCTAAACAAACTAGGTACTATCATGTGATATTTTAAAATGTTAAGTAGCAACCTTGATACCTCACTCAATACATATATAGTATTTTTTCTATCTCTTGGTGAGTACACTTCTATTATTTTTACACAGCAATGAAACCTAACGTAATAAACAAAAACGTAATGTATCACTTGGCAAGATATTTTGTGAAATATTGCATCTGTCGGCTTACAATTGTACATGAAAGTTAATTTCTTGCAAGTACGTAGGCAAGTCCATCCAAAAGTACATAGACATGTACATTGAAAGGAATAAATTGTACTTTGTTGCATGTTAAACCATGTAATTTGGATGAGCATCGATGAAACCTATCATTCGGTAGGCGGCCTCTTTTCTTTTTCGTCTGTTAGGGGATATAACAATTTATTTTCAGTATGATTGTCGGTCTTTTACGTGTCTGAAAGACAAATGAGCTAAAACTCTTGCGTGTACTCTATGTGAAGCATGTTATACACAGTACCGAACACATATCTAGTTTAATACCGAGTATTAAAATATAAAAACTTAAAACTATCAAGCTTAAAAAGGAAACGAAACATTCTGAAAGATATACGGAGATCAGTACGACGATAATAGTTTATACCTTTGAAGTAGCGTCTGTACTTTATACATTCTACACACTAACAGCGGCGAGGTTTAATCGTGACCTTAAAATATACTTTGGCAATTCGAATTTTATTCTTACCGTATATAACTTCTGTTTTACTGTCTTCTCGATCCCTCTATCAAGGGCTATTAAATGGATAATAGTCAACATTTAATATATTATTTTGGCAATATACAAGATTTAATAAAAGTAGGAATTTACGTTTTATACTTGTTATGTGATGTATTTATTTTTGAATAGTACTATACTTCAGTGTTTTGAACACAACTGAGCTCGAATTAATGAAAATCGTTACCTAAACAGTGACAGGTACTTCAAAGATGTCGGTGTGTTCATGCATCGTGAAATTATAGCAAATACTAAATATTATTGCTTGCGTATTCTACCGTTTTCGTCTTGCTCAAACTTTTCAGACGGCCACGGACTGCAGACCCCAGGAGACTAGTCTCACAATTAATGTTTTCTAAGAATATATAATTAAGGCAAATTGCCAGCTTAGAGGTTACATATTTTTCTCATATTGTATTTTGCAGTTAACTACTAACTTTTAAATCAAATGTATACTTTTACCACGTATTGTAACAATGTTTAACTATAAAAAAGAAATGCTAAATGAAGTAAAATATGTAACCTGGTATTATTTATGTAATTATGTTGTTTCATATATGTAATTTGATTTGTAAATTATTATTGTTGATGTTAGTAAATAAAAAAACGATCAACTATGAATGGGCCTAAATGGTGTATTACAACTATAAAATCAATATGTGTGTATGTTTAGGGTAATCAGAAAAGGATGTCAGAAACTTTTGGAAAGAAAGTACTCATGATTCAAAGCAAAAATTTCCTATAAAAAAATAGTTGAAGAAATGTTTCATTTAGTCGCTATCTACTCATAAACATAATAGTCATAAACATTACAAAAATAATAGTGAGAAGGCCCCTTTAAAATGGCTGCTTTTAAAGTTATTTTAAACAAATAAAAAATAGTATAGTTATAAAAAATACAATATACTTTTTTAAGTTTTCATTAAAATTCCAACGGTAATTGCTTCAGAAACCGAGTCACATAATCGAGCACAACAAACAAGAATAATTTGACTTGATTAAAAGAGTGTAAACACTCATAATCGTACAGTTTAGGTTTAAAATTTCCAAATTTGTAAATTTTATGGAATATAGTACAAATTAACCAAACTATATTCGCTCTTGTTTTTAGCCAAAAAAAAACACCTTAAAATTGCGTGTGATTATTTTTATTGCATCCCCAATAAGAGTAGAGCCTAATTAGTTAGAACAGAATACTAAAAACTAGCAAAATACCTTGTTAATCTTATTTCAACCTATTAAAGAAAAAATACAGACAAAGTTTTAAGTAATATTCAGCTCAGACTCAGCTTAGGTGTGAACAAAAACAGAGTTTCCATCTGCCTTCTGTTATTTCCCCTTCTCTCAATTACGCAAATGACCCGCTTCTGTTGATTGGCGACAATCAAACAATCAACTAAAATGGTCCTTTACACTTTGACAGAAAAACAAAGCACTATTGTTTAAACTAAACAAGAATTTACCATAAGGTTCTAGTTTGGAATAGCTTAGCTATTATATCATGTTATAGAATTACAAAAACTTAATACAATAAGATTTTAGCAATTTTAACTTATTCTAGTAATTATTTTCAGAAGGCTTATAAATATATTAAATTTATTACTATTGTTTACTTGGTAGGAGGTATTCAGTAGTAATAATTCATAACGTAACGCATAATTTGGAAAACTTTGTACAGTGCTTTTCTAATCTGGTATACAATTAATAATCGGGTAAAAGTGTGACAATACTGGAATTAATGGTTGGACTTCCATCGTGGAATACTGTTTCAGCTATGACAGTTTTCATTAACGGACGTTTGAAACAGCAGCCTACACAAACACAGCCGCAGGGCTGTGTATTAATGGGTCTGGTATGGACAGATCGAGTTTTAGTTGACTGCTTTCCAACGAACCAATCAGTGATGTGTTTCAGATTTCCAATTAATTTAATTAAGCAGGAGACATTTTTATATTTGATAATTTTTATTTATACTCCAAGCACCTGAACAATATGATTATTGTCGACAAAGGTTTTAATGTTTAGATAAATCTTACGTAATTTGGTAATCAATTAACATACACAATACACAGAACATACAACATTACACATTACATTACATAAGAATTTTTAAAACAAAAAAAGTGCAGTATAATTAAATAAATTCCAATTTTAAATGTTTTCGAATTTACAATTTTTCTGATTTTCTCTCCAGATAAACTCTCCGTTACCTTTTAAGTGAACTTTCAAGTGGGCCCTGTAGTCAAGCAGCGTTGGCCGGCAAACGACGCACGATAGAAATGGAGAATTCGTATGAATCGTCTGAGGTCTTAAGCAGTCTTCAGTTTGGAGGATGACAGTACGGCTTGTACTTTGTCAGTTAAAGGGTTTGGAGCTCTGTCCTGAAATAAGGGACCCCTGAAAATTGTCTGACTCGCCAGCCAGAATGGCAGTTGACCAAATCATAAAAAATTAGAATCGTTCAAACAGCAACTGCAGAAAAGCAAAATGCTCCTCTTCAGACTTCGATGCCACAAGAATTATCGTCCATGTAGACCTTTCTAATCTCGGCTGCTGAATCACAAACTTGAGCGCAGATTAGAACTCGATCGCGAGTTGGAGCAGCGAGTGTGGTACTACTCATGCTGGTCTCCTTTGACGACACAATTTCTTGCCACAATGTGTAGCGACATTACTAATCTTTTCCGTCATCAAAATTGTGAGTTTCTCCACCAGGGCCTGCAAGGAGTTGGGAGTGGCAGTGGTATCTGCTTTTTGAGGTCGTGTGTTAGCCTTAAACATCAGGGGTTAGCATCAGTGACTACCGCAAGAGCGTCCAGATCGGAATTCTGTTGGGTCGCTAGGATGGCTTACTTCGATGTCAGTCTAGTCAACCATAGTGGCTACAAAATACCGTCAGGAACTACCGAGCGCGGAGATGTCTCAGGAACTGTGTAGGTTTCCAGTCCTCCATCTATCTCCACGTGTTCTCAGAGCCGTGTCATCTGTTGGTGCTTGGATGCGATGAGCTGCTGACCAATTTCCGTCTTCAGATGGTACAATGGTGAACTACAAATGTGTTACTAGGAAAAATTGGGAACCAATCTTTCGTGAGAATCTTCACTTCCAGATCAAAATGTGACGGTTGTCTAGAGGCTTAGAGCACTGTTGGACGACCTGCTCTAGACATCTCCGTGATGTCTAGGATTTCTGCATCTGTTACAGTTGTGTTCAGTTGTATACTCGGACAAAGGCCATTGTATAAATAACCTGACTACTGGATTCTTCTTTGATATTATACTTTAAAACTTATAAAAACGCTCCATTCCTCCCATATTCATCTCAAGATTGATATAATTACGGAAGTATAAAAATAATGTTTCCTTAATAACGATTTCTTGTAATGACTGTTCATCAAAGACATGCTAACTTCTGCAAAACCTTTTCAGCCTTTGCCCTAGGCCGTTTTTTATTCGGTATCGTCTATATGATTTTCCTGTCATATTATATTATAAATAATTTACTTTAAAACAGGTAATAAATCACGTGAACTAGCAGTATTTATCACATTCGTACTGCCAATGACGTAGAACGGATTCTAGAGTATAGTAGTATAAACTATTTCCGAGTTATCAACGTTATAAAAAAGATTAAGTTTTGAGATCATAAAAGAGCCTTTGATAGCAATTACGTTTCTGCTCTCTAGATAACTGTAATTTCAGACAACTGCTTTTATTCCGTCGTGTAGTAATTGTTTCTCAAGCTCTTATCCATGACATGGACTAACTGTTCAAGAAATAATCGAATCCAGCTATTTTTAACAAACCTCTATCGTAATAACACAAATTCGAAAGACTGTATCAACATTTAGGAATAAATTTGTAACTTAAATAACGATATTGCTGAGACGCGATCACCAATATCCCAGATTAAATGGTCCAATACTAAAACCCGTTTATATTGGCCAAAGCTATCTGAAGTGCACGATGAGTGTCTTTCGTTTATCCGTTGAACACAAATTCTTCTTTCATACTGAATATGTCGACGGGAATGTTATGAATAATATGAGTGGCTTCTTCTAAACTGACGTAGGATGTCTATTAAATAATATAGCTATAATTTTTAATGTAATAATAAAAGTAAAGCAAAACATTTTTGTTGTTATCAATTATGATACTCTCCCTGAAGAAAAACAATAGGACGATGTTTTGAATCTTTCTACAACGAAAAAGTAAAAATACACAGAGTAAAGCACTAATAGTATAATCAAGAGCTAATTAGGATGATTTTCTTCGGAGGTGATTCCAATGCAATCACAAATACCAAAATTCGAAGAGGAATGATACAAAATGTAAAATATTGTTTTTTTCTTCAAAACACGTTTTTTTAAAGAAGCTATGTTTAAACATTAAGATTAAAAGAAAACTTAACGAACATAAAAATTAATTGCACCATTTTATATGGCACTTATGAGTGTAAACCTAACTTCTTGGTACGATGGATTAACATCGGAATATTGGTAGATTTTTTGGACTAAAACCAATGAACATTTCACAACTCCTTTCCTCAATTGGGAATTAATTCAGGGAAGTTTTAGTTATTTTGATTAACATTCACACCAGAAAGGCAGTCGTATTAATTAAACTGGGAGACTGAGAAACATTCATAATGCATTGACAGAAAAAAATTTACAGAGTTTTTAAGAAATGCAACACTTTGCATTATTGTCTATTTATTTAAAGAGGTGTAAAGCAGAAAAATAAAATATAACAATTTTTTATATATGTTAATTAGGTTCAACATTTTTCTATAAAATTGTATTTACTTATCAATAATTATATGTTAAAATAACCGAACCGCAGCTTTTAGAAAACCGATATCTTACCTGTTCTTCAAGTGTCAAATCCTAGAATGCAAGGTTATCACATGTAAAACCAACAATTATAATACATGGCTGTGAATATACCAATGTCTAATCTGACAACATGATGTCAAACGTTTTTATTGACAACGTTCAATTTGTATCAGCGTATGTTTCTATGTTTAAATAGTTCTCTTCTTCTTTGTACTTTTCGTTTGAGAAATAGATACCTGATGTAGAAAAGATGGTAGATTTCAAATCCCTAAACTTCGAGTTTCTATCATTGTAATACATAACGATGGAAAATTTATGTAATCCTGTAACTCCTTGAAAATTACTTAACCTAATTAATAAAGTTAAAACAAGTAATTGACAGTAGTTTATTTCAAAAGATACCTGAAAAGTATCTAATAATTGTCACCCCATAAGGCATCAGCGGCCAATTCAAACCATAAACCTTAAAATAGTCTTTATATTTCAACTAGGATGTTTGTATCAATTTTTTACATTATACCTGGAGTTTCATATCATCAAAACGTATAACCCAAAATAATTATGATGGACCTTATGCAAAATTTAAAAAAAACATGATAAAACACTCTGAATAGATGTTCTATAAACGTGAGGTTTTAAATTTTGTTCAAGGCTTCAACTTTGGCCGTGATAAAAACATCAGAAAAAGATTTTATTTTTTTTTATTTTTAAAGCTATTTTTAGATCGCCATACCAGTCCAAGTTCTTACACTTTTTGGACTATACTCCGATTGTATTTTCCTACCTTGGATGTCCAAGTGCTAAAGCACTTATATAACTCTTGAACAATTCATGGTAGGGATTTCGTTTCAACAGATTCATCGGTATAAAAATACCGGATAACTATTGAATTATTGAGGAACGTACCATAGTTAAGTATTATCCTGAATATAAACCTTTTATTTAGACTATCTAAAACTTGAAATGAAGTAGACGATGTATTGTGTAAAACACATCATTTAGACTGATACTACCACCTCGGACTCTATTGCCGCATATTCGAAAAATACGCATGTTCCAGGATTTTTCGTATAAATGTTTAAGATTTATATGAAATTAAAAAAATAAACGATTATAAAAACTCTTCAGAATTTTGTTCACTCATGATGAACTGAATGCTGAAATTAACTTGGAGTCTGCATATAGTTCAAAACGAACAGGATAATACCTTTCTCTATAAAACGTTATTTTCATAAGTCGTGAATGCTTCTTAAGTAAAATGGTATTAGTTACTCAGGAACAAAAGTAATTCATACGGATGAGGTGTGAAGATGTTCCGTGGATTATTTCAGATATTTCTGAGGCCCGAAGCTAGGGCTGCGCCATATAACTTTAATTGTTACTGTTCAAATATTTAGTCCCTGAGGTATCTGAGTATCTCACTCAACAGAGGGTAGTCCGAACGCTTACTTTTTGCATGCCTCAATTTGTAGCATTTGATGAGTTACCTCTCGTGTAACTATTTAAATCAAATTTACTAGTCACTAATAATCTTAGGGAGCTTGAAATGGCGTGAAAGAAGTATATTTTTGTCATTCAGTGAGTAATGCGTGGAGTATCTACAGAAAAATAGTAATAAAAATAGACTTGGAGTCTGCATAAATCTATCAGTTCAAAACGAACAGGATAATACCTTTCTCTCGGAATAATTAACTAATCTAAAAAATCCCCTAAGATGATTAGCCCGTTGTTAAAAGCTTTACATTTGCTGCAAAACCCATTCCAATATTTGAGAATAATCTCACTCTCTGCTACAGTTTAGTATCCGTTTACTCATTTCTTAGTCATGACAAAAGAATCTATTTTGAAACTTAAATTATTGGAATAGTAAGTTTATTCATGATTAATATTATTTATTGTTTATTTAACTGGATTTAAATTTGACAGTATTTTACCAATGTTTGCAATCGTTAAAATATTACAACATTCAGAAAGAGAAACATTCTAAATCTGTGAAATATGATTTCTTCCTTAGGTGGATAACAGTCCAGGTTAAAGTAAACAAATGATATAAAAATATCGGACACGCATAAAATATGAGTTAATTTATACTATGATCTTCGGACCAATAACGATGAGGCATTAGGATAAAGCTAACACGATACTTTGAGAACATCATTGTTTTTAAGGAATTTACTAGGGATTCATACATAACATTTGTGAATCAATCACCTAGTCAACCTTCAGATTAAATTAGGCGACTCCTTTTGCTAATTGTGAAAAACGTATTGAAAACGGAAACCTAAGGATCAAACATAATATAAGTTTCTTTAAAAAAGCTGAGTTTTAGTGGTTTTTCAGAATTTAGACTGAACCAAAAAAAGGCCCAGCCCCGTTTACTCATCAGGACATCTCCTGTTTCTGCTTTGAGGAACGCCCACTTGTCAGTGTTTATTAGTTGGTTACTTTGTAGAGGCCTACAAAGAGGCCACATTACTAATAATTAGTGGTTCAGTTACTAATAATTAGTGTTTATTTTGTTAAGTTTACGTTTTTTAGATAGTGTTTATGGAGTTGATACTCAACAATTGTTGCTTTTGTCAACTCATAACTAGGTTTAATGTGAATAAACAGGTAGTAGTAACTATCCTCTGATTGCATTTTACACATATCCGGACGAGATAGATACTACTTATGTTTGAGATAAATAACGAGTAGTCACTATTTCTTTGGTCTAGCTGTGTTTCATGAATTTAGAGACATTTGTTTGGCACACTTACTTTTCTTAGTACTTGTTATTTTGTATCAGATTTTTTTTGGCACCACATATATGAAACTTATTACCTCAATAATATTAATTACTTCTTTTAATTTAATAGTTAAAATCTTGATGATTTGGACCCTGATATGCCATGTAATAGAAAACGTACATTATACTGCTCGAGTATAAAATCATATTCATGAATCTTATTACTTGCTAATAAAATAAAATAAAACTTCACTTGATTCTGAAAATGAAGGATATTATTTAAACAATATGACACTAAAATTTTTACAATTCTAAATAAAAACTTTTAATGAAATATATGAATCGCAATTATAAGTCACTTGTAATAAAATTTTAAATGAAATAATTTCAGCTAAAATGTTTTTAACAGCAGCTTTATTAATTAGCTTCCAATACAAATTCTGCTCTATACAACATTTTGACATAATATATTGGATTTATTCGTACTTTACTAACTGGAATATATCTATAATAATTAATATATGAATTAATTTGTGTGTGTGTGTGTGTGTGTGTGTGTGGGCGTGCGTGTGTGATAATTATATACATACCTTTATTTATATAAAACTCTTTGAAAAACCCATGGACAAAAACAACAAATTACAAAAGGCTGCGAAAATCTTACGTGATTTAGATCAGATTTTAAAATGATCAAACTATAACTTTTTTACCTCATTGAAATAAGATATTTTGGGCATCTAAAATAATCAAAAGGTGAGAATCAATATATAAATTAATAATAACAATCAGTAGTTTACTTACTAGTAAGATTCAGCAGCGGTCAAGTCACCAGTCGGCAAATTAGCAGCGCAAAGTGACAAGTCACTCCTGCGTAAGTTCAAGTGAGACTGGCCCTCGAGGCGCGGTTCCTCAGAAAGCAAGTTTTAACTCGTGAAACAGATAAGTAACTCGACATACAAATAGTTCACCCCACTCCCCTCGCCAGCCACGAGCCGCAGTTCCCGCCACTATTGAGAGCCCAGATATGAATTATAACAAATTATTCAATTTGCACATTCCCTCTGAGAGCTTATTTTCTAAATCGAAATCAAAGCACGACAACCTACATCAAGTGTTGTTTTTATGGAACATAGCTTTCCAGGTACAAGCTCTGTTTCCACGGAATCGATTTTTTACTTATCTGACGATGGCGTTTGTCTGTAATCACTTTAAAGACTATTGGTAAAACGTCAACGTTAACAATACCAACCTGTTTTTTTTTTTTTTTTACTTAATATAACTATCATAGTTTAAAATTGGAAACCAAAAGCTAAAAACAATATAAATACCTAATTAAATAAGGAAAATTTACGAACTTTCAGTTTTGAGTCTTGTACAGAAGATGGAGCAGAGCTTACGATCTAGTGATAAATCTAGTGTATGCAGCTGTATGTCATATTCTTGTTTTAAGTACGAGAACTAAATGAAGCACCGTCATCGACGGTTTCTATTTCATGTAGTTATTTAGGGATATATTTTATCAACCACTGTAATACATAATGTAATAAACCAATAATTAAATACTGTATATGAAACTAATAGTAAAATATTCTCAAACTAAATCAGTTAATCAATATTTTTACAGTCCTCTAACGTGTAACAATAATGGCATCGAGAAAATTGAAGGATAAATAGATTTGCAAAAAAAAAACTGTATACAACTGTATGATACGTCACATGTGATATTTTATTAATAGAGGTTATAGAAAAATAATAGGGAGGAGAGTTATATTAAAAGTTGATGAAAATATGTTTTTTTTATATTCAGTGGACTCTTGCATAGTAGTACCCTATACTCAGTTGCTCACATGAAGATTTATGATTTAAATGCTGCTATGAAACCTAACACCATGAAAAACATGCATGAAACTTAATTTATACATAAACAGTAATGAGTTCTATGATGCGCACATCTGACTATGGAATTTGGCTGAGCGTAATTGAACTCTATCACTGAGTAGGCTAATAAACTTTCTCTTTTGTCTGCCTGGGGGATGTTATATACTCTTATATGTACAATTAGTTTTGTCTGTCTTTCATTTTCGCAGGACATTTCTATAATGAAATGACCAAATTTTGCAACTGCACTAGCAGCTTCAGCAAAGCAATACGCGATACGCAGTGTGGGTGTATAGGAATATCTTGTAATAGTTTGAAAGACAAAGTAAACACAAAAAGCTACATAGCTTCGAACTGGAAGTTCTTAATTTTCTTATATCTGTCTTTTGTTGAGCTAATTTCACTTACACCACTCTTTACAAACCCAACTGAGGTTGATTATCATACCCTAGAAATCGCCAATATAACTATTGCTTTGTACTTGGCGTTAATGTATATCTGAAGATAAAAAGGGTATTAGTACAAACCCTATGAAAAGTTAGTAATGCATATGAGGTCAATAATTATTAGCGATGCTTCAATTTAGCTTTGTGTCTAAACTGCTTTGAAATCGACAGGAATCTTTACAAAAGTTTTACCTTACATAATAATTATTATTTAAGCATAAGTTGAAACTAATGTATCACTGTCTGGATAAAAACTGGAGTAAAAGCCTGTGCCCAACACACAGCGCCGCCTGGTGACGGACGCTTTGCACGGAGGTTTATTGCCTACACAAGAACATTAAGGCAAAAGTTCACAAACTCAAATCCCTACAGTGTATCGCTGAACTGTTGTACTCTTAAGGAAGTAACTGTGTTCACTTTGCTTTACTAAAAGTGCTGCTTTTATGCATATAACTTATTACTTAAGGAGTCGAATCGAACCAGAGCTTTATAAAATTAGACTGTGATACGTTGCTAAAAAATTAAAATTGGAATTGAATAGAGCAAAGTGAAGTTTACACATAGTAACATAACTTTTCCAATTTTTTCGTGATTAAATTTTGATTAATCAAAATTATTAAATAAACCCAGAAAGCAAGACGTTTCTAAAAATAATTAATACGCAGCATTTGAACAATGGTATAAAAACTGATGAAAGTCAATGAAAGTTAAATGTTTATGAAAACAAAGACTGTAGCTACAAACAGTAAGAGAGGAGAGTATGTTAAGAGCCTTAATTTCTACACTTAGGCAATCCACAGGCAGGTGATGGCGTGTACAGCTGTTAGTAAATAGTGCACAACGTAGGAACGGTGAGGGGTAGAGTAGTTTATGTTTATTGACTACTTATCGGTACTGAAAAATTATTTCTATGCGAGCTTCTTCTAACTCAGCCATCCAACGAAAAAGATACGTATATATATATATATATATATATATATATATATATATATATATATATATATATATATATATATATATATATATAATTTTGCCTCAGCAAGACTACGTTGTTAGTATAAATCCCCTTTTCTCCACCGTACGTAAAGACCGTGTCAGTAACATCATTAGTACACTCTACTGTACACCTGATGAGACAATGTGAATGCCAATTCGCCTGGATTGCACTATATTTCACATTTTGCAATCTGGGTGCCTAAATAATCCAATTATTGCTGAATTTTTAATAATATATTTAAAAGTTACAGTTCTAGATTTTCTGGGTTATTTTTACGGGCTGACACGTTTTGCTAACAACCAGGATTTATTATAGTTATTATTTTCATTTGAAAAATCAAGATAGCCCAGAGTTAAGGGGATTAGAAGCCTTTTTAAAGATTAAACAGATATTCTCCATAAACTAAGGTTATGTTTTCATAAAAAAATTCTGACCTAATCAAAAGGTCCATGTGATAGTTGCTAGTAACTATGACTTTACTGCCCATCCGAAACTCACTTTTCTAGACAGCTAAAGTACATATTTAGCATATATTATTGAAAGTTACTAACGATCATAACTTGCAATTTTAGGTTACTCTCCATCAGAAGTGGCTCTATAAAATCCATTTTGGTAAATAAGGGATAATTGAACAATAAAAGAGGCAACAATGATCTTCCATAACTCTGGCAGGAACATAAAATAAGGTTAAACATCGCAGAAACACGTTTAAGCCCAACTGGCAGTATTTACAAAGGAAAAATTATGACATTATGAACATTTTCCATACTTGGTATTAAGAATGAAACAATAATATCTCTGTAACAAGATAAACTGCTTATGTCTGTTTTCAAACATCAAGGGGAAGAAAGGATTGTAGCCGGTAATCTTTCTCCAATTTTCCGTCTTCCTCTTGACTTCTCTCCAATGGGAATTATTCTTACAAATCAACTAGTGATATGTTTTAAAAATACAACTGTCACTCCGTATAAGTATTCTAGATGAGTATTTAAGCGTAATTCTCCATTCTAATATCGTAGTTTTTTTATAAAAAATAGACGTTATTTCAACGTTTATTTATATATTAGTAGCTCTAGAATTTGAGCCCAGTAAGATAGTTATTGAAATTTAGCTTTCTATAGTGACCACCAAAATATACGTTTGCAGCATTAATGATGTTTCCATTTTTTAGTTTGGCCATTTCAATAATTACTGTTGAAACAATTGGGTCAGAGAGTCGGTGTTTGTTGTTTTTTTGTTTTTGTTTTTTTGTTTTTTTTTTGTCTTTATTGAGAACATTATACGGTCAGCCATACATATTCCGTCTTGGAATTAAGGCTACACCTTGAGGAAAAACTGCATGGCTTGGTTTGTATCATGGTCTCCTCACACATGTACTGTTATTAATAATCACACACCAGGTTTGTTTTGTGATAGTTTCGCATGTTAATTTGCTATAAGAACCAATTTAAAAAAGAACAAAACTTTCTTTGAGTTATTGAAAATAGTTACACCTTTTGCTGCTAAATAAGTCGCCTTAATTAGCCCCTAAAATGTAATGAAAACTTTTTGACAACATTGGGGTTGGCGATAGATGGAGGTCAAGATGTTGAAGTCAAGAGTTCATCGTCATGTATTTGGATTTGTGGATTAATGTTTCCTTACACATTACCACTGAATATGGGATATAAACCGTATGGCGGGTGTTTATTGTGTTTGTCACAGTAACTGATCAAAGTCAATGCATATTTGTCTAAGTATATAAATTACTTATAACATTTAAAAATAGATGTAAAAAATAACGTTTTAATATTTATAACAGTATAATTATCAGTATAATTTTTATGCCGTGATATGGTACCGGGAAAACGCTTGCAAATGGATAATAACACTGATTTTGACAAATTCAGCGGGTGAGTCGAAATCATGATAGATAGGTTTACTTTAATTTATTTTAAATAAGCGTTGAAGGATTTTTAAACTTTATAATGGAATAAAGTAAATTTTGTACTGAGGTATTCCCAAATATGACGTAAGTTTATAAAAAGCACACTAAGCATTGAAGCATGTGCGAGCCACGTGTTGGATGTAATAATTTATTTAACAAAAATATCTTATCCCTACTGTCATTCAGTGGGCACTTTTGTAAATTGGCTCAGTAGTTTTAAAGTTTAACGAATAGCATTTTAAAATACTCGTGAACAATTACACCAGAAATTACTGTCAGGAGTATATATATAACTGCAATAGTTTAGTGTGGTCTGATATAAAAAAATATGTCCCTTACTGGTTTTTTCCTTTTTTTAATGCATTATCGTAGTTGAATTAGTAATTTCTCTTTTTAAATTCAATTGTGAATATTTCCATGACTTTACTCTGCCTATGCTATACGTACGTATTGCCGTTACTTTTTATTCGAGCAATCTTTATCTGATAACAATAAACTGATCTTTCTTGGACACCTACAATCGTGGTTCAACAATTTGGAGATTTTGTCAAAAGGGATATTTTTGATAAGCTCACAAACTGTGGAGAGGGGAAAAAGGATTTTCGGCCGGCGGAATGAGCTACCCAAAACCGAGCCGCAATAGTTTTCCATTAATCCATTTGACCTTCACCACCTGGAGGCCAAAATGAACATGTATGGGGTTTCTAAGACGTTAGAGTTTGTTACAGATGTACATTTTATCAGTATTATTCACCTTGTACTGTATCCAAAACATCAGTTTTTAAGTAAGTATTTTAATATAAAGTTTTAGTATAAAAGTATTGAGGACTTCAATTAAAATGGCAATAAACTCTGAGTAGAGCTTGCTGTTGGCGACGATTGATAAAACAGGAACATGAATATTAAAACATTAATTCTCTTTTCTTGCAATTTCCTTCATTTAGTGTTTGATAGTTTATTACTTAAACAGTTTATATCCTGTAGTAACGTCACGTGCGAGAATAATTTACATATATTTTAAATAATATGTCTTATATAAATTTAAAGGATATTAAAAGTAATTAAACACTGTTTGGTGTTTTGGGTATTATATTAACGTAGTTATTTAGAAAAATTATTTACTAAAAACTAAATATAACTTATTTGGTGGACAAAGAGTGCGGATTCAATAGGATGGTATTAGATAGGGTATAGGCAAGCAAGCATAATTGCTCGGGTTCGTAGGTTCGTGGTTCGTAAATCTATCATTTACTTTCTATCTCATTTTTTTCAGAGAAAAGTAATGTTGACGTAGTAAATAGGTTACGATCTTTCACAAATGAATATTTATTAGAATTAAATTAGCTTATTGCCACTGGTAACGTATAATAAATGCGATAACGTGGCTACGGTGGTAATGGTTGATTC
Organism: Homalodisca vitripennis; assembly: GCF_021130785.1. Classification (NCBI taxonomy): domain Eukaryota; kingdom Metazoa; phylum Arthropoda; class Insecta; order Hemiptera; family Cicadellidae; genus Homalodisca; species Homalodisca vitripennis. The sequence goes on from NC_060213.1 coordinate 69,231,247, forward strand.
AATACAAATTCAAAATACAGCTCCATTTGACCGAAACTCTAGAAATATAAGATTGTGCACCTTGCAAGACAATCATACCATCTCTTCATTTAGATTGTTTTCAGTCTAGGTGTCTGTGATGTCTAATCGATGTAAATAATTATTTTTGAGGTTATTCGTCGCCAATTTTTGTTATCTCTTCATACAGGCTTTGATTCAAGAATTCAGTAGTTAAGTCTGTGGCAGTGCCAGACATAAAACGCTGTAATAAGTGGAAAGTGAAATGAGCTGAACTCATCGTTCGTAAATGTGTTAAGTTGTTTAGCAGGTTTAGTATTACGATCGTATGCTGGTTTAATTATTATATATTTTACGTGGGGACTGGTAGATACAAAGGAATACAAATAAATTTATAAGCCAAACATTTCTTTTCGAGGCCAAGAAAGAACACAACAGACAAACAACACACAAGAAATGTGGCTTTTCAATGGTACTCTTTTCGACTTAAAAACTAAAGGTTAATTATTAGTTAATTTTATCAGCATAGTCTCTGATTTCATGCTTTTTGTTTGCACCATTGCACCAACAAATGTTAAATAATTTTATCCTATCAGTTATGTCGCCCTAGAGTGTGAAAGTCATAACATGTCATCTTCCAATGTTAACATGAAAACAAAATTAATATCCGTTGATGAACAAGCTATCAGCTGATGGGTTTATCGATTCTCACCCGTTCCATTTCATAAATTGATCAATGATCAAGAAACAGTGTTCACTTTTTAACTGCAAGTTTTTAATTGTTTTTGTTTTAAAAAATCTTAATAATTAAATTAAATTTCATATACTTGGGTATTTATCTAGATTTTAAAATAAATTGGGGTATGTACATAAATAAAGTATTAGCAGAAATTATAAAATCAATAAGAATATATTCTATTTATAAGAAACATTTTTTACTAACAACTTTTAAGAATAGTATATTTCAACTGTTCAATTGACACCTATAATATAGTATCAAATCTTCTCAAAAGTATTATAATTCAGCAAGAAGTAACGCAAATTAATATTAATCATATAAATTTCTTTAAAAGCCAATGAGAGCATATAATCAAGCACCTAAATATGTTATGCATATAAATCTTTGCATTTTAAAGTTTTCAGCACCTTTTCAAGATAAGCTATAACAGAGGGACTGAGATTAAAATTTATAACACTAGCTGTATACCACATCAAAATGAATATTTGTAAAACTATTAATTTTTTTTAGATTTTTTTCTTATTTCTAGGCCGAATATCTTATCAACATTTTCTTACAGATAAAACACCTAAAAAAACTCAATCAAGTTAATGCTACATCTACACTTTCTTCGTTTTCCTGTTTTTACCTTTTGCATTTTTATACTAGGACACCTTCATTTTAATAACATGCAGGTATGTATAGGCCTTAATCCTTTCTGATAAATGTATTAGAGTAATTATTTTCTTTATTTGTATTATTTAGTTTAACATTTTTGGTTCAACTACTTTTTTGAATAATTTTATATTTCAGTACAGTTTAATATACTAATAACGCAAGAACACATTTCGATGATTATATGTTTTCAAACACGTTTGTCCTACTTTCTATTCCTTTTTTTTTAAAAAAAAAAAAAAAACCTGTATTTTAATTGTTTTTTAGGAATGCAGTTTTGAATTTTTCAGATAACAAGCTTAATACGTAAATAAGACAACATTAACAAATAGTATTAATATTATTTTGAAAATGATTTTATTGCGCGATCATCATTAGTTGACAGTTTTCAACAAGCACAGCGTGAATAATTACTTATAGGAGTGTGATAAGAGCAGAGAATCATTGAAGTTTACATTTATAACATAATAATCGTTCTTCGTACTTCCTCATCCCGAACCGTCACATTCTTTTTTTATTGGCTCAGAAGCATTGTGTGTTGTCAACTCTCTCACAATTTAGTAACATAATTATTTTAATGACATCACAAGTTTATTTAAAATCTAAATAACAGGATTTTGGACATTTGCGATACTTATATGTTACAACAGGTATAACATAACGTTTCGATAAGTTGAATCTATCCTCTTTGTCAGATGGAGGAGGTATTAATACATTCAAAAATAACGAACAGAAGAAGTAAAGAAGGGAAAGAAAATGGTTAAAACGTATCCAAAAGCTGCTTGGAGTCCAGTACAGGCGGTAACTACACAGGATGCAAGTCCCGAGTACAATTTACGTGTACGAGGATTACACATCACACCAGCACAGGCTACAGTGGGATACTAACAAAAATTTCTATATCGGCTGTTTCATTGGCACCACGTAGTGTCATCCCATGTTTTGGTCCTACACCTTAGTGTCATGGTATGTGTACAAATTTTGTTGGTTGAGATTTGTTTAATTGGTATATTTTTTTAGGTTTACTAGTTAGTTCTGTTTCTTTTTTTTATTGGTACCCGAAGTTGTCTAACCTCAACGAAGGTTAGCTGCTAATTTTATATGAAGCCTCAATACGTTTGCGTTTAAAATATTTTACTCGCGGTGTATTATGTTGGCCTTATCCCATTTTATGTGATGGTTTTTAGACCAGCAATGTTGAGCAATTTTAGACCTTTCCACTAGTCTTTTTTATGTTCTTTGTTTATCACATTTAATGGCATTTTAGTTTCGCCTATGTGTTCCCTATTACAAGAACATGTTATAATGTAAACACAGCTTTTTGAGTCCTGCGTGCCATTTGATTTTGGTTTTTTACGAGACTTTGCCTAAGAATGTTTTGATTTGTGTTCTGAAAGTTAGAACCGCTTTATAATATTATATTTCCTGCCTACCCGTCTATTTTGTCCGATAATTCCGACACATAAGCGATAGACTTATGTGTACATTTTTCTTTCATTTCATTGACTCATTGATTTTTATATTGTTTTTTTTTTTTTGTACTTATTTATGAATTATAAATAAACTGAGGGTGACCGTTTTTTAAAAGATCCGATTCAACGTTTTTGATTTCTTATTTTTCTGACCACAAGGTTTGTCAAAAAATTAGTATGCATTATCAGATCCCTCGTTGAGAGATCTTTTATTGTTTCATTGAATATCTGATTGGAAATTCTGTTCTTTGTTTACGTATGTGTTAATACCTCTCCTACCTGACGAAGCGAGTACATTCAACTCCTCTAAACGTTGTTTTACAACTGTTGTAATATATAACGATGGAAAAGTTCGAATTTGAAAATATCCTTTCAACCCTTCCATCGTCAATAACAATAATGCAATAATGTTATACAAAACAAGACTAAATGTTCAAACACGACCCTCAGTATCATCACTTAAAATGTGAACGAGAGACGCTTTTATTGGATGCGAACTCTTTGCGTTTGAGATCTTTCCGTTATCCTGAAGAGGAGCAAATACATTTCTTGCTGAATGTGAGGAGGAATATTTTATAAACAAGATGAATGCATACTTCTATTATCGATATGGGTTTCTAGCGAATCGAGTTTTAAAGATTATAGCCGCTTATACAATTACATGAATGTAATATACATGTATATTGAAATACTACCTTATAACCTAGTCTTTCAAAGAAGCTAGACTAACATTTTAACGTTTTACATACGCTGTGTAACTCCTGTTATCCTGGCCGTTCTTTAGTAAACAGTTCCAATCGTAACAGCTGTGAAACAATGGATACTTAATATATTATCTGGGATAAAATAAAACTCCTTACAATTAATAAAACAAATAAATACTGTTTGGCATGTTTTTGTAGGATCGCCAATAATTGTTTAAATTTTATTAATTAATCCTCGCCTTAATCGTTTTAATTACACATACCAAAACTAGTTTTCTGAGAATAAGTGTTATATTAAGACTTTAACGTGATAGATTCAATTGTTTTGGAAACAATCGCGTGATTTGCCTAAAATGGATTTTGGTGACAACGAAAGGTTCCCTCATGATCTTTTTATCCTGTAGCCTATTATTAATTGGAAATCATTAATTAATTATATAGTTTCATACTACTGTTGCTTTTTTACTATACTATAATTGCGTTGGTCCTACCTTTATATAATTTCTCAGTGAGTTTGCAAGCTAACTAATATTAAAATATTGATTCACTGACAACATTTAGTTAAGAATATACAGTGAAACCTATTGTTTCATTTAAACAGTGCGTTAGCATATAAATAAAAACATGTAACCTAAGTTTTAAATCTTTGCTATAAGCCTATGAAACTTTCATAATTTTCAAACTGTTAAAAATAATTCAGACAAAATTAATTCAACAATCCAGACGATATTATATTATTAGGTTATTTTAAATGTAAAGTATAACAAATAGTCTAAAATTTGTACTAGAAACTCAACCATCCGACTTTTTCAAAACAGCAGGTGACAGACATTTTGACAAAGCTTTACAGTGGTCTTACTAAAAGAAAGCGTAATATGTAAATTTCCTAAATTTAATCTAGTCCCTATTTCATTAGATTTTGCAACAAACGAAGAAACGAGAAACAGAAGCAATCTCATCCTACTGTAATTTACTGCACTTATCGCGAACAGAAATAAAACCGTCAGTTGTAATAGACAAAAGTAACAGCGGAAACACTGTAATATTAATAGGACAGAAATTAGTCAGTGGACACCTTCGCTGTACTTTTCTAGCACAGGCAATCAATTAAACTCTGAAAGAATACATAACGTACATCGTTGCGCTGGATCAGTCTCTACATGTATGGATTTGTACTAACCTGAGTGGCAAACAAAAATAATTATATTAATAATAAAAAACACTTTTGTCTAAACTAATTCGTTCTACGCCTGTAACTACATCTTTTTTATTTTTTCACTAGCTTTTTTTAACTTGGGGGCTACATTTTAATAGGTTTAATGTTTTTAGTAGCATGAAGTAACCTATATGAGTAAAAATGTGTTTAAACAACCGCCATTTTGAAAAATAGCCTATTTAAAACTGTAAAGATTTTATTTCATGCGTGTTATTGGAGTCCCTCAAATATAACTTACAAAAGTAGTTTTTTCGTACGATCGAACTTAACGTATTGACACAACACCTTTAAAGGGCACAATTTCATTCAAATATTGACGTTGCAAGGTGACCTTCAAGGGACCATCCTCCAGCAAAATTATTCCAGCATCGATGAATATAACCCCGTTGTATTTCAATGATAAGTTTGGTCACAGGGTCGAAATATAATTCTGCATGCTGAATCCGAAAGATTACTTTACATTCTTCTTTGGAACACATTTCTTGCTTTGGCTTGTTTAAACCACCTCTAGAGGTTTTAGACGAAACTTTTCAAAATCCTAAACGGCATAAGTAATAGCTATGTTTAATTTGAAATATTTAACTATTTCGAGGTAAGCATCAATGTAAACATGAACATAACACTCAATAATGGCTGAGCGTAAGAGAAAACTCCCGACAGTTGCTGATGAACGAAACAGTTTTCTATCTTTCTGTACGCACGATAAGAGTCGTACGAGTCAATTAAGAGGGTTAAAATCAGGTGTCAAACTCCACCCCAACCATCTTTATATCTTTACTGAAAATGGTAAACATCGTGCTTCTGGAGTCTTGATTACTCTATGTAACGAAAAAGTCACAAAATAATCAAATTAAATAATTGATTCTTATTAGGATAACCATATGACACTTCCATTTTTAGTACATATCATGAAGTTAATTTCCCTCATTAGTGGGTTTTATACAAAGCTTGCAAAATATTATAACCTAAAAAGTTTTTATAACAATGCAGTTTTATTGTATTAACCAGACAAGTTTTCTGATGAAAATAATGTCGGTATTTTTCACCCTGTGTACAAGAAAATTTTATAATACAGTTTATTAATAGTAAAAACTAAGGTTGAGCCCTTAAAAGAATGTGAAGTATACTCTTCTACCAATGAGCAGATTTCTGTCTCTGGGTGTTACATCTGTATAAATTATACCTTATGAACGAGTTGGTCACTGAAAAATAATAAGGAATTTCATATTTACTACCTCTTTATCGAAATTGTAAGTTACAAATAGCGGTCGATTGAAAGTTGTCCGATGTGGGGTAAAAGCAAATCCTCCTACTCTAAATGGCGTGCGTTTAAACTTGTATAATTAAAAAATACTAGAAAATAATTTTGGTTCAATCGAAATTTACGACACAAAAACAAAATCACTTATTTGAGAATGGCTCTCAACAGTACTGCCGAAATATTTCAAGAGTTGACTTGAGTTAACAATGTTTAGACATAGTGGGAAACGAAAAACTTAGTCGATTCTCATAATTTGGGAACTAACGAATAATATGTGGAAAGATTTTAATTATAATATGTAATATGTGTGATATATATGATGACTGTTTATAGTATATTAATTCTTATAGAAAAGGAATCTTAATAGGCTTCACCATATTCTAATATGGTGAAAAAATCACTAAGATCTGGCATTATAGTAATTATAAAACTTATACTTTAACTTCTGAAAAGTAGCTTTAAGACGTTTTAAAACAAGCTATCCTTCTGTCAGGGTAATTACTGGTTTTCTGTATTTTCTGTTTCTTTTTTCTTGATAGATACTCTGAATGTAGAGAAATCAGGATCCAATTGATTTATGACTAATGTTAGTCAATAATATTTGAATAATGTGGAGAAATAGTTATTTATATTTCTTAAGTAATTTCTTGTAATATTTTCTTTGCAGCTGTTAAAGTTACATATGTCAGTACAGGAAGTGTAACGCCTTAACTTTTGTAGGTAGGCAATCAATAGACAGGATATTGCGTGTACAAGTAGTAAAGAGAGTGCGGTGTATTTACAGTGTTTCGCTCCTGATTGGTTTTGCCAGAGAGGCTTTTTACATACAGTTAATCTTTCTCAATGAGTACAAAAGTGTTTCTTCAATTCACTTGGTCCTCGTGTTTGGTATTGTAAATAACCCACAACTGACTGTTACTTTGTTTCGAAGTGACTCATAAAATAATATATGGCCTATTTCGACTATAGCCTAAAATGTAACTCCGCCGGTAAACTATGGCTTGTGAAACGAAATTAAGGTGGCATAAGGTTATTTTTGTATACTTTTTTTTGGTAAATATTTTACTATACTTCCTATAAATATGGCAATTAGTTTTTCTCACGGTATAAAGGTTTTTTTAAATATTCTACACTCCATGCCAACATATTACTATTAATAACACGTACATTTTCATTCGAATGTATCATTCAAAACGTATATTTGAGTTAATTATTATTATTTATAACATCTAGAATTTTATTAAAAAAATAATTGCAACATAATTTGTTTTACTGTTTAAAAATAAAAACACTAATTTATTTTACGATTTTTAGAATTTAAGAGCTCTCTAGCATGTAACCTGTATCAATATTTATACAGTCAAATAAATTATAAATATTGATTTAACTATATTTTTAGTAATAAATTAGTTAAAAATCTAATAATATGTAAATGTATAATAATACTTGTTGTAAGATTATTTTTAAGTAAGTATTAACATTATATAATTTTTATAGATGGATATTAAATTAGAAAACGTGTTTATTTATCTTCAGAGACAGATAATTGAAAGATAACAGTTGTCAAATATTAAATAAAAATTATTATGATGAAAAAAAAAACAGTACAATAACATCGTAATAAACGAACAAGACTCTCATAATAGAAACACTTGTAGTTGCCTCTATAAAACATTAAAATATAATTTAGAGTAACTAATGTTTATTAGTTTTTATATACGCAATTACAAACAGTTCAAATAAATATAACAAACCTTAAACTGTGTGGACTATTATACTTTTTCATTAAATGTTGTGACATAAGAAACTTCAATAATTTCATTTCAGTTATAAAAAACAAATGTGACAGTTTAATAAAATTAAATCCTTTAATATTTAATTAGAGAGATATCAATTCAATATATTAAATCGAAACGTTTCAATCTATTTATTGCTCAAACAGTAGTTTGCTTTTTGACATTCTCTGTCATCATAACGTATTTGATGAGCTTTCCTATGGACACCAATTTTGTACCATATTGTCAACACGGAAACATTAGAAATAAAAAGTACCGCATTTGGAAGATATAATAATATTTTCTACGTGAGAAACAGATTGAAAGAGGTGTACTTCTATTACAAATTAATACAGAAATAAAATACTTGTAAAAATTACATTTCGAATGTTATTATATCAGATTGTTTGTTTATTTTAGAATATTTATATTTTATTATAAATAATAGAACTGCTTAGATGTTGTTTAGTAATCATAACCTTAAATATGAAATTTTATAAGATATTGCATGGATTTTCTTTGGGTTACACTGATTAAAATACGATTTATATTATTATTTATCATCATGGAATAATTGATAGTTACCATTTGAAAATATGTTTTAGGATTCTAGTGAATAAACTCCGCAATAGATAAGCATACGACTGTCACTCTATGATTGTTGAGAGGCTGAGTTTGTTATAGTGTTCGGTACTACGTCCGAATTTAATTCTTTTTTTGGGATTTTCGGCAGCCGGGAAAGCTCGTTTATCATTCATAACAGTTAAAGCTGTTTGGCGTTTCAAATAAGGTAACATACGATGCATGGCAAAGAAGAAGAACTACATACTAAGTGCCTACTAAGGTGTGATGAGTCCAATTTCTACGTTATGGTTTTGACCTTTGTTCTCTTAGAAGATGAAAAAATGTAGTAAATGTCAATAGTCATAAATTATTTGTCGCTATAAACCTTTAATCACATGCTTTAAGCCAGATGATATCAGTTGATCACAATGATGAGCTCTGTAGACTGGAGGTAGTTAAAAAAGACAAATAATGTCCCTACTTTACAGGTCAAGTTAGGGATGATAAGCTAACACTTATCCTGGGGAACAACGGTTTAAAAGGTAACCTCCAAACTACCACCAATGGCCGGGCAGGAAGGCTGCTTTTGCGAGGACAGTATCGCTAAGCAGTTAACCATCCAAACAACAGAAAAACTCGACGTTCCTGTCCCTTTGCGCTATTGACAGTGACTATCAGCAAGTTCCTGCGTGTAATAGTTTGTACAACTCTACGGTAGCCAGTAATTGAAAGCTAGATATGATACAGAACCCGATCTATCGAGGCTTAAAATATCGTGTATACGTGAATTCGTATTTGGCTAAACTAAGTGTTTGGCAAAGTCTATTACTTGAGGGGCTAGAATAGTTTCATTTCTGTCTATCTGCCCGTATTAAATCTCGGGACCAAACTAACCTATAGACTTGAACATGTCTATATAGACGACAACCATTGTACTTTATGTTATGACACAAATAATGTGTGTATAACATTTTTGTCGTAATCTTTAAGTTGATTGTTACGACAAAGTTGATAAGGATAATAAAATAAAATCTTTTATAAATCCTGTTTAATATAATATGAAAGAAAAATGTTTACATTTTAATAAGTTCAGAAGTCTTTGCTTTTCAAAGATTTAAAGAACAGAAATGTTGGAAACAACAAAATTATAAAAGCACATACAATTAATCACAATTGTCATAGTACAATAGGACACTCCCTCGCGTTCTTTTTACTAAAGCCCCGATATGACAAAAGGAAAGAAAGCCAATAGTAATATTGACTCATCTCTCACGAATGTCAATAAAAAAACACTTTTTTGGTTAGGTTGAGATAAATCTCTTTATCAGGATCTTCAAAACAATTTACAAATTTTGGGATAGATTATTTTCATGTTCAAATACGTTTGTATTCTCTTCTAGAATAATAACCATCCAGAAATAAAATAAAATCTGTGATTCTAAAATAGCTTCGACTATTAATCACTCAAAACCTGTTCTTTCAACTTCGATTTAAAACGATTCTTTTAGTTAAAGTTAGATTTTGCCAAATATAAAATATTGCAAAAGCCCTTCAGTTCATCCTATCCACTCACCTACGGTTTTAAATGCTTGAAGACCATTTGTTGTTCCCCTATCTGTAAAATCTAGCCCTACTTGTGTCTGATCTGAGAAACGTATAGATATCTCAATTAAATGACCGGAAACCGTAACTCCCAACGTTAAGTGTCACTAACCTAAAACTCAGTTTACAGTATCGTTTCCAAGTAATAACTGAGGCCTTACACTACATCCCGTAAACCCCCTTTTGGTAAATTTAAACAAATAGACAAGTAAGGACCTAGCAGTTATCAGAGTTGCCTCTGTTAAAAACTCGATGTATGCACTCCGCTTTAGGTTACTACCGATATCAGAGTATTTATCTTTCAAAACTCTCGATAGATTTCTGGTACTAAAAATGTATGAGAGTATACCACTGATTGGTAACTCTCCGTGGTTACATCACTTATAGTACTAAAATACCAGTGCATATCTCTGTCTAGCAACTCTCAGTAGACTACACTGTTTCTAGTACTAAAGCTATCAGAGTATATCACTGTCACTCATAACTCTCGGTGATTACACCCCGTACAGTATTAAAATAAAGCGCGTATATCTCTTTCTTGAAACTATCATTGGATTACACCAATTACAGTACTAATCTACAAAGCTATCAAAATAATTATAGTTATGTCATAAAGTATAACTATAAATATATAAATATTTATGTATATATATATGTGTGTGTGTGTGTGTCTGTGTGTGTATTTGTTTTGTAAAAAAGATACCAAAAGAGAGCAAAATTCTGGAATAGTTAAAAAGTATTCGGGATGGTTATCTCACAGTTTTATAGTTCTTTTTTATATTTACAGTTTGGCCCGTTACGCCGAGTGGTACGTTGAGCACGCTTGTATGGTAACCTGAACATGCGAGCAGGGCTACACTATTTGCGACATAATAAAGCGGCGTCTTAGGTGAAAGAGTTCCTTTTCTTTAGAAGTATTTTAATTAGTATATATATTAATCCACGAATTATTACAATACATTATGATACATTTGAGCCGACCATCACGAATACTCTTTAAGTATACCCGAATGTTGCTGTCTTTTTGTACCTTTTTATTCAGCAAAATAATTTTGTACCAATTAGGTTTAAAATATATTGAACATTTAAAAAGCGGCTCATATTTTTACATATAAAAACACAACTACAGTTTGTTTTCTCAAAGAAGATCCCTGACGTAGCCAGGTCCAGTCTACCTCTCATACACGCTAATCATATCATTCCAAACGTCTACACCAGATAGACACATAAATATGTAAATTTGGTCTCAGACCATCCAATCATAAGGCAGAATTAATTAATTGTCAAATGTTCTAAAAATTGTTATCAATTACCGTTGTTGACTTTCAAACCCGTCTTTCTGTACTATTACCCACCTTCGGGAATCCTTTCTTAAGAAATAACATTTTTAATAATAATTTATAATCTAAAGTAATTTTGTGCATTCTTTCTACCATAATTATTTGTGAAATAAATTTATACATGTATGAACCAAATGCTACAGATACTGCAATACAAAGAATATTAATAATTCATTTTTCATATCGTTTAGTGCATAGTGAAACACGATTATGTGATATATGTACGCTTAAAGAAAAAACAACATTTGTCTATACACAATTTACTTCTTCAATCGTTGAAAAAAATATTTATTTTAAACCTGTCTAATTTTAAACACACACAAATAATTTTTAGTATAAAATTATACAAAATAATATTTTATACGGCTTAACAGTCGCAAATGTGTAAGATTAAAAAAATGTTTGTAATAAAAATATTTTCAGAAGAATATTAGTTTGTATATTCTTGCATAAAATTGTAATTAGTTATAAACGTAATATACCATTCTGTAAATTAATCACTAAAATAGTTTCATATAAATCTTTTCTTGAGGGTTTAACAATATGGCTCACTAGGTACATGAAAAAATGTTGCTAAATCATCTTTATTAAATACGAATAACTTATTTGTGGTTAGCGTTCTTGGATCGGTAGATTGGTGTTCGCTGTAGGCTAGTTACTAGATGCTAGAATGGTTCTAGAAACTATTAGTAAGAGAAACAGTGAATTTATAGAGATAGTTTAAATATTTTGACGTTTATAATGGTGGCTATAATTCATTCAAAATTACACACATAAACTGATATAATTCATAGCCTGGATTAGAAAATAGTACATATAATAAACAAACACAGATTGGGATACAATAACATGTACTTTGCTGTATCATGTATCAATTTTACGTATGGATGGACAGCTGTCATAACTTATGTATTGAAATGAGTTAGTATTATTGATTTTGATTTTAGTTTTAAATTTTCAACAACAGTTAACTTATTTGTATTAAAAAACAATAAGTTTATAAAACTGTACTGTTTTGAATCCAGCCTTACTTACTAAGGAAAATGTTCCGCCTTCTCAGTATGTCGAGTTATAATGTAGGAAGGGCATATTACCACGATGAAATGAATTACTAAATTACTTTTTAACTGCCACTTGTTTTCTACTGTTGTATAGACCATCTGAAGGAAGTCTCCTCTAAATCATAATTTATTTCAAATTTACTTCGCAACTAAGTAAATCTGAGTATCAATGGTGAATAAAAACAGTAGATATCTGTCCCATATTGTTGAAGTGCAAAATATCAGTTGTTTATCAAAGGTATCAATCACTGTTAGTATGATCTGAGAATAGTGTAGTGTGTTTAAGCTACGGAATTCTGATTGTATATACAAACTCCCCATCTTTTATATATTGTATATGCATTTCAGCTTACGACCTTATATTTATAATTTTACAGGGCAGAAGTACGCCAGACCATGTATTGCATAACACAACTTGCTAACAATAAAATTAGGTCATGTGCTATCACTGAAATCGATTTCAAAGTTCAAGGCCATATTCGACTTGTTCTCATGATGTCCTTAGTACGTAAGGACATACGGAGTGAAGAGAAATGTTCCTTATCCTTCTGAGTGATAGGATTCCTAATGTAAATCTGTAGTACCTCACAATGGAGGGATCAATCGATTATGGCGCCTGCATTTAGCAAATAAATTACGTCAAAGTGGTGTGCGCTTCATGTTTATGACTTTCATAAAATTTTCATTGTTTCAGAAACTTTTAATTTAAACTTTATTATAGATATATAAACTTTTGTATCGCAGGAGGGAAAAAATTTAAACCACTACACAAAGAAGTAAATTTTTCTAAATATTTTTAAATAAGCACTACCAGAATATGCTTAAATGTCAATATTCCATGGTGCCGCCAAAAAAACATTACATTTTAAACAAGTAAAATGAATATACTCATTATTTACTTTAATGATCAGTGGAAAATTGGACGATTAATATATTGACGAAATAGTCATTAAATAATCGTAATTAAGCTATTGGGAGTGAGTAATAACTGAAGCAACATTAATGTACGAAAGATTGAGAAGAACTCATCACAAAACAAACGCTTTGTAACAGAGAGAACATCTTTATCCCAAACGTGTGTTATTGACAACGTGAGGTAAAACATCTGTATTTACTTCAATTCTGTCATATTGACTCTTTACAAGAGGAACAGAAACATTTTATAGTTTGTTATAACGTATCTGTACAATGGGCAACTTGTTTTATTGTTGCTTTATCATTCTGTCAGGTATTGAAAGCAGATATTTTTTACCCTATTGAAAAACGAGCTTTTGCATTAATTTTATAGTAAATTAAAAAGTGACTAAAATCCAAATATACCATTCTACCAGTAATTAGCAACGTTGATATTTTTTATTTTTGGTATATACATATATTTATTTACTTAGTTCTTTAGTTTTATTTGTAGTCGTATTTCATCTAAACACGATCCAATGGCTTGAAACAAACTATGTTTGTGCAGTCTGTAGACATTTACATACCATTTAAATATTTAGTACTTTTAAACAGCTTCATGGCAAAGGAAAGCAAAAAAGCTATTTAGCCCACAAAGTGACACTAGTGCTATTTAATTTAGAAATCCGTAGTAGAATTCTTTATAAGGATGCAATATATTTTTGATCAATATTCGAAATTATATAAAGGAAAGAAACACTGAAAAACAGAATTAAAGAAAAATTAGTTTTACATATTTACACCCATGTTTGAAGAAGCTTCTTTCAATGTGAATCCTGGCATTAGCTTCGTTGTTTGTCAAACAAGCTCGACAAATTCCTGTAAGCTACCCACTAGCTTTAGGTGGCATACACGAGTTTACGAAAATATTTGTTTAACAAAAAGATACGAGTAACATATGAAGTATATTATATATGTAGATGTTTCATTGAGGTTATTCATTACGAATGTTCCAAAGTATTAATTAATTATAGTAAGTATGGATACACTCTGTTCAGTTTTTGAAGAATAAAGATCGGAACTCGGGACACCTTTTACGCAAAAAGAAGTGAGCTTTTACTTACGGCTACAACTTTCCCCATTTTGCGAAATGGGATTTTGGAGGGAGGGGCTCAACATGTTTAAATAGGATAATTCTAACATGTTTATAATTGATTCTTTTAACTTCAATCTCCATAAGAAGTAATCTCTCCATAAGAAGTAATCTCTCCATAAGAAGTAAACTCTCCATAACTCACCATCATATCCTTCATCTCCTTCTATTTCTGGGACCAGTTGGTCTTCCACCAGCTCATGGTCTGCGTACTTGTCTCAATATTTGTGGTTATTTCCACCCCGCACGCAACATGAACTCCGGCGAGTGCATCTCTAGAATATGGAGTTTTACATTATTTACACATGAGTCAAAATTGTTCGTTGTTGAGAAAGAGACTGAAAAACAAATTCATACTGCACTTATTTCTGTACAAACTATTGTAATATGTACTTCTACGTAATGTTCATAAGTTAAGTATACATCACAGTCTCATTTATGAACTTTTAGAATGCAATCAGTAGAAATTAGAATATAATTGATAGTTTAGACTGTGGAATTGTGTTTGACAACTCTTGATTATATGGTTGTAGGGAAGCTTGAAAGTTTAATTGCTACAATGTCTCATCAAAGAAACAGTTTCCTTCTTACTTACATATCCTATTTCTCTAATTATTACTAGGAAGATTGAATAAAAATCTTTATTAACATGAACTTTTAATTTTTACTTTTTTATGGCTGACTTTGGATACTATCCATGAAGCTTCATTATAATTGAAGGTATCAATTTAAAACTCCACTGTCTAACATAGTTGTATTTTGGACATCCTAATATATTCTACAGCATATTCTACAATTTTGCCCTAATTTATAGTGCAATTTAAACAGAGTGGTGAAATCTGTTTCTTGATGTTATACAAACATGAATTTACATTCACATGTCCCATTCTAATTCTTCTCGCACGAATATCCTCCCTCCAGTCGATTGCATGTGTTGAATCATGGGTATATCGTAAGGTGATTTTGAACTTGTTTAAACCAACTGAGCTTTTGATGGTACAGCAATAATTTTTTCTCATAGACTTTGAAATGCTCAATTGGTGCAATCAGATCTTATATCTGTACCGAAGTAGTCAACTCTAAACTGTGCCCCATTCGATTAGTCACTAACTTGAACACAGCTGTAACAATTCTCACATAATGTGGCGTGACTGATGTCGTAAGGTCATCCAAGTATGACATCACGACGGATCATCACTCTTACTAGCAGCACGAAGACAAGGTGCCGTACACTACTAACGGAACATCAAAACTTGGAATGGATGACTCAAGAATAGAATCTGAGGAAGTAAGCTCAGTCTGATGGGTGAACACAAGTAGAACAATTAATAAATAACAACAAAATTTTCAAGCAAATTTTAACGTGTGCGCTACAGTCGTTAACTCATATGGCTTACTACAGGTAAAGTTTACTGATTTGAGGTATTTTAGTTCCCTGGTACATATTTAATAAGTACTTTTTGTGATTCAATATTTAATGAAAATTAAATCAGGATTTAATTTTAATCTAATTTAAATCTACCTACTAACTTTAATGAATATAAAGTTGGGTTTCGTGATTAATAGTCAGTATTCTCGCCCGACGAATGAGATATTGAAGTTCGGATTCCGGTGAAGCAATTACTTTTTGTTCATCAATCTTTCTTGACAATAAATTGTTTGACAGGTATTTGGCCTCCCTATCACATGTTAGAACGGCGAGATGTAACATATCACCAATAATCAACGTTGTTACAACAAAACAGAAAAATATTTTACGTTCCTTTACTAATACTATATAATAAACAAATTTTTATATCGACACAAATTTTGACTTACCTCAGTATTGACAATACAACAAGATGAGATCACTCTTCGCTCTAATTTAAAGTACTATGCATAAGCAGAATTATATTTAATGTTTCCCTTACATTCAAATAATTGCCTTTAATTTCTACAAGAAATTTACTCTATTAATAATCTTCTTGAAGAATCCATTAATCTATCTTCATGAATACATTAAGGATGAATAAAAGTACAAGGTATGGTACATACTAACATTTGTACTAAATGTACTGGCATATTCATACATTTATAGCCTAAGTGTAGGAAAACAACTATATTCCTGGCTCTTCGGGTCTTGCAGACATATGTTTTTTCTTCTGGATTCAAAGCTTATGTTATCGGAAACAGTTATTTCTTGAGCCACTTAAATACAGACCATTTTTATTTTTTACATACACACACGTAACACTTTCTTTTATTTTAAGCCTATAGAAATTGAACAGGCTACTTACTGATAATTTCTGTTCAGACTGCTTAAGAAAAAATACTCTTTATCGTTGGAATCTTACGTACGGAGATTACCACCAACCTTACTCGTCCTTTTAATCTTATCAATCAGAAAACAAGCAAAGGGCCTTTCAGGACTCAGTACAATGATAAGTTCTAAGATTTTTTTCATGAGTGAAAAAATCACCCACTCATTAAAGATGCCACGCGATGCAACAGCCGAGGGTTGGCTGGAGATATATCAGGTTCCAGACTCTAGAGATGTCAACAGTGACAATCAGTAAACTGGAACAATGAAAAGATTTCACCAGAGATTAGGTTAGTTTACATGCAAACTCTGTTATAATTACGCCAATTAAACTTACTGTTATGAAGGGTTTGACAACGTAAGCAAAATAAAACCATTTCTAGCTTTCATTAAGAAACAGTTTTATTCATTTTGTCACAATGTCTCTGTGGCAATGGATACGTTTTTGACTTTATGTTAACTATAGAATATGAGGTATGTTAGAACGCATCAATTCTTTTGTTTAACAAATGTTCAGATTGGGATGTTAATCTACATAAGGAATAAATGTTGTAGTTGCCATTACCTTGTTTCTAAATTTAAATATTCGCAAAGCACCTAGTTTAAAGCAAAATTCAGATTAAAGGAGCCTTTTCTTACTTTAATTCAGGGTCACGTCACCCGTTTTAACCTCTTCATATCACGAAGCTCTGTTCTTTGCACAAGGAACAGAAGGGATAGTTTTATACATTGGCGCTCAGTCTACCCATTAATATATCCAGGATCTCAATATTCTAGTTTTTTGCTCCACGTGAGAACTTTCTTTGATTAACATTAGTGGTCAATTTTGAATGACATATTCTACGAAATATACTCTATTTACTACTAACACTTATTTACCCTATACACTCATCCTTAATTCCTATCATTTTTTAATCCTAATGTTTTAAGCCTGTTAGTTTTGAACACTGAATACAAACATGAAAATCACTATACTTTTGTACGATAACGTATTACTAAATTCTCTTTGTTGCTAGAAAACCTTTGGGTAATATGAGGGTAAAGTATCGTGTACATTACAAACCAAGTAAATAACAAAGTTTATACAAGTTATCAGTGGCGACCAATGTAAATAAACTATTATAGCGGTTCCCGGATGTGGGACAAAGCGTTGTACAGAAGTTACCGATAGTTCAAACCTATTGAGTTAGTTGACCGTGTTGACCTTCCCTTGTTCTCTCGTTGGCAGTTAAATATTGTTTTACAGATTTCTTTAACCCCCTTCTTTCTAGTTTGTTTCGTAATAATAATATATTTTCTAATTAGGAGTTTAATTGTATAAAGAAAAATCTCTGACGAAACGTACTTTTCTTTATTGAACTACTTTTATATGATTTGTTAATACAACTGCAAAGACCTGTATACTATATTTATGTCATTTTATTTATTTGATGGGTATATATATATATATATATATATATATATATATATATATATATATATACACACACAAACATTGATTTTTTTAGTTGTTATGTTGTAATACACAATCCAGGCCCATTAAAGCCAAAACACACAAAAAGTTTAATCTAAAAATATTACACAAATACATAACTAATACAAGCTTTCTTTTTTTATGGTTTAACGTTGTAATAACGTGGAATAAAGTATAATTCTTTTTAAATTTAGTAGTTAAGTGCGAAATATAATCAAAGAAATAAAGTTTAACTTGATCAGGTGATTCGGCTTAGTTATTTTTTTTTTATTAATCTTTAGAACTATTCATCTGAAATCTAACTCACATACTCGTCTCCTGGTATGTGAAGTTTACGGCCGTCTGAAGAGTTTCAGCAAGACGGAAACAATACTACTCCAAAATACCTTTCCAATACTACTTAGTATTTGCTGTAATTGTACTATCCATGACCATATCAGTCAAGGTACCTGTCTCTGTACAGGTAACGATTGTAATTAAATTAAGCTCAGTTGTGTTCTAAAAGCTTGTATTACCAAACATTGCAAATACTATTAAAAAATCGATACTTCAGAGACTAGTTAAAATTATACATTCCTACTTTTATTAATCTCGTGTATTATCAAAATAATATATTCAAATTGATTATCAGACATTCAATAGCATTTTATAGAGGGATCCGTGAAGCCAGTAAGTTATATACGATACGAAAATATTTTTAATTTATACAGGGTTGTCAAAGTATATTTTAAGGTCAAGTTTCACCTTTACACCCTTATTTTGCAACATGTATCAATTGCAAACGCTGCTTTCGTACATATATAAGCTCTTCTCTCTGTTATCTTTCAGAAGGTTTCGTTTTATTTTTCAGCTTGATAGTTATAAATTTGTATATTTTAATACTGAGTGATAAACAAGATAGGTGTAAGGCATAAAACAGGCCTCGGACATGGTACACGCGAAATTCATGATTTTAGCTCCTTTCATTCTGGAAATGTATTTTATACAGAAAATAAATAAATACATCCCCACCTGTACTTGTCTGTATACGTGCAAGAAATTAACTTTTGTGTAAAATTTAAAGCCGACTTATGAAATCTTGCTCAAGATATCTTGCCACATAATGCATTAAAAATTTGTGTTTCTTACGTTTGGTTTCATATCAGTGTTTAAATAATAAAAGTCTACTCAACAAGTCACAAAAATATGATACTGTATGTGTTGAGATAATTAAGTGGCACGTATTAGACTACCAATTTACGTTTTAAAATATCTCATCATTGTACTTACTTTATTTAGACATTTATTTTTTTTACTAATTTCTCACTACCACTGTATATAACTGATATATAAATGTGAAAAATTTGCTAACGCTCAGCTAAATCCCATGGAGTGACATGAACCATCGTCAAATTCAGTTTTTTTCTACATAGAAATGAAGCTTTGTGTACAATTTCAAGTCACAAATACAACAAACAAAGCCACAGGTCAGTTCGTTTTCGAAATATCGTGCAGTCCGGCAGACTCGAATAATGTATTATACCCAAAAATCAGTGACCCCAATGTACTTCTTTTTCGTCAAGAGTTAGGTCACAGGTGGGTAAGCAGATGGAGAGACGGACGGAAGGGCTGCCCTTTGACCTTTTGATTCAAAAATCAAATTTTTTTGAATAAGGGAAACCTATGTACCAAATTTCAAGTCTCGGTGATCTTATCAATAGAATAGAATATAATAGTTTAAATGTGCTCATTTATTGCTAAAGCTCCAAAAAATTCAACAACCCATTTAAATTGCTGCAATACGAATTCGAGATTTCAATATAAAGTATGTTTCAAATACGTTCATGCAAATCTGTCATGACAAGAATACAAAAAGCTAGAGGAAACGTTTTATCTTTGTGGCGTCAATAAAATATGTTTACCTCGAATGTTATCCACGTCAACAAGCCGTACTTTGCAAGTATTACACTGCACAGTTTGTTTAGATTTATTCCTTTTATGAACATGTGTTGCCATATTACGTCTTGAATTTTCGAATGAAATGTATTTTATAACTTTGCTTAATCGATAATATAAAATAAGTATACAAGTTCACAACTTCAGATCTTATCAACTCAAGGTAAATTAACCAATGTAATATTTCGCTGATCAGCAGTGTATTCCAATACAGCAAGTAAATTTGTTTGTAAAATTAAAATTGGATAGCTATCGTAAAAAGTGTGTAACGATGACCATGTAGTCTCTAACACAGCGAAACCACTAAGAATATGAACATAGTTATATTCATAACTGATATAATGTGGCATAAATAATTGTAAAAACACAACATATATATATATACATATATATATATATTTATTTATATAAAACTTTATTTATAAACTAATAGTTTGGTTGTTATTCATTGGATGTTGACTGCCATACAAAGCTCGCATCACAGTAAAAGTCCGTAAAAGTGATTATGGGACATGTGAGGAGAAGGTGGACCACAGCTAGCTCACTTTACAGCCATCACCTATAGTTCTATTGGCACATATGGGCTGTAGACTGATATTACATTTCAATAAGTGACTGAGATTGCCTGTTCTAAAATTTTGAAAGTCTCACAAATGAACGGGCTACAATTCGCTTATGAGTTTATGGTTAAACCATAATACCGTAAAATTTTACTGTACAAACAAATGGGTGGCTTGTTTAGTTACACATGAGGATTATAGTGGCTTAAATTATTCGTCAGTGGTTGTAACGTCCATAAAAATAAGAAGGATCCATAAATAATTAAACAAACAGTTATTAATATGATTTGACCAAATATATTATAAATAATAAGAATACAAGTAATTTAATTTTGATCTATACCGTGGACAAATATTTAAAAAATAATTATTAATATAGAATGCATATAGATAGTTTATTAAATAAAATGCGTAAACACATAAATATTGACTAAGCAATATGAAATTGTGTTTTATTCTTTAAGAGCAATGTTAAACTTTAAAAAACTTTTTAAAGATATCTAATTTTAAAGTATTATTAATAAGCATACAGATGCATATTAGTTTATAAGGTATATATCTAATCAGAGAAGGAAAAATCTGTTTCATATTTTTTTCTAAAGTATCAATAAAAACGTCGAAGAAACCAAATAATTGATTGCATGCCTATTAATTATCTTTCTTATTTTATTTTCTAATCATTTACTGTAAAATCATGTTTAAAATGAGATTTATCCAATGACTCTATGACAAAACTTAGGGTCTTAAAAGCGTGTTAAGATTATAGCACACAACATATTATTAATATGTTATTATTAATACGGTAGATGTGATATTATTAATACCCATGTGGATTATTAATATGGTAAAAAGATAATGAATTGAAAGTCAATTTTAAAGGTTGGTAAAGATATTTCAGCGTATTCTCACGTTGCAGTACCCTCCTTAGCTCACACAAACTTTATATATTATTTTATAAAATATTAATACATTGTTATAACACCTGCATCAATGAACAAAATTTTAATGTATCATTTTACAAGATATCTCGATCATTTGTAGATAAATAAATTAAGAAATATTCTATAGCATTTATTTGGTGTTTGCTTGAAGGTATTGTTTTGTGTTGCAAACAGTACGTATGTTTTATGATTAAAAGTAATCAATATGATTATAAGTAATCATTTTCCCTTAAGATTTCATAATATTTCAATAATCGTCAATGAAATAATAATATTTCAGGAAAGTAAAAATGACTTCAGAATTTGAATTGCGACATGAACACAAGAACATATCTAAACCAAACAATCAACAAAAAAAGAGACAAAAACAACGGCACAATGTCTGGTTGTGGGCTCTTCGGAGTATGTATAATGTGCTATTAGATCATAATTATGCCCGAAACGCATTGTTTTCTATTTCACCGTGTATGTGGTTTTTTTAAGGTAATATTTTCTACTGATGAACGGTTTGGTACAAAAGGTTAAAATTAGTTACAAATTTTACTAGGTCATTTACATATAATTTTACAATACTGAAAACTTTTTCATATAAAATTGGAAGCGTATTAGTTTCATGTTTTGAAATTAAAATTATTTCACTTAAATATGTATATACAGAAAAAGTATTAGTTCATAATAATCCAGTGAGATTTTCCTTAAATATCAGAGTTTTACTTAACCGGTTCAATACTGGTACTGCATTAACCCTAGTATATGAAATAAGAAACTTGAAAGCGCTCACTTTCACTATGAATAACTTACAAATATTTTCTTGCAAAATCATACTTTTGGTGGGCCCAAATAATCTTACGTTCTCAAGTTCAGTTCTTTAGACGCTATTATTATAATCAATATTTCCTTCTTTTCATCTAAGAAGTTCGGTCGGGTAAAATATTCCACTAAAATGAAAAAATTGTATCTAGTAAGATCATGTACAATTTACCTATATTTGTAATTTGGACCTCATTGACTTTCTCGTGAAATTATGGCCGCAAAAAAAATACACGAGCTAACACTCTGTAAATGTTTTATTGAAAGAAACACTTCAATACAATATAAAACAAATCATACATGCAATGTTCTGTATAATTTATCAGTTTTCTTGGTTTTACTTGTATTTATAATTAACATGAATAATAATTTGTTTATTAACTAAAATTTTATTTTTTAAACAGCATATACACCAGTTTAAATAGTCCTTAAGAAATAAATATATAATCAAATCAAAACAAACGGCATTGTTATTACTTTAGCCGGGTTGAGGGTGGGGGGAATAAATTTACTAAAACCTTATATTTGCTGCCAGTTTATCCAGTGAATTCATGTTGTGTTTTGGATTCACATTTACATATTACTATTATCTGGCCGTTTGAAAAGACTGTCACTCGATGGGCTGAAGAAGGACATTTCTGTCGCCTCTGTCTAACTTTCTGCACGGTAAATCGAGAACGAATTGATCGACCTTTAGCATGATGCTTGATTTCTATATACACAACATTGAGTGCTTAAGTCATTCTACGAGATTTGGCTGAGCTGTTACTTAGAAGGCTGGTGCGATTTAATTTTGACTACCAGAGGGATTTAAACATCTTTTCGTTATAATCGTTTGTCTACCAGTCCTTCTATAGGAAATCTCAATTATGAAATAAAGCATTAATTTTAAATGTTGCATGCGACATCAGCGAAGTCTGTTACATGTACGCAGCGTGGCGTACTGTAACCCGGCTTGTAATATTGTGCTGTGAATTGTTCTTGAAACTAGATATTATCTATGGTGAAGTCTTCCCAAATTCTTTTCCGCGTTGTTGATATACGATTCTTCCACATTGATTTTTATTGTAAAGTCCATTGATATCTTTGTCAGTGATCTATTTGAAGACTTCAAAGTTTATAAAGAGTAATCTGTATGAACTATATAGCTATAATATTGTCACTCATATCTAGCAAAATTATACACTTATACTAATATACCCAGATGAGCTAGAACAGCCTATGTTGGTATGTAAGTAATTTTACGGTTCATTATTTACAAGGAGTCGGGTAATGTTTATGAAACTACCAAACATATATCTTCAGCAAATCGTAGCTAACAATGAATACTCACATACAAATGAGGTCTTGTTTTTAAAGGGCATTGTCTTTTTATCCATAATGATTCTGCTATCATAAGTACAACAATAACATAATGAGTCTACCTACTCTTACGATACCTTTGGAAGTTGGATGAAAAAGTTGTATAGCATTTGGTACATGTAACTCTTCTTGGGATCATTTCATGCTTTTAACCCTTTGACGGTGCAGGATTTTTGTCGAGCATCGCGTGGGCAGCGGGACTGTATATACCTAGCTGTATAGTTAATTCCCCCCTCCTGACTTTGATAGTTGCAAGTCTTCTGATTTCCAGTCACTGATTCCTAAATTGCAACTCCCTGTAAGTCAATAAATAGCTTGTAATAAATGTTATTAAAATAACACTTTTCCTATATAGTTCATTTTCTTAAAAATAGTTATATTGCAATAGTATCCAAAACAATATACTATATTTTTTTGGAAAAGTGTTGTTTTAGTAACAACACTTAAAGCTACTAAAAGCTTGAAATTTTCCAATTGCTCCAAGAGTCCAATATGTAGCTTAGTTAGTATCAGTCTTATGGAATTGGGGCTTAGATTTATAACTGCTGTAAGAAGAATTTTTGTAGTAATGTACTAATGTACGGATTGTTATGTGTCTAGTCTGCAAACCTCACATGAAAAAATGACATTAAGAGTTTCATTGAATTCCGTAACCTTATACTCTTAACACTATTGTCTTGTTCAATTGAAAAAAATATATGAATGATTAAAGTTTCATTAATAAAGAAAAGAGAGACCGTAATGGATTACACTGACTGTCAAAGGTTCACGATAATTAAAACGTAACTGATTTGGAGGATCAAAAAGTAATTAAGTCTTAAAAAGATTACTTCTTACTTGATTTTTTCCTGTTATTCTTGCGGAGCATAGTAAGCAATTTAAATCTTAATTGCATAAATATTTTAAGAAGATCGTGTTTTACAAATTGGATGTTGATTCTCTCTTTATATTCTATGTTTTTTTCCACCATTTTAATGCATAATACTTATTTGTTAGGAAAAATTGCAAAACAATGCCTGCTAGGTTTGTACTTATCATGCATAAACTGAGCTAAGTAACACAAGTTGCTTTCGTATAGTGAGCAGTTGTAAAATATATCAGTTGAATTATTTAGTCTTTCCTGTTAGTTATTACTCCATCTGCCTGCACAATTCACAAAACGGCTGTTTCGGTTTGGAATAGTTTAATGATATTGACTCTCTGTACCGTCATTTGTTTACACAAGTGATTTTGTTTTTGTGTGTATTTTTAGGGATAATAGTTCTTCGTGCTTTTACAATGCCTAGAATTAAAAAGTTTGTGGAAGAAACAAGTACAAAGGGAATCAGTTTAAGCCTCTCTACTACAATTTAAAAAATACAACCAGATATACTGATTTCTAAAATTACCTTTAAATGTTGAATTTTAGGCCTAGCTCTTCTGCTGTCAGTTATGAGGTACCTTCTGCTGTCCTGATGTTTCTGCTTCAGAGAATAAGCTACATTATATTAAAATATTCTGTGATAATAGTGATCACCTACCAGATAAAAATTCCCATGATATTTTTTTATTATAGATTTGGAGTAATTGAATCATAAAATATTATTATTTGTAAAATGGAGAGAATTTAGTGGTGGAATCTGTGTTGAATTGTTGAAAACCCCTTACGTTAGTATAGCTGTGATGCTGTATCTATGGATATGAAACTATGTTGAACAGTAGCTACGTAACGTCAAGCAATGTCTGTGATATATATGTATATATATATATATAAACATCATGATCAAACCTACTCGTGAGCAATTTGTAAAATGAATTTAATCTAAATATAGCTGCGTATTCTGACGTAACATGAGAGAAACGTGTACTTAAATCGTAGATTGGTGTGTTTGCCGTTAAGAGTATGGGACCAAAGTAAAGTTTTTAAATGTTGTTTGTTTTTGTAAATACTGCGAACATGTTGGAAAATGTAATCCAAAAACGTACGTGCTGTTTAGATGGTAAATAATAGTCAATACAATCGTTTAAAAGTCCAGTACCTTATATTAACATTGGTTAACTAATTGTCAAATATCACTGGTCAAAATACAGAAGGTACTTTACATGTACTTTAATATATATTTTTTTGTGCATCCATTTAACGTTCTGAAACGTTTACTGAATGGATTTTGTTTTTATAAATATATATATACATGTGTGTGTGTGTGTGTGTGTGTGTATGTGTGTGTGTGTGTGTGTGTGTGTGTGTGTGTGTGTGTGTTTTATTCGTGTTTTATGGCTACAAAACAATCCAAGCATCATTAACTGTCTAATTGATAGATAAATTGTATTGTTATAGTATTTTAACAGTATCAACAAAGAAAAATAAAGAAGAGAAAATGTATTTTTATAAATAATATTTTGTAATTAAACAATAATTTTCTAATATTTTCGGATGGATCTGAGTGATTTTTGTTTATTACCTTTATACAAATACATATTTATATAGATTTTTTAATCCTTTAGTAGGCTTGAAACAGTCTTAGATTAACTTAAAAATTTCTGGCATATAGACTTATATTTAACTAGTGTAAACATGTTATGAAAGTATCGTAGGAACTTCTACTTTTAATAAACTTACATACATCATGTAAATGAAAGCTTAAGCCAAATTCATAAAGCAATAGTTCTTGTTCAAAAATGTCAAAAAATACGTAGTTAACATTTCTATACTTTTTGGGCTGCAGACGAATTAATATTTATTTATGGAAAGCCTTGATTTATTTCAGAGTAAGAAAAAGTGTATGTAACGTCCATTTTGGCATTAGTCTACACAGGTTTATTTAGCGTAAACCACACGTATACCTGGACAAGGTTTTCACCGGATTTAACTACTCATTAGTCATACAAGAGCTCGGCGCATAACATATTCAAGCAAATTAGCTTATAAACATTTTAACACGTTCACTGTTCACCATTCTATTTTCAGCCTTTCCTCAGTTGAATTTTTTTCATTCCTGATATAAAACTATATTGTCTGTGTAATATATTTTAATTAAGTAAAACATAAAACAATACTTTATATTTACTGTTTATCAATTTTAAAAAAATAGTAAAGTATACTTTTAGTAAAGAATACAAAACATTTTATAGAGAACGTTTTTGTTGTTTTCTGTGTTTTAAGTAAAATACTTGGCATATTATAAAGAAGTTAGGAATTAAAGAAAATTGTAATGGTGTTGAACTGACAGTGTAAATAAATTTATCTTCGAAAATATTAACAATCATATAGTAACCCAATGTTAATCTTGCGTTTAACGTTAAAAGTAACGTTATTTATGGATTGATATATCAAAGTATATAGATACAACAGTTATTGATTAATATAGTTAAGGTAATATTATTCCATAATATTTCAAGTAGGATGGTGTATTATAGGGTTAAGTACAAGAGCTTCAAAACCTAATCAGTCAATCAGTATCGATTGAGTACATAGAAATATAATCTGAAACAATATGGTAATAGCGTATATAAGTGAATAAGAACAAATCAGTAAACACAGTAACACAATATCAATTAAACAGTTTACGTTCATATAGATTACATAAGCAAGAGCGGATTACACAGAAAACAAGTTGTTGTTGGAGATATTTATTGGTCTGCGCAATTTTCCCGATTAATTTTGTATAAGTAGGGTAAATGGAATACGCTTATGTTAATACTGTAATGTAATAGCCGTTACATTGATATTCTTGTATTTTACTGGGGCATATTCTATTGATTATAATGAATATCTCATTTCTTATAAAGTATTTTATAAATAGTATCAATGATAAACGTGTAAAGATATTACTCAGTAAGCGATAATAATATAAAAGAATACAACAACGATCAGCATAGCAATATAAACTAAAAAAAATATAGAAAAGAAAACGTGCTAATATAAATATATTAATTTACTCTACATCCAAATAATTATGCATAAGGTAATTAATTATAACCTTATGCATAAAACTATTGGCTTAGTTATTGCGAAGGAACTCTTATGTCCTCACTTGCTGTGCAAATCCTGTTCACAGTTTCTAAAGACCAGAACTCAGTCAGTCTATACTAGGATTAATGCACTGTTACATATTGATACGCCAATTATATATTATTCCCCTTTGAAAGATATTTTGAATAGTGTACTAAAACAATGTAATCAGATATAAGGAGATAACTTACTCAGGCCTACATTGTACGACGTTTTGAAGTAACTACATATTTTGGCGGGCTATGGATGTATGTTATGAATAAAAGAAAACTGTCGTTACGCGTCACGGAACGTAACTTCACGCTTGTTCTCTCTGTAGCCGCTAGGGGCAGGACTATCGCGGCCATTTTAATGTCAGTACGTCGTTTCTCCGTTCAGTGGCTATCCAGACGTGCTAATGAGATGTTACTGTCGCTAGTTGTTGAAGTGACTACTTCTTTGTATTATTGAATCCAACGTCAAATTTATTAACTTAATGCATCATTTAAAAGCACCATTTAGAGCTCATCGGATTCTAAATTAAATTTAAGCTTCGTCCTGACGAAATTTTAAAAGAAGGATTAAAAATAAATTGATTAGATCTGTTCTAGCTAAAAGAATTAGTGTAAATAGTGTAATTTAATTCTAGAAGAAAATTAGTCTTTCTGTTGATTACAATCATGACCTTTACTCAATTACATTGTGCCTTTACTTACATTCACTTGTAAAATAAACTACGTAAAAATATATATTAATACACATTTTGCTGAAGAAATGTCTAAGCCATGAATTGGCCTTTTAAAAGATAAATTAAACTTGACAATTTCAAACGATAAAACACAAGTAGGCTACAACAGGATATGGAACAAAAATATATGCTGTGTTTACAATATATTTAGCTATCTCTTATTTTAGTAATTATAAAACCCATAATTTCATATTTAGAATATAATGACAATGAAAGTGAAATAATTATTTCTGAAATACAAGATTGTAGTAAAAATGATACTGATAAAATTCTATAAAGTAATATAAACGATAATAATTCAAATATATAAATATTTGTTACTTTGATATTTAGATGTCAATGATCATTGCAACATATAAATTGTTAAATATATTACAAAAATATGTACACAACTAATATCAAATATTTAAATTATCTCTCATATTTTTTCAAAAAAATTCTTTATTAATTTCCAAAATTACTTTTTCAAGTTACATATACTATAAAAAGGACTAAGTCACTTCTGTCAGTTAGTACCGCGACTGATTTTTCATTTTTTTTTATTTTTGTGTAAAATTACAAGTATGTCTTTATAATTAAGAATAATGAATAAAATAGGTAATGTGACTTTTAATTTTTACTTCAGATACAAAACCCTACAGTATAAATATTGATACTTTCAAATTCACTAACATGAAAATTCATAGAAAAAGCTGTTGGATAGCTGCAGCAGCGTACTTCAAATCTCGTGGAAGAAAGCACAACAATGACTTGCTTAAATGATTAAAAAGTTCATTTTACACGTCACAAAACAACATGAGTTAGTGGATTTTACAACCCACACACCTGCATCTATATCCTGTTTCCACAAGCCGCGCCATGTGCTTCACACTAAGAGTCCTTTTACATTTGAAGGAAGTGGGGTGGGTTTCTTCCTTTTCACTACAACCGCCAATGGTGGACAGAGCTCTCTGATATCATATTTCTCATCATCGTCTTGTACATGCTTATGAGTAACGAATTGTTCATTAAGTTCTGTTTTATATGTAAGTTGATTTACTCGATTTATTTTCAGAATATTTATCTATTTCATCTATCTATTTCGGTTTCAAACTTTCTGTATAATACGGAGCCAGATGTCTACATAAATATTGTGACGAGTGAGGCATACTATTTTGTTTCTTGTCTTTCATTAAATTGATGGAAACATATCATTATTAAAACTTTTGAAGTTTGCTTGCTTAATTTATCCATAAGATGCTGTACAAAAATGAGTCGCTTTTACTAAGCCGATATTGATAGAATTACAAAAACACAAGTGCGATATATTTAGATATATACAGATTTAACAAATAAATGTCGTTGCAAACACATTATGGAGCTCTTCTCAACTACAGTTATTTATAATAAAGTGATTCAACTGTGTAGATAATTAATAAATATTTTAAATTTTAAAAACATATAATAAAGACGTATTCATTTCTATGGGAATATAGAAGTAGTTTAATTTATCAAATATAATAGAATTGTGTTCTAATTAAATATGGTAAAGACTTACGTATTTCCTTTAGGATCTGAAAGAATGTTGAAACAACAAAATAGGACTTATACTGAGCAAATGTTATAGAAGTATTAATAGATTCTCTGAGTTCCGTTACTAACAACTCAATGTTTGAAAGGGAACGAAAGTCAATGGAAATGTTTTACCCCAGGACTGTAATAAAACAAGATTGACGTGTTATTAAGGGTTTGCTTTGTACAAAGTTGTGTTCAATCTGAACGTTTGTGTTTGAGGTAGGGTTTACTCCATCTAGCTGTTTACCCTGTCAAACTCTGTAAGCCTATTCATCTACCGCTTGGTTTTTAGCCGACAGGAAAAATGTAGTTAAAAGTTAGTTATAAATTCACATGTATGTATTTATTTGTATGTTCTGGAACATACAATAACCGATGATGTTGTTTTTTATTGTTTAAAATTGAAACTATTCATATTGGCTCATGGTTGTAAATATGAATCGAGCCAAAAGATCCACTTATCAAATCTTCGAAGGCCACAAAATTTATATATTTATTGGAAGAACTTTACTGAAATTCCTATCACACTAAGGGATGATAAAATGTCATTTCGATGGAGTCCACGTCAACCCCATGGAAATTGCCTGAGCAAGTATGTTTATATTGGTTTATGTGTAACCATTATGGCAACGATAAAACAACAATATAGATAAATTTGTGAACAAAGTGAGTAAAATATATATGTGACACATTAATCCATAGATTAAAAGAAATTACATTGTGGAAATTCATGTTACAAGTCGGTGACTATATCAGCCCAATCTTGCATTGTAGTACCCTCTTTAGCTCACCGGAACTGTTATTATTAAAATATTGCTATGATAGCTAACAAAAAAACAATAATGTGAATTTATCACGTTGCAAGATATCCCGAGAAAGGCTTCATATTGTGTATGAAATTTAATTTATACATAGAAAAGAATGATTTCAGGCCCTTGTCTACCCGTGATGTAAAATTGCTTTTACGATTGTCTTTATTTGCCCGTTAGACATTTCGAAAATTAAATGAGCTGTACGTGTTAAATTTTTCATGCAACCTCAGTGAATCTGGAGCATCTTGTATATTTTAACACTGATGCAATAAAGAAGCTTTCTCGAGGATAATACAAACTTGTAGTACTGGCAAAAGCAACATGTTAACATCAGGGGAGAGTTAACAAATTGAGAATCCCAAGGTTAGTAAGGGTTACATACTTAAGAACACGTGACTGTACACGCCACTGTTGTGGTATATTCATTCAGTGGTATTTTAGGGACTGCTAGGAACGCAGACTATACACAAAAGTATAGACCTATTTCTTTTATTTGCACCTATAAACAGATTGGTATCAAAACACAAATATCACCAGCTTCTCGAGCGTATTAGTTCTCATTCACAAATGTATAGTAGACTATACACAGAGATAGACGACATCTAACAGTTCTACAGCGTAAAAGTAAATAGTTACAGTATATATATATATACATTTGTAGGTTTACGAGGTTTACAGGGATAAAACACACAAAAGTAAAAATAATTAAATGATCGTTAATAAAATACTATGGTACTAAATACAGTAAAATTTTATGATATTCAAAAAATAATTAATTAAACAAGTTTAAAACGCATTATAATTTAACGTACTTGTAAGTTATATAATTTCAATGGACTATCCATAAAAAATTTAATTCTAAGCCTAAATGATTTATCGCACTATATCAGTATCTTTGATAGTAAAATAGTACAATAGTTAATAACGATAATGTATGATACTTATAGACCCACTCAGCACAGGCTACTCAACAACAGTCACGATGATAACACAATAATATTATAGTTAATAATGATAAAATGTGATACTCATCTACCCAATCAGAACAGTCTATAGCTCCTCAATAAGGTCTCTCTGATTACACACCATAATACTGTAACAGATGGCAATGTTTGTGGCATGTGGAGCAGCTTCCTGAGTGTTGCATAATGTATGATACTCATCTACCCAATCAGAACAGTCTATAGCTCCTCAATAAGGTCTCTCTGATTACACACCATAATACTGTAACAGATGGCAATGTTTGTGGCATGTGGAGCAGCTTCCTGAGTGTTCCATAATGTATGATACTCATCTACCCAATCAGAACAGTCTATAGCTCCTCAATAAGGTCTCTCTGATTACACACCATAATACTGTAACAGATGGCAATGTTTGTGGCATGTGGAGCAGCTTCCTGAGTGTTGCATAATGCATGATACTCATCTACATAATCAGAACAGTCTATAGCTCCTCAATAAGGTCTCTCTGATTACACACCATAATACTGTAACAGATGGCAATGTTTGTGGCATGTGGAGCAGCTTCCTGAGTGTTGCATAATGCATGATACTCATCTACCCAATCAGAACAGTCTATAGCTCCTCAATAAGGTCTCTCTGATTACACACCATAATACTGTAACAGATGGCAATGTTTGTGGCATGTGGAGCAGCTTCCTGAGTGTTGCATAATGCATGATACTCAGAACTCTATCAGAACAGTCTATAGCTCCTCAATAAGGTCTCTCTGATTACACACCATAATACTGTAACAGATGGCAATGTTTGTGGCATGTGGAGCAGCTTCCTGAGTGTTCCATAATGTATGATACTCATCTACCCAATCAGAACAGTCTATAGCTCCTCAATAAGGTCTCTCTGATTACACACCATAATACTGTAACAGATGGCAATGTTTGTGGCATGTGGAGCAGCTTCCTGAGTGTTGCATAATGCATGATACTCATCTACATAATCAGAACAGTCTATAGCTCCTCAATAAGGTCTCTCTGATTACACACCATAATACTGTAACAGATGGCAATGTTTGTGGCATGTGGAGCAGCTTCCTGAGTGTTGCATAATGCATGATACTCATCGACCCAATCAGAACAGTCTATAGCTCCTCAATGAGGTCTCTCTGATTACACACCATAATACTGTAACAGATGGCAATGTTTGTGGCATGTGGAGCAGCTTCCTGAGTGTTGCATAATGCATGATACTCATCTACCTAATCAGAACAGTCTATAGCTCCTCAATAAGGTCTCTCTGATTAAACACCATAATATTGTAACAGATGACAATGTTTGTGGCATGTGTAGTAACTTCCTAAGTGCTGCATAATGCATGATACTGTCAGAACTCAATCAGTACAATCTACAACTCCTCAATAACGGGCTATCTGATAACACAATAATATTGTAAAGGCTGACAATCTTTGTGGCTGGTGGAGCAACTCAGTGAGTGGTACATAATCTATGATACTCATAGCTCCATTCAGTACTTAGCTATTCAATGCGATACATATATCGATATGCTACAAATATATGGGTACCCCTTTAAATATATTGTTAAACATAATTTTTCAATTTTTTCTAAATTGGTGGTGTTGGTTTTATCTTTATCAAATACAGTGTTATGTAATTTTTGCACTGACTGCAATTATTGGACTTAAATATAAAGTTATTCATCTGCATCAGGTGGCGTTTTAAAGTTAATTACTGAATCATTAGTGAATTAAAAATTAACTCAATTTATCACCGTATTTCACATTATTATTTGAAGTTACGGCCATATTGATATCGGATTGATATCTCGTTGTGTGTGTGTGTGTTTACAACAGAACTACAGTTTATCATTTTTAATTTTTCTGAAAATACAATATTGAAAGTCAATATGAGATGAATGATTTATACAATAAATCATGTATCTCATATTTTGCTTTTAGCACAATTATTTTTATAATTAACAGATACACAGGTTTAAATGTGTCCAGTCAATCAGCGTTTTCTGACTTTTAGAAAATATATGTAAAAGGACTAAAAAATACATTAACATTAATGGAATATAAATCCATATGATTAATATAAACCTTTTATGTTAAATGATTTATAGAAGAGCTTTTATAAGTTCTCTGAAGATGGAATTATTAATACTGTAATGTCTTGCAAAAATAAAATTAATATTGAAAATGCGTAAACTTTTACAAGTGATATTAAAGTTAACATTTTTAAATGCTTGAATATTATTTATTCTAGTTAAAATATAATTTAAAATTAAAGATGCCACGCACATTGAGTATTGTCTGGAGAAATATCAGGTTCCAGATTCCAGAGATATCAGCAGCGTCAATCAGCAAACAGGAATAATGTAACAGTTGTCTTCAGAGACGAGAGCGATTTCACGCAAAGTGTACAATAATGATGGCGTTTCAGATAATTTCAACGATGTTAGGAAAAAATTGTTTTTCAGTTTGGAATAAGATATTTTTAAGTTACATGTTCACATGAGATGGTGAGTATTTAAATTTGGAATGCATGTAAAATACGCTGGTTATTATTCATACGTTTTGATGGGGACGCTCAGTGGGGCAGAACAGAGATGAAGCTCGCCAATAGGACAACCCCGATGGTTTTCAATATCAATTCTCAGAAAGATATAGTTAAACTAATATATAACGCATTTAGAACGATTATCAGTAATTTTGTAACGACCATACTTCTACAACAAGTTTCATATTGCGTGTAGCTTTGTGGAGTGTGGTCGAAAATCGGAAATTTAACTGGAGTTTGACGTTATTATTTTTAAGATATTTGAATTCAAGTATACACAGTATGATATGAAGAATATTTCTGGGCGTAAGTACTTGCAAGGAAAATTTAACTGGAGTTTGACGTTATTATTTGTAAGATATTTGAATCCAAGTATACACAGTATGATATGAAGAATATTTCTGGGCGTAAGTACTTGCAAGGAAATTTAACTGGAGTTTGACGTTATTATTTTTAAGATATTTGAATCCAAGTATACAAAGTATGATATGAAGAATATTTCTGGGCGTAAGTACTTGCAAGGAAATTTAACTGGAGTTTGACGTTATTATTTGTAAGATATTTGAATCCAAGTATACACGATATGAAGAATATTTCTGGGCGTAAGTACTTGCAAGGAAATTTAACTGGAGTTTGACGTTATTATTTTTAAGATATTTGAACCCAAGTATACACAGTATGATATGAAGAATATTTCTGGGCGTATGTACTTGCAAGGAAATTTAACTGGAGTTTGACGTTATTATTTTTAAGATATTTGAATCCAAGTATACACAGTATGATATGAAGAATATTTCTGGGCGTAAGTACTTGCAAGGAAATTTAACTGGAGTTTGACGTTATTATTTTTAAGATATTTGAATCCAAGTATACACAGTATGATATGAAGAATATTTCTGGGCGTAAGTACTTGCAAGGAAATTTAACTGGAGTTTGACGTTATTATTTTTAAGATATTTGAATCCAAGTATACACAGTATGATATGAAGTATATTTCTAGGCGTAAGTACTTGCAAGGAAATTTACAAATTGAGATAGATTAAGAAGACAACCACCGCCTTGTACAGGATCATGTAACAAAATTATTTTCTATTTCTATTAACATGTATGAATTTAACATCATACAATCTTTTAGTAATGTTCTAAAGCAAAAGTCAAAAAGTACCATATTCTATAATTCTTTATATGTCTTTCGTAAAAGTATAATAAACAGATTTTTTGTATTTTAAAATTAACAAGGTTCTTAAAAAATAAAACTTAACTGTATTTACAAGACAATTTCTTATTTTATGATCAACTAATTAACATTTTCTCTTCACTAATAAGTAAACTAATTAGCATTTTTTTAAATATGATGGCAGGGTGTACGATGAGAAATAAAATCACTTACAAAAATACTTTTAAGAAATCTTAACCTGCACGAAGG
The DNA here is from genome assembly GCF_021130785.1 of Homalodisca vitripennis. Classification (NCBI taxonomy): domain Eukaryota; kingdom Metazoa; phylum Arthropoda; class Insecta; order Hemiptera; family Cicadellidae; genus Homalodisca; species Homalodisca vitripennis. The sequence continues at coordinate 69,267,105 of NC_060213.1, forward strand.
ATCAGGAAAAAACAATATTAAGATTTTGTATAATTTCAATCACCTCTTCTTAATGAGGTGGGACAAGCTAAAACTTTTATCAATATTTATTAAAGCTAAGTTGACGCCTAAGCAATATGACATAATAATAGTTCCATTAAAAGATACGTATCCTTCTTATAAAATTATCCAAGAAAAGGCTTTCTACCCCTACGGTATTTCTGTCACTGAAGAATCTGCCGAGATGCCTTTACAAAAATTATTACATCACATTTCAAACAATTCTGTTCATGCAAACGGAGTTTATATCCTGCATATTGCTGTAGTACGATACTACAGTATAGTAAACGGGGGTGCGATGGTAGCATTGGATATAGTGAGTACAAGCAGAAGTTAGTTAGAGAAGACAGTGAAGATGCTTACATGTTTTTGACTTCCATTGTAGCTCTTCAAATATTGGCTGGATCGCCAAATACTGGCAACGCTGTTATCGTTTGGAGCGACCCTCAGCCATCCTCATCTCGGTTTTATTTCACTTATCTTAAAGCTAATTAAAATATTGTAAGCTCGAAGTGAAGAAGGAAAGAAGAGTTTGCAAGAAAGGAGAGAAAACTTGTAAAAGTCAATCAGAAATGAGATAGTAGAAAACACTATCAAGCCTACTTTTAAAAGAACCTACAATTCAAAACTTTGATGTCAGGATTTTTTAAAGTTCAGATGAATATTCTGAAGACTAAACCATAGGTAAGTATTGTAATATTTATAATATTATTTTTATGTTTCACCTGAAAACTTCTGTAATCTGAGGTTACATATTACTATAATTTTAAACAGGGTGCATATTTAACATGTTATTTCACAATTAAATTACGTTGTACGTGTCTTGCTAATTCAACTATGTACTAATTTTGTTTTTTGCGCGAATACATAAGTTCCAAGAGTCAGATATACTTTTTTAGGGAAATCAGATTTAAGGAAGACTCTTTTAGTAAAATTCTGTCAATTAAAATGTTAAAATAACTACACTGCACGAAGACATAATTATCGCTACGAAAACATGTATTTTGACCCACAGTGGGATGGTCGGTACATATAAATGTGTGAAAGATTCTGGAAAGTGTAAATTAGCCTGAAGGTTTTTACTGTGCAATATTTGTAATACGTTTTGTTCAAGAATATTTTAGTTAAACACAACTTAGTAAAATTGTGAATAACTTACATTTTTTCTTTGCATGAATATTGTATACGAGTATATGCGTATCTCCAATTTCAAGTAAAAGAGAGAATACCGAAACTCTGTAAGCCTGTACGTGACACATTTCACTTGGACGAATTTTAAGTTTATACAAGTTTGCTGACATTTTCAAAAGGATTAAACTCAAGGTTTTATAATGACACGGTTGCAGAATAAAAGTTTAGTTTACTTAAAGTACTTATTGTATACATATTAAATTAATAGTCATTGTTAATTAATTAATAGTGTTTAGTGAAATCATGTTTTCCCATTGGTAATTTCATACACTCCGAATTTAAGAGTTTAAAGAACACAACTATATTGTGTGATGAATTTCATAGTCTCACCTGAAATATATCTAAATATGAAATATGTAATATTGTTTAGTTCCTAAGTAATAATTTTTTTATTTTTATTAATTAATAATTTTGGTATACATTTAATTTAGTTTAAAAATGCCCTATATGCTCAATACATTCCTATACATACGGTTAGAATTCTTAGACTTTCTGACAACACAGGTTCTGACAGGCTTGAGCATTCCCCAGCCGTCTGGCAGAGAAAGGTTCAAATACCCCAATCAGGAATTACCAGAAGCCTAAAATACCAAAAAAGTCTCAGTGGACAGAGAATGGGAAAAACCTAAGCTCAACTTTGGTTACCAGGAAACTAGGAGACCGAGGTGCAACAACTAGGACCAAGTCTGGGTTACCAGGAAGCTATAAGACCGAGAACCACTGGGAAGGTTCGGTCTTTCTTTCTTAGTAACCAACAGGTTACTAAGAGACCCAGGCTCAACAATCAGGTAAAAGCCTGGGTTACCAGAAAAAAGCATGTTGAAAAGAAAAAATTAAATTTTAAATTACTCTTTTTCTCCAAGAAGAAATAAGGAGACCAAGACATAACACTAAGAGCAAGGCCTAGGTTATTAGAAATATAAAAGACGGGGATTCAAAGCCTCCAACAGGTCTTATTTACATATCAATCATCACACGAGAAACGTTAATTTTCATATTAATCATGTAGTCTTTTCTCCTGATTTTTGTAGAATGTGTACTTGTTACGAGCAAGTTATAATAATAAATTCAGCCATAACTCGACTTGACTGAGCACTTAACACTAGTAGATTTACTACCCAGAGCTACAACCGCATTTGTGAGAAATACTCGCAGGTCATAAGTTGACTCATCGTTTGAGTACCTACTCGCCAACTGAGTTGAGTATGTGCATTTTATTCAACAGAAGTCTGAGTGGCCACTTCCAAACAACGATATTGGAGTGTGTGCTCGGGGTTGTTAGATTTTGTTCACTTCACACATTGTCACGCTGGTTTACTTAATTAGACCTCTAGGCCTACATTGCAGTCCGCTTTTAATTTAAGTAATGTCAACTATATTGTGCCTAATTAGAAAAATTACGTTGTGCAAAAATGTATAATTGACTCAATAAATTTGAAAAACTGCGCTATTTTACAATTTTTTAGTCTATTATTAATTTAGTTATCTTACAGAATCATACAATCATGTTAAACATATTATTTATAAATATAATATGAACTATAAATACTAATATAGCCTCAGTCATCCTTCTAAAAGTGTGTTACTTAATTAATCAAATATTGAAATTTTACTTATTCGGTGCAGAAGGTCTTACATAAAGTAAATAATCACTATTATAATATTGATTGACTAAAAAACTATTTATGATACAATAAATCAATACACTGTTTTATCGGAAAACTTTACAGAACGTAACAAAGTTCTAACAACCAATGCAACACAGTAACTTACTGAAGAAGGTTTTACTAAAAGTAAACAACCCCAATTATAATATTTATTGACTAAAAACTATTTATGATACAATAAATCAATACACTGTTTTATCGGAAAACTTTACAGAACGTAACAAAGTTCTAACAACCAATGCAACACAGTAACTTACTGAAGAAGGTTTTACTAAAAGTAAACAACCCCAATTATAATATTTATTGACTAAAAAACTATTTATGATACAATAAATCAATACACTGTTTTATCGGAAAACTTTACAGAACGTAACAAAGTTCTAACAACCAATGCAACACAGTAACTTACTGAAGAAGGTTTTACTAAAAGTAAACAACCCCAATTATAATATTTATTGACTAAAAAAACTATTTATGATACAATAAATCAATACACTGTTTTATCGGAAAACTTTACAGAACGTAACAAAGTTCTAACAACCAATGCAACACAGTAACTTACTGAAGAAGGTTTTACTAAAAGTAAACAACCCCAATTATAATATTTATTGACTAAAAAACTATTTATGATACAATAAATCAATACACTGTTTTTATCGGAAAACTTTACAGAACGTAACAAAGTTCTAACAACCAATGCAACACAGTAACTTACTGAAGAAGGTTTTACTAAAAGTAAACAACCCCAATTATAATATTTATTGACTAAAAAACTATTTATGATACAATAAATCAATACACTGTTTTATCGGAAAACTTTACAGAACGTAACAAAGTTCTAACAACCAATGCAACACAGTAACTTACTGAAGAAGGTTTTACTAAAAGTAAACAACCCCAATTATAATATTTATTGACTAAAAAACTATTTATGATACAATAAATCAATACACTGTTTTATCGGAAAACTTTACAGAACGTAACAAAGTTCTAACAACCAATGCAACACAGTAACTTACTGAAGAAGGTTTTACTAAAAGTAAACAACCCCAAATTATAATATTGATTGAATTACTAAAAAACTATTTATGATACAATAAATCAATACACTGTTTTATCGGAATAACTTTACAGAACGTAACAAAGTTCTAACAACCAATGCAACACAGTAACTTACTGAAGAAGGTTTTACTAAAAGTAAACAACCCCAATTATAATATTGATTGACTAAAAAACTATTTATGATACAATAAATCAATACACTGTTTTATCGGAAAACTTTACAGAACGTAACAAAGTTCTAACAACCAATGCAACACAGTAACTTACTGAAGAAGGTTTTACTAAAAGTAAACAACCCCAATTATAATATTTATTGACTAAAAAACTATTTATGATACAATAAAATCAATACACTGTTTTATCGGAAAACTTTACAGAACGTAACAAAGTTCTAACAAACCAATGCAACACAGTAACTTACTGAAGAAGGTTTTACTAAAAGTAAACAACCCCAATTATAATATTTATTGACTAAAAAACTATTTATGATACAATAAATCAATACACTGTTTTATCGGAAAACTTTACAGAAGTAAACAAAGTTCTAACAACCACTGCAACACAGTAACTTTAACTGAAGAAGGTTTTACTAAAAGTAAAAAACCCCAATTATAATATTTTGATTGACTAAAAAACTAATTTTATGATACAATAAATCAATACACTGTTTTATCGGAAAACTTTACAGAACGTAACAAAGTTCTATAACAACAATGCAACAAACAGTAACTTACTGAAGAAGGTTTACTAAAAGTAAACAACCCCAATTATAATATGATTGACTAAAACACTATTTATGATACAATAAATCAATACACTGTTTTATCGGAAAACTTTACAGAAACGTAACAAAGTTTCTAACAACAACCACTGCAACACAGTAACTTAGTGAAGAAGGTTTTACTAAAAGTAAACAACCCCAATTATAATATTGATTGACTAAAACACTATTTATGATACAATAAATCAATACACTGTTTTATCGGAAAACTTTTACAGAACGTAACAAAGTTCTAACAACCAATGCAACACAGTAACTTAGTGAAGAAGGTTTTACTAAAAGTAAACAAACATTGACTAAGGACTATTTTATGATACAATAAATCAATACACTGTTTTATCGGAAAACAAGAACGTAACAAAGTTTCTAACAACCTGCAACACAGTAACTTAGTAGGTTTTACTAAAAGTAAACAACCCCAATATTGACCTATTTATGATAACAATAAATCAATACACTGTATCTACGTAACTTATTGACTAAAAAACATGATTTATAAGATACAATAAATCAATACACTGTGTTTTATCGGAAAACTTTACAGAACGTAACAAAGTTCTAACAACCAATGCAACACAGTAACTTACTGAAGAAGGTTTTACTAAAAGTAAACAACCCCAATTATAATATTGATTGACTAAAAAACTATTTATGATACAATAAATCAATACACTGTTTTATCGGAAAACTTTACAGAACGTAACAAAGTTCTAACAACCAATGCAACACAGTAACTTAGTGAAGAAGGTTTTACTAAAAGTAAACAACCCCAATTATAATATTGATTGACTAAAAAAACTATTTATGATACAATAAATCAATACACTGTTTTATCGGAAAACTTTACAGAACGTAACAAAGTTCTAACAACCAATGCAACACAGTAACTTACTGAAGAAGGTTTTACTAAAAGTAAACAACCCCAATTATAATATTTATTGACTAAGAAACTATTTTTATCACAATAAACCAATGCAGCGTTGTATTGGAAACATGTTTACAGAATGTTACAAAAGTCTTAACAACGAATGCAACTTATTATTGGTAACTTTTGTTGGTAATTTACTGAAAAATAGCTTTCAGTAAGACTGAAAGTTTACAAATTTGTTTGTTCTCTGTATTGTCCCTGTAATTATGTTTATACGATGCGGAAAGCTCCTGGGCTTTCTCGGCACAACCTCTCATTTTGGGTGTACAGGAACTCCACTCCTAATCGAGCCCAAAAGTTATTTCCTACCACCATTACAATAACATTGGTCAATACCCACTTTACGTTTCGATGTTTTGTAAAAAAGTTCTTTCAGTCCCCAATGTTCATAGTTAGTAAATAGAATTTGTTTGTCTCTTCTTTTTGGGATCGGCACGTTCCTTTATTAATTAAAAGAGTTATTGTAGGAACTTTGGTTTAGGGACGCATGCACCTTTTTCAGCGAAAAAGCTTTATACTCTTTTTTAAAATACGCAATGCTATATATCTTTTAAGTTTATAAGTTACCGTAAAGAACATGTTTTTAATGTATGCACGGTCCCCAGACGTCATCCTCCACAACACTTAGAACGCGGTGTGCTATCCCCCTCTGTATCACAAATACACGGCTGTATTTATATATAGAATACTTTCTTTACAGTGGTTTTTTTTTATTTCAATTTTCTATGTTGGTAGCTCTAGTAGTATTATTTATACTTTATGAGATGCAGACATCTGTATAAGTCTTGAAAACGTTATCACGGTAAAACTCAGAATCCAAAAAAGCAAAAATAGCATAATTTGGAACAGATTACCAAAGACTAGCTTTATAGATATTAAACCACTAAAACTAGCAGGTAGTAATGCAATTATGTGTTTTAATGAAGAGTCTGTAACCAAATTGTATATTTTGGAAAGGCATCAAACCAGGAAGTTTTATGGTAGAAATTGATACTTCCATAGGGATTCTGAGTTTTACCGGGTAAGTATAATCAAAAACTAAACAGCTGTCGGCATCACATCAAATAAAACTAATGCCACTACAGCTACCAACACACCTAAGTTGTTGAAGATGCAGACATTTATGTAAGTAACAAAGTTATTCAAGATATGCAATCATCAAATTAAGAATGACATTCGTGGCACGGAAGTGAAAAATTGCATTTTTCTTTTTCACTAAAACTCGCGTTTTTAATCGTTAATTCATTAGCGTAATGGAGGTGTTAGGAATTTTCAAATGGTAAGCAGTAGTTTCCAGTTAATTTTTAATGTCAGTACTTAATCACTACTTTTTTCTTCTTGAAGCAATGCAGACAATTCTTAAGTCAATAACTTAGAGTTAAATGATTTATTAAAACAACATTTAACTGTGTAACTTGACAACAGTTTTTATGATTTTATGCAAATTAAACATATTTAATCATTAGGGCTGAGCTCATAATACTAATTATTCTAATGACAAATCGAGAGCAAGTTGCGGGAATAGGAAAAAGTCTCGTTATATCGCTATTATTATTTTATACATTGTATTGGTATCAAACACAAAATATCGAAATCATTATGTGTTTAAAGTAGATTATAATAATAAATACGTACAATATTGTAGTATTGACAGTTTTAATGTAAATGTTTAGTTCACGGATGGGCCATTGTGTGTCCACAACGATCACCTCCGCAGTAAGGATCGGAACATAGCTGTAAAAGTACAGAACATCTCTTCCTTGTTATATGAAACTTATGCATTATAAGACGTCTACTTTTTGCAACAGAGAGAGTTCTGACAGAAGGTATCAGGGAATGTTAATTTGTATCAGTAAACGCCAGTAACTGTTACCTCACTTTCCTTTTCTAGAGAAGCACATTCTGTTAAAGGACTTTCCTGACGGAAGTGCGCCTTCTACAGGCAAATTAATCACAAAGTTGGTGAAAGAACTTGAGTCCTTCACTTTCCGCCAGAAGATCGATTGTGTAATGTGTAGTACTCTTCCCTTCAATACAGTGAACTGAGGTTTATTCCAACTTTAAAATTACTGTAAAATTAGTATTTTTTTATTTACATGTTCTTATGTTTTTTTCTAAGGTAAATCATGAGGATAAACAATTTACATGCGATTATTAATTAACACTCCCACTAATTGTGATTTATTGCCACATATATGAATGTAAATAAAACTTTATTAAAGCATAAAATGTTATATAAAAACCTCGTTTCTTTTAATTTATCAACCTTTTGTGTTTTAATTGACATCTAATGATCAATTCATACCGCTTCAGTGGCATTCTATCTTTTTGCAATTATTATTATTTCATTAATACATTATAATACTGCAATGTTATTTATTTCTGTTGTTACCATTCTAGCAATACAATAAATTGACCCATGATAATGTCTGGTTGATTATCTCTAAAAAATAAAACACCGAAAAATAAACTACGCATTAATAGAAATCTATTCATATGTGTGAATAAAACATTAGAAGGTATTTAATAAAAACTTGTTTTGTATAATATTGATTTACTAATGAAATTTACTTTTATTTACATTACAACATCGTATTACTAAATTTAAATTTAATATAAAATTTATATGAGAAATCTGCAACACAAGTCTTGAAACGTATTATCAAATAATAACTAATACACTCACATACTATATGGTAGGAGAATAGTGCTAGTGACAATGGGTTACTTAATCCTGAACAAGAAATGCGGTACTGTACGTGTAAGCGGTTACTTGATCTCACCCAAACTTATTACCGCAGGTCAGCATGTGTAATCGATTACTCGTAACAAGATATTCGTTACGAGTTTGAATACGTTACGTTGAAGTTTGATCTTCAAAATATTTGATTCACGGAAATACAACTGTAATTTAAATCAAAAATAAAATCAGGAAACATGCAAACTAACTATAATAAAGATTATTATTTTTTTATATCACAAATTACCTAACAACTGTACAAGTAACTTGTTCCTCGTGATGCATTGCAGGAGATAAGTTTACTGTTCAAATCTTTATTGAGTGACGGTTTAGGTCAAAGAATATATTTCTTGCATGTTTGTTTTATCCAAACAAAGGGCCATGAGGCCCTAACTTTGCCTGTTTAAATAAACAATTTTTCATTTAATTTAATTTTTTATCGCACTTTGAAACCGGGAAACAGTCAATCCTCGCTTGTTCTAGAATATCTGTACAAGAATAGTTCAATGAAGAAACACTTTGATATTCATCAGGAAAGAGTACTGTACATGTAGGAACACTGCTTGGCAAAACTAAATTATAGTCAATACCTAGCGACAGCAAATACAGTTAGACATCGCCAAGCACTGAACGCTCTTTATTGGCTGTTGTACACGTCATCGCCTGCCTATTGATTGCCTACCTACAGATATTGAGGCTTTACTTCTTGCTCTTAATATGTTTCTATGTTTGTGACAGCATCCTATTGAAATACAGACTGACTTGACAACCATAACTACTGAATTAACTCGCACCTGAATTGGCAGTTAAAGGCGGAAAGTATAAATGCATTGAGACCAGTACGAATAACATTAAAATTCCCTATAAGCATATTACACAGAATACACTGATTCATTATACACATTATTTGTGCATGATGTATTTATTTAGTTAGTTAGTTGAAAGTCTTATACCAATCCAACGTAAATTCATCCATTTTTTTGGAATACTAGCATTGTAAATTTGCTGGACTAAGTTTTAAGCACGAGCACACTTAGTTTTTTAGAAATTATAGCAACCCACCCTCCACTTCTATAAATAAAAGCAATACTCCTTGTAAAATGAAATTTAAATCACATCTTATTTCTAAACTTGTTGGCTGAGTATTAGCGAAGCCTATCACTCGAGGGGCTAAAAACATTTTATTTCTCCCTCTTTGTCTGTGCACATGATAACTCGAAAACGAACTGAACTCTAGACCTGAAATTTTGCATCAAGCTTAATTTCTATATTATCGCGTTTGATGACAGGGCATGTCAATTTATGGGATTTGACTGAGCGTTAGCGAACATATTTATACTGGTTTTATGGCTATACATGATTGCATCAAGAAAATTATATAATACATAAACTCGTAAACATATTTAGTAAATTCACTAGACATATATAGAACCTAATTTAGTCCAACTATCTGCAAGATATCATGAGGAAGAGTTCCTCTAAGACAACCGAAGGTGTTCACTAATTTTAGCCCAATTGCTAATCCAGTGTTACTGCTATCTACCACTTCCCTCTAGTTCAGCTGGAGACTTTATTTCCAATCTTAATAAACTTTAAACGTGCAAGTAAATTACAGTCAGAGAAGATTGCTGACTTTCCCGTCGCATAATATTTATTGCTCAGCAATAAAAGCGAAGCTGGATGAAATTAGAGTTTTTCCACAACATAGTTCATTGTACAGAACTTTATTGAACCCTTTTTTCAAAACTTGTTGGCATTTTTCTTTTTTACGAAAACAGTATTATTATGTTTTTAAGGAAGAATTCAAGTAATAAAACTTGCTAGTTTCACGATAATTTTAATTTCTTAAAAAATAATATTTTGTTTAGATATTGCTGTTTACTTTTGAATAGGCTACTTTAAAATAAAAATCAACTGCAATATTTTAAACTAATGGGTCATTTCAAGATTTCGAGAATTTTAACGTTTTATTAAACGAGAACGAATCCTTTTTAAAAATATCGTAACACAGCTTAAATGTCAAAATGTAATTTGCTATTTCATTATTATATGCAATTTTTGTCGATGAGTCAACTGTTTCATATTGTTGGTTTGCGCACTCTAAAAGGAGTACCGTCAGAACAAATGCAATTGTAATAATTGGTATTTAATTGGTTAACAATTGGAAGTTATGTGTGAACGCAAAGCATTGATATGCTGAACTGATCATATGTGTTTCTGTCTGATATTCACCTAACAATTAGTGTGAATGAATACAACTCCATTACAAATATACGAAGTTTATAATTAATATTTGTTTTTTTTTTTTAATTAGTTAAATGTTATATGTAATTGATTTTAAACACATCATTTTGTCTTTTTAAATTAGCTCTACACCAAATAATTTGTGAAATATTTCAAATATTTAAATTAATTATAATCTACAATTAAGACAATATTTAGAATAGTGTGTTCTATCTTTAGTTAGAAAGGTATATTTATAAGCCTTATTTCACATATTTTATGGTAATCAATAAAATTTTAGATGAGGAATCTCGAAAAAAAAATATATAAGCAAAGATTAAATATAAAAGAAAAATGAAATATAAATAAAAAAGAACGAATTAGGTTTTTGAAAATAATTTTCCCCAAGAACACTTTCCTGGTTGTTTCTGTGAGTCTCATAATATATAATGATAGTTTTTCAGCATGAGGAGAAATAAGAAGGTTTTGGATGAATTTTATCTCTTTGGCACTTGGAGACGACTAAAATAATTTAAGCATATTTATGCTATAAATAATAAACAACGTAGACAGAAATATTTTTCTGTTGAGCAAAACAAACATTTCCAAAGGAGTCTTTCATGACTATTAGACTGTAAAGCTATATTTCATCAATTCCCATTATATAATTTTCTATACTTATAAGGTTAGTTAATCATATCTTTATATTCTTATCACTAAATCATTCATCCAAAAAAGTAATCTTTAATACAAAATTCCTACTGGATCAATCAATATATGAATAGATTTTTGAATAGATCATGAGAAGTATTGTGGTTTAAAAACAATTTGAACCTATCTAAACAGAAGTAACTATCAATTTTGGAGTAAATCCATGCATTTTTTATCTTCAATATTTAATTTATGTCTGTAAAATGAAAGATAAAGTTTGTTATAAACTTCAAAACAAACCCCTACACCTAAAACACAAAATTTTGTAAGCACATTTACATTGCAGTGTTCGGATCTATTCCCTGACTTCACCTCACTGAGTACGAAACTGAATGAAATTCGAAATAGTTCCTACAATTCCTAAATTAATTGGTCTAAATATTTGTTTATATTTACTACTTTCAAAGTAATGACACTATTCATTATTTCAAAATAGATATATATTTTTTTATTTGCACAAGAAACTTCTTGCTGGTGTATGCCTATCATGAGAAACTACAATTGGTACAGCAAAACCTAATGTGCCACTTACACTTAGGCCACCCTATGGATGTCCAGGAGTGAAACATCACTAACCGCAAATTTAAAAATATTGGGGTGGAAAGGTGGACCGACAAGTCTAGTCTACTTCGGAGGATTTCTGATGGAATGGATAGAGCGATTACAGGACTGTACGTCCAGACCCAATTTTGAGAAATCAGTGAGTAGGACAGCAGGTCCTAGGCCAGGATCGTGGACCCATTGTCCACCTCTTCAGAAGTAGGTAAGAAATGGCCCTGACAGTTTTGCAAGAGGAGCTATAGTCTGTTTACTGGATGTAGCTAGGTGTAAAAGGCTATTGTTAGCCTGGATATAAGTACTGTCACCTGCCCGCTTAGACCGCAGATGCCGGAATAGAGTTGCCCTTCCCTTCTTCCTAGGTGACATTATTAAGATTTACATTGATAACTCAGGCCGTTATTACTGTTAATGTTCTGTATTCGATATGAGGTTAATTGGTAGAGAGGGCTTGGCAGCCACCTCCACCACTTTATTAAAGGCATTTCCATTACATATAGTCACTATCCATCCTCATGAGGTCTCGACATGAGGCGGTCCATATCCACAAATTTTCCCGTCCTGAATATCCTAAAATTCTGGTATCATTTACTAAGGTAATTTAAATACTAAGTGGAATGAGAGTTCTTTTTTAAGGTTTATGCCTTAAAGTAACAAAAAATACATATTTATACCGTTAGTTATTACAAATAATTTGCTTTTTGCTGTTAAATTAAGCTTTGTACTCTCAGTTTGGGGGCGCGTGAATACCAATAATTTTAGTTTCACCGGAATGCATATTCTTCATTTCAGGAAGAATCAATGAAATCACTTCCTTCACACACACGACAGATTCTTCCCATCTATGATTGCTCGTTAAATCTTTCAGTAACAATGAACGCGTGTGCGTTTAAGAAAGAAAATGTCACTGTCACCCCGAGAGATAATGTTAATGGTAGACTTGGAGCCACAATTGTAGGGGGTAATAGGGCTCCTTCCTTCACACACACGACAGATTCTTCCCATCTACGATTGCACGTTAAATCATCCAGTAACAATGAACGCTTGTGTGTTTAAGAAAGGAAATGTCACTCTGTCACCCCGAGAGATAATGTTAATGGTAGACTTGGAGCCACAGTTGTAGGGGGTAATAGGACTCCTTCCTTCACACACACGACAGATTCTTCCCATCTATGATTGCTCGTTAAATCTTTCAGTAACAATGAACGCGTGTGCGTTTAAGAAAGAAAATGTCACTGTCACCTCCCGAGAGATAATGTCAATGGTAGACTTGGAGCCACAGTTGTAGGGGGTAATAGGGCTCCTTCCTTCACACACACGACAGATTCTTCCCATCTACGATTGCTCGTTAAATCTTTCAGTAACAATGAACGCGTGTGCGTTTAAGAAAGAAAATGTCACTGTCACCCCGAGAGATAATGTCAATGGTAGACTTGGAGCCACAGTTTGTAGGGGGTAATAGGGCTCCTTCCTTCACACACACGACAGATTCTTCCCATCTATGATTGCTCGTTAAATCTTTCAGTAACAATGAACGCGTGTGCGTTTAAGAAAGAAAATGTCACTGTCACCCCGAGAGATAATGTCAATGGTAGACTTGGAGCCACAGTTGTAGGGGGTAATAGGGCTCCTTCCTTCACACACACGACAGATTCTTCCCATCTAATGATTGCTCGTTAAATCTTTCAGTAACAATGAACGCGTGTGCGTTTGAAAGAAAGGAAAATGTCACTGTCACCCCGAGAGATAATGTTAATGGTAGACTTGGAGCCACAATTGTAGGGGGTAATAGGGCTCCTTCCTTCACACACACGACAGATTCTTCCCATCTATGATTGCTCGTTAAATCTTTCAGTAACAATGAACGCGTGTGCGTTTAAGAAAAAGAAATGTCACTGTCACCCCCGAGAGATAATGTCAATGGTAGACTTGGAGCCACAGTTGTAGGGGTAATAGGGCTCCTTCCTTCACACACACGACAGATTCTTCCCATCTGTGATTGCACGTTAAATCTTCCAGTGACAATGAACGCTTGTGTGTTTAAGAAAGGAAATGTAACTCTGTCACCCCGAGAGATAATGTTAATGGTAGACTTTGGAGCCACAGTTGTAGGGGGTAATAGGGCTCCTTCCTTCACACACACGACAGATTCTTTCCCATCTATGATTGCTCGTTAAATCTTTCCAGTAACAATGAAACGCGTGTGCGTTTAAGAAAGAAAATGTCACTGTCACCCCGAGAGATAATGTCAATGGTAGACTTGGAGCCACAGTTGTAGGGGGTAATAGGGCTCCTTCCTTCACACACACGACAGATTCTTCCCATCTATGATTGCTCGTTAAATCTTTCAGTAACAATGAACGCGTGTGCGTTTTAAGAAAGAAAATTCACTGTCACCCCGAGAGATAATGTTAATGGTAGACTTGGAGCCACAGTTGTAGGGGGTAATAGGGCTCCTTCCTTCACACACACGACAGATTCTTCCCATCTGTGATTTGCACGTTAAATCTTCCAGTGACAATGAACGCTTGTGTGTTGTTTAAGAAAGGAAATGTCCACTCTGTCACCCCGAGAGATAATGTCAAATGGTAGACTTGGAGCCACAGTTGTAGGGGGTAATAGGGCTCCTTCCTTCACACACACGACAGATTCTTCCCATCTACGATTGCACTTTAAATCATCCAGTAACAATGAACGCTTTTGTGTTTAAGAAAGGAAATGTCACTCTGTCACCCCGAGAGATAATGTTAATGGTAGACTTGGAGCCACAGTTGTAGGGGTAATAGGGCTCCTTCCTTCACACACGACGACAGATTCTTCCCATCTATGATTGCTCGTTAAATCTTTCAGTAACAATGAACGCGTGTGCGTTTTTAAGAAAGAAAATGTCACTGTCACCCCGAGAGATAATGTCAATGGTAGACTTGGAGCCACAGTTGTAGGGGGTCATAGGGCTCCTTCCTTCACACACACGACATGATTCTTCCCATCTATGATTGCTCGTTAAATCTTTCAGTAACAATGAACGCGTGTGCGTTTTAAGAAAGAAAATGTCACTGTCACCACCGAAGATAATGTCAATGGTAGAACTTGGAGCCACAGTTGTAGGGGGTAATAGGCTCCTTCCTTCACACACACGACAGATTCTTCCATCTGTGATTGCACGTTAAATCTTCCAGTGACAATGAACGCTTGTATGTTTAAGAAAGGAAATGTCACTCTGTCACCCCCGAGAGATAATGTTAATGGTAGACTTGGAGCCACAGTTGTAGGGGGTAATAGGGCTCCTTCCTTCACACACACACAGATTCTTCCATCTATGATTGCCTCGTTAAATCTTTCAGTAACAATGAACGCGTGTGCGTTTAAGAAAGAAAAATGTCACTGTCACCCCGAGAGATAATGTCAATGGTAGACTTGGAGCCACAGTTGTAGGGGTAATAGGGCTCCTTCCTTCACACACACACGACAGATTCTTCCCATCTACGATTGCACTTTAAATCATCCAGTAACAATGAACGCTTTTGTGTTTAAGAAAGGAAATGTTACTCTGTCACCCCGAAAGATAATGTTAATGGTAGGACTTGGAGTCACAATTGTAGGGGGTAAAGCTCCTTTCTTCACACGCACGACAGACTATTCCCATCTATGATTGCTCCGTTAAATCTTCCAGTAACAATGAACGCGTGTGCGTTTAAGAAAGAAAATGTCATTCTGTCACCCCGAGAGATAATGTTAATGGTAGACTTGGAGCCACAATTGTAGGGGGTAATAGGGCTCCTTCCTTCACACACACGACAGATTCTTCCCATCTGTGATTGCACGTTAAATCGTCCAGTGACAATGAACGCTTGTGTGTTTAAGAAAGAAAATGTATTTCTGTCACTCTGAGAGACAATGTTCGTCGTAGACTTGAAGCCAGGCTTCTATTCAATCAGATGTTTGTCCTAATAAGTCTGTTTCACCTTTTTGCAGGCTAGAGTGGTTGCTCTCTAACTGCAACAAATAAATAGTGCGACCATGTTTTTATTAGAAAATCGGTATACTACTGTAGGCCTACGTAGAAAAGAAAACTCACAACAAAACTCTCTTTCAAAACAAAATATTATAAGTTTTGTTGAGATTTAAAAGTTTATTTGGACAAATAAATCAATTGCTAATGCAGTTTTACTTCGTTATGAAATTGTGCTCATTAAAACTTTTTCTTGTGATTTAAGAGTAATATTCATTAAATTTATTAGTACAAAATTATATTACTTAAGTCTTATAATGATTATTGTTCACTTCATGAAATAATCGCTAGATTAACATTCATGTTTTAATCATGTGCTTTTATCTATGGATGTTTCTATCAAATACTTAGTTGTGAAATAGCATTTAACCTTACTATCAAACTGTTTATATGAGTATATACATTTATATTTTTATTTAAACTTACAATCTTCTTGGTTTTACTTTAATTATCTAAATAAAATGTTTAATATCATGAGCTCACCAAATGCTTCACAGGACAAACATTGTTCTTCATTTTATAGTGAAAGAAATTATACGCATATTGAATCTCTATATTAATATTAACTTAACTTTGTTTGTTACTGACGGTGGATGAGTTGAGACTGTATATTATTTATAACCTTGTTCCTAATCTTAATTTATGTTACCTATATTAATCTGGAGTTTTTATTAGAGATGTGGTGGGCCTCCTGTAACAGTTTCTATTTTGTATAAAAGTATCCGTTACTAAAAACTCAGTCTCCGTTGCATTTACTTTGTCTCCATAACGCTAAACTTTGCATTTACAGATTCTCCAAGTAACTGAAACATGTATCTTGTACCTTTTTGGATGTAACCTGTAATGTTTAAGTGTGGTTACTAAGAGGGTGCTCCCCAAATATCTACAAACACTATAGCGCTAGCTCCCTGCAGCTTATAAATAACCTAAATGATGCTTTTTATGGATTATTTTTATTTTGTGGCGCTCGAGAGAAAATGTTTTTTTCAATTTTTTTTATTCAATTTATTTCGTGTTAAAATTAAATTAACGCTTATTTATGCTATGAATTTATTACAATTTCTTTTTTTCTTTTGTTACTTTTGGTTCATACTTTTTGTAATTTATTTTAGTGTTTTGTGTGATATTTACAAATATATCTCATACTTTTAGTACATTCAATAGTAAATCAAATGAAAAATTAACTTATCATCTCCCCTGTACTTATTTGGACTTGGTAAACCACTTTAACGGGAAAAGTATGGAGTACATAGTAACTAATAAATACTTTGTAAATGATGAATCCTCTGTAACCGATATTTGTAACCGTTACTTAAGAATACCTGTAAAGGTTGTAACCGTTGCTGCAGAGTATCCATTTAGCACATAACTATTTTTATTTTACTCGAATGAATTACACTAACTAATGACGCACAGACAGCTGTTGCAGAGATCACTTGATCACTTCTGTTGTCTTCCATTTGTCGGAGATACGTCCCCTTCAGGTCTTTTCCCTCGCCCGACTCGCTTCCTCGTTTTAGGTTCCCTCTCGTTATCAGTCTAAAATGTAATAGTTAAAAATACGGTTTTTTTATAAACTTTCTTTCCTTGCTCACCCTGTCGTTTATGTTTTTTTAGAACATGGAAAAGTATCGAGTAACTAGTAACTAATAAATACTTTGCAAATGATGAATCCTCTGTAACCGATATTTGTAACCGTTACTTAACAGTACCTGTAAAGGTTCTGACCGTTGCTGCAGAGTACCTATTTAGCACATACCTATTTGTATATAACTCGAATGAGCTACACTAACTAATGACGCACAAACAGCTGTTGCAGAGATCACTTGATCACTTCTGTTGTCTTCCATTTATTGGAGTTATGGAAGACAAGACCACATAACGTCCCCTTCAGGCCTGTTCCCTCGCCCGAATCGCTTCCTCGTTTTGGGTACCCTCTCGTTATCAGTCTAAAATGTAATAGTAAAAAATACGGTTTTTTAACTTTCATCCCCTCGCTCACCCTGTGGTTTATGTTTTTTTGTACGTATTGATTATAAAAAGGCATCTTTTAGTATCTCGATGTTTATGTTTCAAGCATTGTAACTGTTTATTTATTTCGGCTCGTTGTATCTTACCTTTACGCTGCTAGATAACCCACAATTTGAGAACCATGATTTTACTCCATTTTGTTTACTCTTTTATTCTCAAGAGTCTGGTACATTGTGAAGATCCTGTGATTCTTCTGTTGAGGTATAGAAATTTCAGGCTGTACTGCGTAGCAAACATATCATGTGAATCATTATCCTATGTCAACATTTAACCTCTCCCCTGTATACACATTCTCCCCTCTTGTTTTAATTTAGTCTAGTATGTTAGTCAATTAAACATTCATGATATTTCGTACTGGTTATATGGTCTAATAAATCATTTTTAATTCTGTTCATAATATTTTTTAATTCATATAACTATGATACAGAAAGAATAATATGATTTCACTATTAGAATACTAAATTGTGAGTATTGCATATATACTCTTCATCAGGTACTAAAAACACCAAAGGCATAAGGTTAAACATGTATATTTAACAGTATATTACGTATGTGGAGATAAATTCTCCAAGTCACGGATAGTAACTGCCTACCTTATACGCTTTACAATTACCAGCACGCACCTGAAGTATGAGTATATTACGTATGTGGAGATAAATTCTCCAAGTCACGGATAGTAACTGCCTACCTTATACGCTTTACAATTACCAGCACGCACCTGAAGTATGAGTATATTATGTATGTGGAGGTAAAAATTCTCCAAGTCACGGATAGTAACTGCCTACCTTATACGCTTTACAATTACCAGCACGCACCTGAAGTATGAGTGTATATTACGTATGTAGAGATAAATTCTCCAAGTCACGGATAGTAACTGCCTACCTTATACGCTTTACAATTACCAGCACGCACCTGAAGTATGAGTATATTACGTATGTGGAGGATAAATTCTCCAAGTCACGGATAGTAACTGCCTACCTTATACGCTTTACAATTACCAGCACGCACCTGAAGTATGAGTGTATATTACGTATGTAGAGATAAATTCTCCAAGTCACGGATAGTAACTGCCTACCTTATACGCTTTACAATTACCAGCACGCACCTGAAGTATGAGTGTATATTACGTATGTAGAGATAAATTCTCCAAGTCACGGATAGTAACTGCCTACCTTATACGCTTTACAATTACCAGCACGCACCTGAAGTATGAGTGTATATTACGTATGTAGAGATAAATTCTCCAAGTCACGGATAGTAACTGCCTACCTTATACGCTTTACAATTACCAGCACGCACCTGAAAGTATGAGTATATTACGTATGTGGAGGTATGTATAGTAACTGCCTAAACGCTTTACAATTCACAAGTGACGGATAGTAACTGACTACGCTTTACAATTACCAGCACGCACCCTAAATTCTCCAAGTCACGGATAGTAACTGCCTACCTTATACGCATACAATTACCAGCACGCACCTGAAGTATGAGTATATTACGTATGGAGATAAATTCTCCAAGTCACGCCTATCTTATACGCTATGAAGTATGAGTATATTACGTATGGAGATGTGGACTGATATATATTTAGTATATATATAAAGTAGTGAGTATACTGTATTACGGAGGTGGTCTTCAGTAGACTTGCTCTGTGTAGTGACTTAGTTTGATGGTTGCTCCAGTTATTTTGCACATATAGTTCTATTTCTAAAACACACAACGATAGAAAATTTTCGAATCCCATAACACAACATTTTACATGTATTATATATATATATATATATATATATATATATATATATATATATATAGTTAAAAGAATTTGTAGAAAAAGATATAATTATATACAACTCAGTATACTATAGGTCTAGAACGCACCAGGATAAATCGTTATTAAATTAAATGAATACATAAAGCTACGTTTAGGTAAAGTATCAAAACAGTCAAACAGATTGTGTGTGATAAACCAATCACAACAACACATATTAATTGATCTGTGTATCATGTTCGAGTGGGTTATTGTTAAAACAATACTATACACATAATATCAAATGCATAGTTTATTATGATAGAATAGATTAAAATTTTTAAAACTATCGAAACTTTTTTAGTGTGTAACATTTATTTCTTTTTGTTCGAGAATAAATTTTAAAGATGTGAATATACGAAGATTAATTATTTTTAGAACAATTATTATTTATTTTATAACTATCACCATGTGTGTAATAATTCTGGAAACACATTTTTTTGAATACTCTACAATCATATATTACTTCACTTACGTCGAAATTGATAAGCTTACCATGTACTCTTCAAACGGAAAATCAATAACGAACTCTTAGCACAATGACCATAAATAGACTCTTCACCTCCCTACAAAGGCCAAGCCTCTATTAAACCAAGAACCCTTTTGCAGTAGGATGAGAGTAAAGCGTACTCAAAATAGTTACATCACCACAACCATAGTTAGCTCAGTTCACTCGTGAAGGTGAACTGCTGCAAGTTAAACCTTGGCTTTCGCTCGTAGAGACAACACAACCCTAAAACTCGTAAACGCACTGTTCATGAATCCGTTGATTCAATGTATGACAATTTATTTAGTCACAAAAGCTGTTAATTTATTAAATATGTTTATTAAGGTATAATATCATATTTAAAGGCACGACTATCGGTAAATGTTTATCAATTTCTATCAAGTTTGATATAGAAACATTATATGCAACCGCATTGGAATTCTTGAAATATATTGATACTGTTAAGGAGACAATCTCTTTCACAACTTAAATCGAAATATGTGCAAAGTCAGTAACCACATAACTAAGAAAACAATAAGTTTATTCAAAACCATATTTTAAATTGGTGTTAGTAATTTTTCGCATACTAAAACATTATTGAACAACGTGAGCAGAGTATTTTTTTACATGTGAAGTAAAAATTAAAAGCTTAAATATTAATTGTAATTGTGGAATAATACACAGACATGTTACTCCAAGATCTACTTTAATGTACATAGTTTATTATAAATCTTTTATCACTGATTTCCCAAAGATTCGAAAGAGTAAATTTTCATGATCTTAAATGGGCATTAGATATCCAAAAACTATATTGTTTGGTGTATGACGTCTACTTAACGGAGTTCCATCTTGTTTTTTTTTTACTAAAGTCTACTCGTTAGTTAGGCATTTTTGCTTTTAAATACGACAGCATAATCGTCCCACAATAAAACTTCACCATGTTATTCTGCACCTTCTGCTGCGCTTGATCCAAAAGTTGGTCTAAAAACACAGTGGCAGCATCCACCAGCTCCTGGTCTGCTGACTTCTCCCCGTGGCTGTGGTAATTCCCACCTTCCGACACAAACACCGGTGAGTGCAGCTCTATATTACCACAGTTCCCAGTCAGTACCATTACCATGTTGCTAAAATACTTTACACTCTGGAGAAAATGTTGCTTTTTTAAAAAGCTGCAATTTTATCATGCTACATTTCTAAGGAGATTTAGTCATACAAACTGTACACATTTCCAAAAACTTTTAATATAAACTTTTACAATATTTTCATATCAAAAGTATACAATACAGTCGCGTTTATGAACTATGAGAATATATTCAGTGGAAATTACAATATAATTGATAATGTAGATAGTTACATTGTGTTTGTCAGCTCTTGGTTATGTGGTTGGATGGAAGCTTGAAAGTTTAATTGCTACAACGTATCTTCAAAGGAGCAGCTTCCTTCCCATTTACACATTTCGTATTTCACTAATCTGTAGTACTATTTTTTTAAAGGAAAGTACTATAGACATAGAGAAATTCATATGTTTAATTCTTACCTTTTTGCTGCTTTGCCAAATGGTTGGCTTTGGATACTACCCATGAAACCTCAAGGTAAATTGTTTATTAGCTTATTCATTTCACTTACAATTTTCTAAAAAGTTTTCACACAGTTCTTTTATCTTCGATAAAAAAGTGTTTATTTCCTTAAGTACTTCATTGTTAATTTTATTCAACAAATCAATTAGAGCGTTTCTATACTGCTGGAATACTATTTTTATTTTCAATTTAAAACCTCCTTGTCTAACATAGATATATGTTGAACATTCTACTAGCACGTGTTCTAAAATGTCTTCCTTATCCATTGTACAATTCAAACAAAGTGGTGTAGCGTAGCACTTTATATTATAAACAGATGAATTTACATTGGCGTGTCCTATTTTTATTACACTCAAATTAAGTATCTCCCATCTGTCACACTGCAATGTTTAAAGCATGGATATATAGTAAATTGATTTAAAATTTGTTTAAACCGAATGGCCTTTTGAGATTGTTGTAGTAGTTTAGTAACACCATTTCTTAAAAGTTTTGAAGTCAACGATTGATGAACTCAGATCTTGTATTTGTACCTAGTAATCGACTTTAAACTACGCCTAATTTGGCTATTCACTAGCTAGATCAGCGACATAGCTGGAGCATTTTTCGGCAAAGGTGTCGAATGCTTACCATCCATTATGTTTGTAAAAACGGATCACTGAGATCAAGTGCATGGAAACAACTTACCGTACAATACTAACGAAGAAGAAAACAGGGAATGGATGACGTGAGAGAGAGAGAGAATCTGAGGAATGGAACTACTAACTGATGAACATAGAATCAGTTTTTAAATACATAAGCAAACATTTTAACATCTGCCCTACAGCCTTGAAATGAGTGTGTTTATTTAATGGAATTTAATTGCTTTTATTCCAAAAATAATACATTACTGAAGCCACACTAAGTACAATATTCGTCAGCGGAGCTTCATTCAATTGCCTCTCAAGTCCTTCATGTATTACTTTTAAATGAGTTGTAATATATTGTATTTCATAAATCGTTGAAGTTATGAATCAAGGATCAATTAAAAATGTTTAGTCCTCTTTTACTATATATAATACATACCATTCATAATTTTATGACATATTTAAAAGTACTATTATTAGGTTTTAAAATAAAACTAAAAAATTTAAACAAAAAAACGAATATAAAAGGTCAGTGGTAATTGGCAGGGTAATCTGACTCATTAGTATTATTATCTATCATTATAAATCTATGTAATAATCCATGAAGTTTTTAAGCACTGGGAAAAGATAGACAAACATTATGTACAGTGCAAAGAAGTTATGACAAAATATTAAATTCCATGCAGTATCAATAGCCAGTAACCAACATTTGAGTCTTACACACAAAGCTGATTTGAGGTGAGTTGAGGCAATCTCAATTAGTCATGAGTCTATTACGCTTATTGTAACTATGTTGATGTTGATGTGACTACCTCTTTTGGCGGGCTATCAATTTATGTTTTACAAAGGGGGAAAACGATTCGCGTCACGGAACGTATCGTCACGCTTGTTTCCTCTGTAGTCACTAGGGGCGGAATTATCACGGCCAATTTGATGTCAGGGAGTGCGTTTCTCCGTTCAGTGGCTATCCAGGCGTGCTAGTGAGAGGGTACTGTCGCTCCTTGTGAAAGAGACTACTTCATTTGGCTGGCTATGGATGTACGTTTTGCACAGGGAAAACTCTTCCGTTTTGCATCACGCATGATTATGTGTATGATTATGATTATGTTAAAACGTGATAAAACCGTTTTATAAAATATGATCTTAAATTTAAAAAAATTTGACATTAATAAAAAATTTGTTAGGAGAGATTAAAATTAAAATATAAACCACATTAATATTAATAATATACAACATACATGATAAGAAAACGCTTATATAATCGAGTAGTATTTTACAATGATTTGTTTTATAATTGTTTCAGTTATTATTATTATTATTATTATTATTATTATTATTGACGTAAATTTAAAATATATTGCATCATCTGGCTCTATCCCTGCTTCTACAGATTCTTCAGAAAGAAAAACATTGTATGGTAAAATACTGGTCTGAATAAATCTACGAACTACTAATCTATTTATAAATTAATATAACGTAAAATTGATGGACTTATTGCATCATTAAATAGCATTAAAGGTCATTGGGTCTAAATTGAATTTCAGGACGATTAATATTAATTTAAATCCAGTAAACTACTAGTTTCGTTATTGTAAAAAGGACTAAAAATAAACTGATTAGATATTTTTTAGGTATCAAAACCATAGTGTAATTCAGTCCTATCTTTTATGTTGATTGATAACAACAATCACATTGTGTCTTACATTAAATTCACTTAAAAAAATTGCGTAAAAACCTATTTTAACACAAATTTAACTGAAAAAACGCCAAAGACATTAATTGACATTTTAAAGTCAAAAGATTAAAAAATAAATAGTATGGGATATGAAACCATAATAGATGATGTTTTCACAAGGTATTTAGCAAGATTTTATTCCAGTTATTATAAACCCATAATTTCATTTTTATAATATCATGACAATGAAAATGAAGTAATTAAATCGGGAATACAAGGTTATAATGAAAATGACACTAACTAAGTTGTATAAACTAATACAAACGACAACAATGAAAACTTATTAATATGTATTACTTTAATATTTAGAAGTCAGTTATCATTGAATTAATAGAAAATATAAAAATTCTTTAGGTAAAGGAATTGAATCTCCCATATTATTATAAAATATAAAAAAATATCCATTTAATAATTAGCAAACTAACTTTTTCAAGATATATATTCACAGCCCTTTATAACAAGTAGTCACTTCCTCGATCAGTCCCTCGACTGCCTTTCCATTTTTGTAACTGTTGTGATGTATTTATGTTCTAAATATTCTGTGTGTGAAATGCTACCATTCTTACTTTATAGCTTTCTCCAATACATGAATTTGATTATATTCTTGTCAAATTTTGTCTTTGTTATATCAATGTTTTGTGTTATGCTGGATGGAATGTGTTCAACCGTGAATGTGGATATTTGGATATTCAAGCTTCGTGATTAATAATATTATCTTTATAACTACAGTATTGTCCTTAATTACATATATATGTTGAAAATTATGTCACTATAATTAAAAATATACTCTTAGTCATATTTATATACAAACAAACTTTTACGATGTTATTACCATAAATACTGAAATTGCGTTTACAGAACATCAATCCTTTTCATTTCGACCATTTTTATTGATTAAAAATAGTCAATGTATTCAAATATAAAAATGGATAATACTCATAAGTCTAACAATATTAATATAATATTGCTAAGCATGGCATATCATATTTAAGCCATATATACAGGGTGATTCAAAACTAAACGGCAATCTCTCGGGAGCTTATTCTATAGCTAAAAACAAGTAAAAAAGTTCATATAACCATATGCCCGGAAACGCTTCGGTTAGCGAGTTACGCCTAGCGAAAGATTTCGCCCGGATTTCAAAACCCTTGGTGAAGTCAGGCCGTATAAAAATGGTAAAGGTAGTTTACAAAGATACAAATACGATTGTTTTTTATGTTTTTATATCTGAAAAATTTATTAAAATTCGTCCCAGAGCTGTAAATGCAATATTTTCAGAGATTATCTTACGTAAAACACAAGAATTGGTGCAAAGAAATAACACATTTTTGTGTTTAACGTAAGATTACTTCCATAAATGTTAAATAAAGGTCATTTTTTTTCTTAAACAGATTTGTAGAACATTTAATTTCTGAAAAGATTCATGTGAATTACTTAGACAAAAAATTAATAATAGGTATTGAAATTTTAGCTTTATTTAAAAATAAAACAGACGCACAAAAATGCATATTCCTTATCTGCATAAAATATTAACTAATGTTTAGGTTGTGAGTAACAGCTGATCATTTATTCTAGACTGAACATTAACATAAAATGTATTTAACTTTATAAAACTGTAATAATCACCTATAATAGTTGCTCAAAGTGTCCTCCGTTGATAGCAATGCACGTTTTCGCACGACGAATCCACTCTTTTCTAGCGCGTTTCATAACGTTTGGAGCATTCTTGATAGTTCTGCCGCCTCTGTAATGTGATTACGTAACTCCTCTATGGTGTTAATCCGTTTTGAATAAACAATTGACTTCATCCAACCCCATAAGAAAAAGTCTGCTGGCCGTGAGGTCAGGAGAACGTGGTGGCCATTTTACTGGTCCATTTCGACCAATCCATTGTCTACCGTATGTATCATTTTAAATAGTTTTTTCACATCATTAGAAAAATGTGGAGGTGGAGGTGTGGAATAAAAACCATGCATTTATTCTGTTTTTTTAACAGGAATATCTTCCAAGAGGGTAGGCAGGTTTGTTCTTAAAAAATTTAAGTACGCTACTCCATTAAGTCGATTAGGGAGGAAAAATGGACCAATCAAATTATATCACCCATGAACACCAAGCCATACATTGACTGAAAATGTATGTTGAAAATGCCTCGTCGCAGTTTCATGTGGGTTGTCGTACGCCCCAAGTATGGGTATTACGAAAATTTTACAATTCCATTTCTAGTAAAACAGGATTCATCAGTAACGAGAATACGCCGAAGAAAATACTGATGTCGTAAACAATTTCTTCTTAACCAGCGGCAGAACATCTTCCGTTTATTAAGATCTTGCGGGTAATAAGTCTTGAACACGTGTTATATGGAATGGGTACAAACTGTGCTTCATGAAGTGTCCGCCATACGCTTGACTGGCAAATATTTAACTGACGTGATAATCGTCTGGTGCTTGTGGTTGGTGATAATATTCTACAGCATTTATTATTGCTTGTTCATTATTATAGTTCCTTGCGCTACGTTGACGACCAGTATCTATTCGCTCTTCGGTTTAAAGCTACCAGTTTCTCTAAGTCGTCTCTCCACAGCTTCAAATGTTTTGCGATCAGGGTTTTGTTCTTCGATGTGGAAAGTGTATCACGATATTCCTGAACTGCAGCTAAACCATTTTGTTAACTTTGCCGTAAATCAGTATCATGTCCGTATACTCTTCAAACGAATACATACCATTTACATTATCTGCCATTATTTACTAAGATAATTACATACACTTTTATACAAATATTTAATAAAATATTTTAAAAATAAATATTTTATAAAATATTTTATACACTTGTATAAAATATTTCCAAATAATCACAGGATCTCACAAAATACAATCTTCACACGCCACAATACAAAAACCTCCATAAAGGTTATTCAAATATTACTTCATGAACTTAATTGTTGATCAGCTGATATTGCCAACCTTTGCAAAGAAAATATGACGATAAAAAGTGTTGATTAAATGATCAGCTGTTACTCACAACCTAAACATTAGTTAATATTTTATGCAGATAAGAATATGCATTTTTGTGCGTCTGTTTTATTTTTAAATAAAGCTAAATTTCAATACCTATTATTAATTTTTTTCCTAAGTAATTCACATGAATCTTTTCAGAATTAAATGTTCTACAAATCTGTTTCTGAAAAAAATGACCTTTATTTAACATTTATGGAAGTAATCTTACGTTAAACACAAAAATGTGTTATTTCTTTGCACCAATTCTTGTGTTTTACGTAAGATATCTCTGAAAATATTGCATTTACAGCTCTGGGACGAATTTTAATAAATTTTTCAGATATAAAAAACATAAAAAACAATCGTATTTGTATCTTTGTAACTACCTTTACCATTTTTATACGGCCTGACTTCACCAAGGGTTCTGAAATCCGGGCGAAATCTTTCGCTAGGCGTAACTCGCTAACGAAGTGTTTCCGGGCATATGGTTATATGAACTTTTTTACTTGTTTTTAGCTATAGAATAAGCTCTCGAGAGATTGCCGTTTAGTTTTGAATCACCCTGTATATATATATATAAAGTATATAAGATAGGTGAAGATAGTTAAGTTTATTTAAACAGTTTTTTTAGAATTCCTTTTTTATCTAACTAATGCCAGTATTTCTACATAATAGTGAATTTATTTTAGTGTTTCGCTTTATAAATATATATAGTGGTGTGATTACCTTTTGTTTATAAGGTTTTCTTACCATTATATTGGTAGTAATTGGCCCTCCTATCACATGTTATAACAGCAAACAAAATTCATCACCAATAATTGACATAGCTACAACAGAACAATAAATTGTCCTGCATTCCTCTACTACGGACTACTCCAGTATACGACACAAAATATAAAGTCGACAGTAATGTTGAATTACACCATTACTTTCACTAAAACAGGGTAAGATCAATCTTCACACTATTACAATATGTTACGTGTGACTGTAGTAATGCTCTATATTACAATAATTGCTTACGACAGTGTTAATTTATCAAAGCTGCCTGTGCTGTTAAATTTCAGGAAACAATTCATTCATCAACTACTTATCTTAATGAAAATGCATATAAAGTTAAATAATAAATACATTGAATAATATATATATATTTTTTTTTTTACAATAAACATTGAATCGCAAAAAGTACTTACTCCACCGGGATTTAATGTACTTTTTGCGATTCAATGTTTATTGAAATTAAATAAGGCTATTGCCATTTATACAAATTAAATGTATATATATACAGGGTGATTCATGAAGTTCTCCCCCCACTTCTACAGCACATTTTACTAGTAAAAATAATGAAAAAATGTTATATAAACATAGGTCCGAAAACGCTTCGTTAGCGAGTTACAGCTAGCGAAAGATTTCGCCTGAATTCCTGGGTAAAGAGTAAAATAAAGCCATACTGAACTTTTGGAAAGGTTAATTAAGTAAGAAATATCATGGATTCTTATGTATTTTTACCTGATAAAGCTAATAAAATAGGTTTCAGAACTGTACCTGTAGTAGTTTTTGAGGGATTCAGGATTAAATGCAAAAAATTGGGGTCACAAAACAATGTTTTTTTTAAGTTTGATGTACAATAACTTTGTTAAATTGGTAATAAATACATAAAATCAATAAACATTAATTGTAGATAATTTAATTCTGAGAAAATTGATATAATCAAAGTCTAAAATAAAGCAGAAATAAGTACCAAAAAATCGATTTTATTCAGTATAATACATTACTAGCTGTAAAGAAATACCGTACGGTATTTAGTTAAAATAAAACAAAAACAAAATGTTTGTTCCTTAATGATGAGATAAATTGAGAAAACAAGATTAACTGTTAAATAAATTTGTTTGTAAATAAAAATATCATGTTTTATTACATTGTATTTTTTTTAATTAAAAATTTACATCAAATGTTCGAAAATAAATGAAGCAAACATTTTCCCATTATTGTTTACTAATCATCAAAATGCAGTTTTTTGTTTTATTAATTTCTAAGTTGGTAACGCACGAATAACAGCTGATAAACAATGGTATTCTGTACTGTTACGTTAGAACTGTGTATTAGTGATGTTTTGCAAGCTACAGCAGGAGATCGGGTTCTGTGAATCGTGTTATTAAATGCAATTTTTCTGTGACTTATAATTCGATTGTTTATTCAGCGAAAAAATGCCTTACTTATTTACATCAGAGAAATACGCTGATATGGTTTTTATTTTGGGTTACTGTAATGGTAATGCTAGAGCTGCTGTAGAAGAATATGAACTATGTTACCCTAATAGGAGGATTCCAGATACCAAAACAATTTCAGGAACTTTTCGTACTCTTTGGGAAACAGGATCACTACCAAGTACTAGAACCAATTATGAACGAGCTGTCCAACTTGATGATGATATTGTTGTTAATGCTGTTCATTGCAGTCCAGGTGTAAGTACACGACGTATTTCTAGGCGGATAGGAGTTTCGCAGTCAACGGTGTGGAGGTCACTTAATCGAAACAAATTTTATCCGTTTCATAAACAAAAGGTTCAACATCTACAGCTAGGGGATGGTCCGCTTCGCTTGGAGTTTTGCAACTTTTTGAATATTAATAATCAACTCTACAAGCGTATTTTGTTTACGGATGAGGCACAATTCACTCGGGATGGTGTCAATAACTTGCACAATGAACACTCATGGGCAGAAGAAAATCCACATGAGGTAGTGGAAACAGAACTTTCAACACCGATTTAGCGTCAATGTCTGGTGTGGCCTTTTGCACAATCGGCTGATTGGGACCTTTCATATTACCTGGACGCCTAAATGCTGAGTTCTATTTGCATTTCCTTCAAGAAGAGTTGCCGCAGCTGTTAGAGAATGTTCCTTTACATCTCAGACAAAATTTGTACTTCCAGCATGACGGAGCACCTCCCCACTTTTCACGTGCCGTTTCTGCTTACTTAAATCATCAATTTCCTGGACACTGGATTGGTCGTGGAGGGCCTCACCCTTGGCCACCAAGATCACCAGATCTATCTCCATTGGATTATTGCATCTGGGGATGGATGAAAGACATTGTATACAAGACAAAAGTGAATTCTCGTGATGAATTAATTAATTAATTAAGTATTATGGATTCGGCTGTGCAGATACAGGGAAGTCCTGAAAAAATTAAGAAACGCAACAAAAGCAATACACAAACGTGCTGCAAATTGTATTGATAATGATGGCCTCATTCTCGAACATCTATTATAAAAAGGTGCGTACGGTTGGCCCAACCTGATTAATTTTGCTTAAAACTAGTAATGTATTATACTGAATAAAATCGATTTTTTGGTATTTATTTCTGTTTTATTTTAGACTTTGATTATATCAATTTTTTCAGAATTAAATTCTCTACAATTAATGTTTGTTGATTTTATGTATTTATTACCAATTTAACAAAGTTATTGTACATCAAACTTAAAAAAACATTGTTTCGTGCCCCAATTTTTTGCATTTAACCCTGAATCCCTCAAAAAACTACTACAGGTACAGTTCTGAAACCTATTTTATTTGCTTTATCAGGTAAAAATACATAAGAATCCATGATATTTTCTTACTTAATTAACCTTTCCAAAAGTTCAGTATGGCTTTATTTTACTCTTTACCCAGGAATTCAGGCGAAATCTTTCGCTAGCTGTAACTCGCTAACGAAGCGTTTTCGGACCTATGTTTATATAACATTTTTTCATTATTTTTACTAGTACAATGTGCTGTAGAAGTGGGGGGAGAACTTCATGAATCACCCTGTATAAATAAAATTTTATATTAATATGCAAATATATATGAGAGCAAACTGAACTTAGTACAGTCTCGTTTCATATATTAGGTTCCATGTTTATATTATTTTTTATCTTTGCTTGCGTAATTATAATAGCACGTCCTCTTTAAACGTTTTGGCCTTCTGTAGAAATGACTCTATGATGGATGGACTTTATTTAATTTTATAAATGTTACAAAAAGTAGTGATGCTATGTTATATATTTAATTTAATGTTTAGGAATGAAAACATGCATTAAATTGTAGGTAAAGAAAATATAAATACATAGCATGTAATATTTGTTTACATTGGAAAATAACAAATATAATGCTTATTTCAAGGCTACAACACATATTATAATTAAAATATTCACATATATTCTTAAAAAAATATAATATTAATAAATTTACTTAGAGGTTTTAAGTTTACGCATATTAGAAGAAATATACAACTTTTACTTCAGTTTGGATGTAGAAAATCTGCTGTTGAAAAAAGCAATAACAAATTCAGTGTTAAAAAAGAGCGTTACTCTGTTACTACGAGAGAAAAAGTTGATTCTTCCGCTTGTGTGTTTAAGAAATGAAATGTTACTCTGTCACACCGAGAGATAATGTTAATGGTAGATTTGGAGCCACAATTGTAGGGGGTAATAGGGCTCCTTCCTTCACACACACGGTAGATTTTTCTCATCTACGATAGCACGTTAAATCTTCCAGTAACAATGAACGCTTGTGTGTTTAAGAAAGGAAATGTTACTCTGTCACACCGAGAGATAATGTTAATGGTAGATTTGGAGCCACAATTGTAGGGGGTAATAGGGCTCCTTCCTTCACACACACGGTAGATTTTTCTCATCTACGATAGCACGTTAAATCTTCCAGTAACAATGAACGCTTGTGTGTTTAAGAAATGAAATGTTACTCTGTCACACCGAGAGATAATGTTAATGGTAGATTTGGAGCCACAATTGTAGGGGGTAATAGGGCTCCTTCCTTCACACACACGGTAGATTTTTCTCATCTACGATAGCACGTTAAATCTTCCAGTAACAATGAACGCTTGTGTGTTTAAGAAAGGAAATGTTACTCTCTCACCCTGAGAGATAATGTTAATGGTAGATTTGGAGCCACAATTGTAGGGAGTAATAGGGCTCCTTCTTTCACACACACGACAGATTTTTCTCATCTACGATAGCACGTTAAATCTTCCAGTAACAATGAACGCTTGTGTGTTTAAGAAAGGAAATGTTACTCTGTCACCCCGAGAGATAATGTTAATGGTAGATTTGGAGCCACAATTGTAGGGGGTAACAGGGCTCCTTCCTTCACACACACGACAGATTCTTCTCATCTACGATAGCACGTTAAATCATCCAGTAACAATGAACGCTTGTGTGTTTGTTGAAAGGAAGGTTGTTTGTTGAAAGTTGAAAGGAAATGTCACTCTGTCACACCGAGATATAATGTTAATGGTAGACTTGGAGCCACAATTGTAGGGGGTAATAGGGCTCCTTCCTTCACACACACGACAGATTCTTCTCATCTACGATAGCACGTTAAATCATCCAGTAACAATGAACGCTTGTGTGTTTGTTGAAAGGAAGGTTGTTTGTTGAAAGTTGAAAGGAAATGTCACTCTGTCACACCGAGAGATAATGTTAATGGTAGACTTGGAGCCACAATTGTAGGGGGTAATAGGGCTCCTTCCTTTACACACACGGTAGATTTTTCTCATCTACGATAGCACGTTAAATCTTCCAGTAACAATGAACGCTTGTGTGTTTAAGAAAGGAAATGTCACTCTGTCACCCCGAGAGATAATGTTAATGGTAGACTTGGAGCCACAATTGTAGGGGGTAATAGGGCTCCTTCCTTCACACACACGGTAGATTTTTCTCATCTACGATAGCACGTTAAATCTTCCAGTAACAATGAACGCTTGTGTGTTTAAGAAAGGAAATGTCACTCTGTCACCCCGAGAGATAATGTTAATGGTAGATTTGGAGGCACAATTGTAGGGGGTAATAGGGCTCCTTCCTTCACACACACGACAGATTCATCTCATCTACGATAGCACGTTAAATCTTCCAGTAACAATGAACGCTTGTGTGTTTAAGAAAGGAAATGTTACTCTGTCACCCCGAGAGATAATGTTAATGGTAGATTTGGAGCCACAATTGTAGGGGGTAATAGGGCTCCTTCCTTCACACACACGACAGATTCTTCTCATCTACGAACATCTTCCAGTAAAAATGAACGCTTGTGTGTTTAAGAAAGGAAATGTTACTCTGTCACCCCGAGAGATAATGTTAATGGTAGATTTGGAGCCACAATTGTAGGGGGTAATAGGGCTCCTTCCTTCACACACACGACAGATTCTTCTCATCTACGATAGCACGTTAAATCATCCAGTAACAATGAACGCTTGTGTGTTTGTTGAAAGGAAGGTTGTTTGTTGAAAGTTGAAAGGAAATGTCACTCTGTCACACCGAGAGATAATGTTAATGGTAGATTTGGAGCCACAATTGTAGGGGGTAATAGGGCTCCTTCCTTCACACACACGACGGATTCTTCCCATCTACGATAGCACGTTAAATCTTCCAGTAACAATGAACGCTTGTGTGTTTAAGATAGGAAATGTTACTCTGTCACCCCGAGAGACAATGTTGTTCGTCTTAAACTCATTTACCAGATTCTTGTCCCTAACTCTGATTCACCTTTGGCAGATTAGAGTGGTTTCGCTGCCAACTGAAACGAATAATTAGTGCAACCAACCTTTTATTAGATAAATATATATTACTCTCTTACACGTGACCATAAATTAATAAACTATACTATTACTGTAAAAGAAGAGCTACAATACAGTTTACATTACTATTTTACATTCAAAAATTATAATCTCTATTTATAAAAGTAGTGATCCAATGTTATATATTAAATGCTATGTTTAGTAATCAAAACATGTATGAAAGTATAAGTAAAGAAAATATAAATACCTAGCATGTAATATTTGTTTACATTGGACGATAACAATCATAATGCTTATTACAAGGCTATACCAAATATTGTAATTAAAATATTCACATATATTCTAAAAAAATATACTATTAATAAATTTAGTTGGAGGTTTTAAATTTACGCATATTAGGAGAAATATACAACTTTTACTTCAGTTTGGATATCGGAAATGTGCTGCTACAAAAAGCAATAACAGATTGAGACAAAGTTGATGTGTTAAACTAGAAACTACAACTGTCTAAGAGATGGATATATAATTAATTTAGATATTAATTAAGGTTAATTTTGGATATAAATGTAATATGTTAAACAATTTCTATGCTATTAAAACACATTACAGTTTATAAAAAGGCTAAATTAGATGAAAAAGTACAAGTGAAAGTTGTTAAGGGAATAATTTATTGATATTTACAATGTATAAAAGTTTTAGTAAAATAATTATTTCTAAATGCATTTCTTGAATTAATTTGGTAAATTGAGGTATTACTTAAGTATATATCATAAATTTATGTTGTAATTAAACCTATATGCATAGTGTTTATCAGTTCAATTTGGATATTGCCTTAATCAGCTAAATAAATGAAAATAAAATCTTTGTTTTAATTTTAGTCACACAAATTTGACCCAATATGACAATTTTGGTGTAAGGATATTAGTTTTGGAACATTTTAAAAACTAACAAAAGTAATTAGAAAAAAAATCAATAGTAATTATTGTATTATTTTTCATTTTTCTTAACATTTTTTACATGTAGTAGTAAACCAGTATTTTCACAAAAATGTAAACTAAATGCGTTTTTTATTGTTTTAATTAGTAAAACAGATGTATTAATGAGTTTTAAACTCGTATGTTTTAATTAAGTTTATTGTAGTTAGGTAAAATCTTGTAATCAATACATGCACAGAAATTGTAATGGTAGTTCAGCAATAACATTTTAAATTAACATGCACATTTTTTCAATTATGAAAGGAAACTAAAATATGTAGAGTCTCGTTTCATATATTATGTTCTATTTTTCTACGATATTTTTATATTTACATGCGTAATTATTATAGCATGTCCTCTTTAAACGTTTTCGCCTTCTGTAGAGACGACTCTATGATGGATGGCCTTTATTTAATTTTATAAATGTGACAAAAAGTAGTGATGCTACGTTATATATTAAATTGAATATTCAGTAATCAAAACATGTATTACATTATAGGTAAAGAAAATATAAATACCCAGCATGTAATATTTGTTTACATTAGACAATAGAAAGCATAATGCTTATTACAAGGCTACAACACATATTATAATTAAAATATTCACATATATTCTAATAAACTCTGTTTCACCTTTGGCAGATTAGAGTGGTTTCGCTGCCAACTGAAACAAGTAATTAATGGAACCAAACTTTATTAGATAAATATTATTACTGTATGCCTATATATCAAGCAAACTCACAATAAAACTGTCTTTCTAAACAAAAAATATAATTTTAATTGAGTGTTAAAGTTTATTTGAACAAATATATCACTTGTCAATGTAGTGTTACTTTGTTATATAATTGTGCTCATTAAAATTGTCTTGCGATTTAAGATTAATATTCAGTTAAAGTCATTAGACAAAGTTAACTTAATTCAGTCTTATATTGCGTAACGTTCATATTATGATATAGTTGGTACCTTAACATCCATGTTTTATCATGTGCTCTAATCAATGCATGTTTCTATCAATTACATGTTAGGGAATTGAATCTTTTAAAACATTGTAGATGTAACTGGTAATGTTTCATATTTAATTAGTTAATGCATTTCATTAAATATTATTTATGATACGTAAATAAACATTATTTATTATTATTTTATTTTTTGAATTTTGGGTAAATTTCGTTTAATTTTATGTTTTTGTATATATTTCTCTTATTCTCTTATTATTCTGATATTTACAAAGGAAACCTCATGGTGTTGGTACAGTCAATATTAACTCGAATAAAAGATTAACACCTTCGCTGTACTTATATGGTCTTAGTGAACCGCTTTAACGTGGAAACTATGAAGTTACTTGTAACTGATGAATACTTTGTAACCGGTATTTGTAACCGTAACTTGAGAGTACCTGTAAAGGTCGTAACCATTGCTGCGGAGTGCCATTTTACCACTTATCTATACTGTTCATATTATTATTTATTTTGTCTAACAATGATACAGAAAGGATAATATGATTTTACTATTAGAATACTAATTTTCGAGTATTGCATATATTATCTTCACCAGATCCAGAAAGCTACATGTGTATAAGATTGGGAGTGTATAAAAATAAAGAAATATAATACAAGTGTTAAAGTAAACTCACCAAAGTCACGGATAGTAACTTGAAACGTTATACGTCATAGAATTTCCAGCACACACCTAATGTACAAGTATATTACGGAGGTGTTCTTCAGTGCACTTGCTCTGAGTAGTGACATGGTTTGTTGGTTGCTCCAGTTATGTTGGACGTATAGTTCTATTTCTTTCACATAACAATAGAAAATATTCGAACCGTACAACACAAAATGTAAGATAATAAAACAACTCTAGAGTTATATAAAATGTATTCACTATATTAAAAATATAAAACGTACATAGATAGACCGTTATTACATTTCATAAAGTACGTTTAGGTAAACCGTTAACACATTAAAAAAGGTTGTGTGTGATAAATATATCACGTAAATATATATTTGATATAAATATCATATTTGAGTGTGTTATTGTGATTATGATTTGTTTTGTAACTGTCTCTTTTGGTGTAATAATTATGGTAACAAATTCTTCTTTCGCGTACTGTACAATCACATTATAATTCACTTACATCCAAATTGATAAACTTACCATGTACTCTTCAGAGTAAAATCAATAACAAACTCTTAGCACAATGACTAGCCTCTATTGAACCAAGAAACCCTTTTGCAGTAGGTTGAGAGTAAAGCATACTCAAAATAGTTACATCACTACAACATCCACTCGTGATGGTGAACTGCTGCGAGTTAAACCTTGGCTTTCACTCGTTGGCAACATAAATCTCAAACTCGTAAACTCACTGTTCATGCATCGATTCCCTCCCTCTATGACAATTTATTTAATGAGAAAAAAAGAAAACAGTTAAGCGAGTAAATATGTTTATAAAGGTATATTGTCAAATTTAAATGCTAGAGGTACAGGTTTATCACCTTCTATTAGGTGTGAAAAAGAAGCATTATATGCAACCGCATTGGGAATTCTCAAAACAATAAACGAATAATTGAATGAATAAATATATTGATACTGTAAAGGAGACACTCTTTCAACGCTTGATTCAAAATAAACGTGCAAAATCATTAAGGTATGTGACCTAAGAAATAATAAATTTATTCAAAACCACGTTAAATATAACGTTACTTCTCATATACCAAATTATGTTACCGGTTTTTTGTACTCTTTATTCAACAATCTGAACATGTTATGTTACATATTAAGTAAAAATTAAAATAATAACTTTATAATTAATAATAATAATAAAATATATATATATATATATATATATATATATATATATATATATGTATATGTAATAATGTTGATAATATAATTATAAAAGATAATAGATTAATTTGAGTTGTGGAATAATGCTTCGAAATTTTACTCCAATACGTACGTTAGTTTATCAAACACATTGGTTATTATAGCACTGTTATCACTGATTTCTCTAAGATCCGAAAAACGAAATTACCATCGTCCTATAAAGGCATCGGATCTTCAAAATCTGTTACGTTTCGTGTATGGCAGCTCGTATTAACGGAGACTCGTCTTGTGTTTTACTGAAAGTTAAAAAACATTTTATCATGCTACTCTGTGTTCGTCATACTGACAGTTCACATTAATAAAAGTTCTAATTCACAATTTTATACAATTTTCATACCAAAAGTATACAAAAGAGTCTCTTTTATAAACTTTGAAAATGTAATCAGTAGAAATTAGAACACAATTGATAATGTAGACAGTTAACTTGTGTTTGACAGCTCTTGATTATATGGTTGGAGGGAAGCTTGAAAGTTTAATTGCTACAACGTATCTTCAAAGGAACAGTTTCCTTCTCATGTAGATGTGCCATATTTCACTTACTTGTAATAGTATTGGAAATATATTAGTTTTGAGAGGAAAGTATTTTAGTCATAGAGGCACTCATCTGTTTAATTATTATCATTTTTCTGCTTTGTCAAATGGCTGGCTTTGAATACTATCCATGAAGCCTCAAGGTTCCCTGTTTATTGGCACCTTTATATTAATTTACGCGTAGTATACGGTACTAATTCATTGTACTTATAATCTTCTAAAAAGTGTTAAAACAAATCTTTTAATATTTTATAAAATAAGTTTATTTTCGTGAATCCTTTAATGGTAATTTTACTCAGCAAATAAATTAGAGCATGATTAGACTGCTGGGAATATCTGTTCCTCTTTTTCAATTAAAACTCCATTCACCAATATAGATGTATATTGTACGTTCTACTAACACATGTTGCTTTTATATATTTATTATATTTTATTTATTCCTGTTATTGCACTTTTATATAGTTTATTATTGTTGGTATTTATTATTATATATATTGTATTGTTGTTAGTATCTGATTTTTGTTAATTAATTGCTGTATTTGCAGAACACATCTTGCAGTTTCATTGTTTATGTTTCAAAAGTTTATATTTTTGTTTACATCTTGTTGTTTATAAGCTTCATAATGTTATTGTATCGCATTCTCTCGATTTATACACTTATTCTTTTTTTGTATTTTTATTGCCTTATCGCTTGTATCAGCTATTGTGTAATTTATTGTAAAATGGTTTGTCCGTTAATAAATAAATAAATAAAATGTCTTCCTTATCTATTGTAGAGTTTAAACAGAGTGGTGTATGTATCTCTTATATTGGCATGTCCTATTTTCATTCTATTAAAATTAATAATCTCCCTATCTAGTCAGGCTGCAAGTTTTAAAGATTGGATATATAGTAAAGTGATTTAAAATGTGTTTAAACCGACTTATATTTTGAGATTGTTTCAATAGTTTAGTAACACATTTTCTTACAAGCTTTGGTGATCTCAGATCTTGTGCTTGTACCTAATTAGTCGACTTTAAACTGCGCCCAATTTGGCTAATCACTAGCTAGATATAGCTGCAGAAGTTGTCGAATGCTTGCCATCCAAGTATGTCGGTGAAAACGGATCATCACTGATCAAATAAATAGAGACAACGTTCCTTACAACAGTATTATAGAAAAGAGAGACATTGTGTGAGGAATGCAACTACAGACTGATGAGTGAACATAGAATCAGTTTGTAAATAAGTGATCAAACATAGTTTTCAAGCAAATTAGGAAATATATAGCAATATTTCAACATATGCGCTAAAGCGATTAACTATAACATAAATTAAATTTATATACGTATAAGGTATACATTTATCTCAATCTTTAGTAAATTGGACTCTCATCGCATCAGATAAGAGTTGACACAACTGGAGTGGGTTCTTAAACCAGCGTAATGAACCATATTGATCCTAAGGATTTGTAGACGGCGGATCAGTACGAACTGATAAAGACAGAAGGAAATCGGACAGTATTATATTTTTCTTTTCTTTAAGGTGAAAACCCAACCTCTGACAATAATATGCATCGATAATTACATAAAGAATCAAAAATTACATAATTTTTCTTTTAACCATGCATTATTTGCCAACCGATTCTTTAAACTGATCTGGTTTTTTTAAGCTAATTGAATGGACATGTATTTACAAGTTTATTCAAAATTGTATATACTAATAAAGTCTGTAATTTCTAATTATCATTACAATGTTCAGGTCTAATGAAACAGTATTGAGGGTAAAATGTATTACTCAGACTGTGAATGTTTATAGAAGACGATTAACGTATAGCTGGCTAATATATTCCCGTTGAACCTACGCTGGGTACAGCAAACACCGACATGTCATTATCATTTGAGTAACCCTATGAATGTCCAGGATCAGTTCATTACTAACAATGAATGTCGAGATATTGGGGTGGAAAGAAGGAACGATAGGTCTAGTCTAATGGGGGACTATTGGAGTGGGTGAATATCCCTTAGTGCTAAAAAACAGTTGCTAGCCTGGATACGAGTACCTAGTCCTGCCAGCTTTACCTGGAGAGGCTGGAACAGAGATGACCTTCCCTTCATGAAGATGACATGACTGAGATATAGCCCACCATCCTTCCTCGTGAGATATCGACAGGAGGAAGGCCCCTACCACAAACCTTACCATCTTGAATATTCTGTTGTTTCATGAGCAAATGTCTTTTTAGGACCTAGTAGATTACTTAGCTTCTTGCCCAAAATGAAACAAAGAACACTCACTTATTAAATGTGCCACTCGATGAACTAATTTATTTTATGCTGCAGAAATACTGACTTCCAGACTCCAGACATGTCAGCAGCGATAATCAGCAAACTGGAAAAATGTAGTGACCAGAGTTGATGGAAATTCAGTTTCACAAGAAAATATATTTAACAATTCGAAATAAACAACATTCGTAGATCTCATTCCTTTTTACTTATGATCTTTTTTGTAATGGATTTGTTTTTACTGGCACGTAAAATACATACTGGCGTATAAAATATCTCTTGCAACTCATCAATCTCATTCGAATGAAGTAACACATTCTAGATTAAAGCGAAATTCAGGCACAATGTAGCCCTTTATTACTTAACTTCGGGACCGCCAAGCGTCTGCAAAAACCTTTACATATCACCAAGCACTGTACACTTGTCCAGGGAAGTGAAGAACTGAAATTATACAATTGGCTTAGCAATCTACCCATCAATATGACCAGAATTCGAAAATTATGGTTTAGAGTCTATGTGAAGACTTCCTTGGTTGATATTTGTTAATGACATATTCGATGTTGGTTTAACTACTATTACTACTGACCAAGTCAGTGGTAATCACTATATGGTTACACGATAACGTACTCTCCCTTGCTTGCCATTAATTATTATCTTACAGAAGGCTTTATTCAGTTAAAAACATTTACAAAAGTTATAAAGATAAAGTACACTCTTATAAATATCAAGTATTCTTTTGTAATGTATTCCCTAAATATAAGCACCAGAATTTTCTACTGATACGGCATCCCATCCACTCTGAACCACTACAGATTTTGTTTGGATAAAAGTTAACATGTGAGCAGGAACGCTTCTCTTCCATCTGTCGATTAGCCTGTCAGTACACAGGATATGTTGAGAGCGAATTGAGCTATGGACTTATTGAGGCATTATTGAGTTCGGCGATAGCTCATATCCCTCATCCTATTCTTAGTGAGATCTTTTATGTGACACATGGTCTGGCAAACCTTGTTACGTAACTAATAGGGAATTATTAAGGCCGTAAGATAAAATTCATGTTCATAAAAGATACGAATTGTATGTATAAACAATAAAAATAGCAAATCTTGTGATAGTTAATTTCTATTTTTTACTACAAACGAGGGGGAAACCCCCTGCTATTTATTCACAAAAAAAAACATTTAATTATTAATAATTGCTTTAAAAATATACAAAATGTATGTTTTAAATGACACATTCTCTAGTTCGTTTTATGGTCATATGGGCTTGATGAATACTGCAGTAAAATGAACAAAATAATAATTTATGAAATAGGAGATTACTGAAAAATATTCTCTATAAAACAAATACTATCTTAAAAATTGTAAATGTAAATAATTTTCATTGACAAATACTGTTATAGTTTCCCTAATAGGTTTAATATTAAAATAACTAATGTGGAGTTAATAAAAAAGATTAACTAAATTTTATTTTATCACCTAAATACCCAGTGAGCAATATAAGTCTCTATGATAACACAATACTAGTGTAACTGATGTCGATGTTTGTGGCTGGTGGTGCAACTCCCTGAGAACTGCATAATGTATGATACTCATGGCCCCAATCAGAACTGTTTACTTGTCAGCAATAGTGGTCTCTCTTGTAACACAGTAATGACTATATACCAGTATGACTTATATTACATTAATGCGCAATTTCCTGAGTGCTGCATGTATGATACTTTTGATTTCAATCAGAACTATTTACATATTCGTGGTCTTTCTTGTAACACAAAAAGAGATTTAGCTTCGCATTAACGGAAACGTAACTACAAGGGTAATAATGATTATATATACTGGTAATATAATTTTTAAATACGTTTATTTGACATACATATTTAAGATAATTTAGTTTTAATTTGATATTTATGAAGTGCTATTTTATTTATTTAAACTTTAAACTTAATATTGGATTGATACATCTGTATTAGGTAATTTAAATCTGTTAACTATAGCTAAAACATGTTGCTTTTATTATTTGAACTTAAGCCCCTTCTGTTATATAATTTCACATATTGAGAAACGGGGCAAAAACTGCGATCAGTAAGTTTATGGTGATGCAATTAAATTATTTTGTTTTGTTAGCTTCAATACTTTAGAAAACGACATTCAAAACACATTATATGAGATTAATGATTTATATCATGGAAATGTTGATACTGCCTGTACCCTTGCTGCTCTTTAATCTAAATTCAGCTGTTTCTCTGAAGAGTACACTAAAAATTAACATTCCAATAGCAATTGTATTAACTTATGTAAATATCAGTAGTTTTTTGTTATCCTAGTAATTTTTTAAAATTATTATTGATATAGACCATTAAAAAAATCACACTATTATGTTATCCATCCGCAAATGTCATAAAAACCTTAAAAAAGTTGTGCAATTCTAATTGGGCATGCGATTGCACTGTACTTACCTTGTGCTGAGATAGATGATGATGTGTTTTCAGCAATTAACGATCTTGATGCTTATGTTCAGTGGTTCTGCTCGAAGTGTCAAAATAAATTAGATATGCTGTTTAAAAAATCAAGACTTATGGATGATTCAGTCTCATGTGAGTGGCCTTCCATTCTAAATGTTGTATTGGATCAATTAGATATCCAGAACGATAATAATTTAAATTTATGCAACAGGATGGACTTATTAACTGAACAATACTCAAAGTTAAATGAGAAACTCATGGAGGTGTGCTCTGGGTCTCAGTTTAACTCTTCTACACCGTCCCTAAATAATTACTCTAATACCGATGACACTCGGTCTTCAATAATCTTGAGTAATACAGATAGGCCTAAGGGTAATAATAATAGGTCTATAGGTAACAAACCAGGTTTAGGTTTACGGTTTAGCAAATAACCTCAAATGGAAAGTGAGCCTTTGCATAACTTAAATTCTAACAAAGTAGTACAGTCTCAAACTACCTTGGGCCTTCAGTCAAATTTAACGTGTGAGAATGAAGAAAACAGTTTCCACTAGGACAGAGACTAGTTCTAATGTTAATGGTAATATCCAGCAAAGTTCTGAGCGGATATTTACTAATTCTAACAGAGAGTGGAAAACTGCAAGTTACAGAGGTCGACGTAGTGTAAATAACTACAAAAGTAGGCCTAACATGGTTAAACCTATAACAAAGGTGAAACAATTTTCAGCCTCGGAGACTAAGTCTAAAGAATCTGTTCTTCAGCCTAACTCAACCAGGTTTAGTTACAGTGATGCAGTAAAAACTGTAAAAAGCAATGTGGTGCACGGTACTAGACAGGTTAGTGAAAACATGTTATTAAAACCGGCCAAGAAGCTGTTTTGGTTGTTCCTATCAGGGCTAGACCCTTCTGTTAGCTCAGAGGATATAATAACTTACCTAAAGTCACTTAAGGAATTTGAAACTTTTGTGTCTGAACGACTTGAAACAAGGTATAATACATATAGTTCTTTCAAGATTGGAGTTCCTTATGCCTTGGGAGAAGAACTTATGCATCCCAATTTATGGTTCGAAGGTTGCATTATTGGAAAATACCGTGCTTCGAGAAATAGGCCTAAGCCTACTGTGAATATCAGTGATTCTTTTTTGGACAACAATTCCCAGTCACTTCGAGCTACCTAAATGTTCCTATTGTGGAACCAACTCAACTTCAATGTGTAGACTTTACAGTGGTCCATTGGAATGTTCAGGGGATTCTCCAAAAAATGGACGAAATTATTCTTCTTTCTAACAAATTTGATACTCATGTGATTTGTATATGTGAACACTGGGAGCACAGAGATAACCTTACATCCCTAGGTATTCCTGGTTATATATTGGCAAGTGCCTATCACCGTCCTTTAGCAAAACGTGGAGGCACGGCAATTTTCCTAAAGTCTGTTCTGAAGTTTAAAGAGTTAACCCACCTTGTGAATCTATCCATACCCTCAATATGTGAAGTTGCTGCAGTTTACATTGAGGAAGTTAATGTTATTTGTTTAGAAATATATAGAGTGCCAGAGCATGACAATTTTGATAGTTTTACTGAAGCTCTGAATAATGTACTGAATGTTTTAGTGAGTAAAAATAAAACTAATGCCTCTATTATTGTTTGTAATGATTTTAATGTTGATTTTTTAAGTAATAGCTTGCAGAAAAGGGTTTTAGAAGACTTGTTTGTTAGTTTCAATTTGAGGAATTCTGTGTATGATGTAACTAGACCTGGCCTATATGGTAATAGTGTTGGTACCTGTATTGATAACATAGCTGTATCTATGCACCCGGATAGGATTATTTCTGCCTTTGTGGAACTGATGGTACTGTCTGATCACCATAGC
The DNA here is from genome assembly GCF_021130785.1 of Homalodisca vitripennis. Classification (NCBI taxonomy): domain Eukaryota; kingdom Metazoa; phylum Arthropoda; class Insecta; order Hemiptera; family Cicadellidae; genus Homalodisca; species Homalodisca vitripennis. Next base: position 69,311,813 of record NC_060213.1, read on the forward strand.
GTGATATTCAAGGGTAAACTTGATTCAGTTAATAGTTGCGGTTCTTGCTCTAAAGACTACAGTAGGTCTGAAAGTCATTGTAAAATATCCAGAGCAATTGATGATGTAAATAGTGCATATTTTAGATTACTATTAAGTAAAGTTAATTGGCTAATGTTGTACACTTTATCATCGATAGAAGATAAGTTTGATCTTTTTTTTAGTATGTTTTTAGATATTGTTGATATAGCCTTTCCAATTAAATACAATAGGGCTTGTAAAAGTAGGCCTAAAAAGCCAAAATGGTACAATGAACAACTGAGGTTACTTAAAGAGCAATGCTTGCATACTTATACTATTTTTAGAAGTACTGGTTTGGATTTTCATAGAGATTCATATAGAGCATTTAGGTGTAGATATAAATATGAGGTAAGGCAAGCTAAACTAGCTTTCAATGGTAGTAAAGTTAAGAACGCTATTAACAAACCTAAAGCAATCTGGTCTATTGTCAAAGACAGTTTAGGTGGTAATGAATGCCCCTCTGATAATAAGTTAGACTCAACTTTGTCTAGTTCTGGTTTTAATAATTTTTTTCTTAGTAGTGTTAAGTCTATTGCCCAGGATGTGCCTCAGGCAAAACATGATATGTCATACTATTTAAATAAACTAAAACTTTCTGGTGTAAATAAACATAATAATGTAAAGGAAGTCTTTTCGTTTTGTCGTGTAACTGTTGAAGAGGTTCATAGTGCAGTGTTATCATTGAGTAGCAGTTCATGTTTTGATGTTTATAATATTAATTCTCATATTTTGAAATTAGCATCATCTTTTATAGCTGAAATAATGTCTTATTTGTTTAATCTCTGTATTGAGTGTTGTATTGTCCCACAGTGTCTTAAGTTAGTTAAGGTAATTCCTTTGCATAAAAAGGGTTTAAAGAGTGACTTTGCTAATTACCGGCCAGTGTCGATTGTACCTGTTGTGTCCAAGGTTCTTGAGATTTTGCTTAATAATCAAGTTATGAAATTTTTTGAGAATAATCTTTTGTTTTCTAATAGTCAATATGGTTTTAGACCTGGTAAGAGTACTAGTATGGCTGTAATTAATTTTATGAAAGATTGTACATTAAATGTAGATGCAAAAAAATGTGTGGTTGGTAACTTTTATGATATGTCGAAAGCTTTCGACACTATCGATCATCTTATTCTTTTAAAGAAACTAAAATTTTATGGATTTGATGTTAGGTCTGTTAATCTTATGCAATCATATTTGTCTGAAAGGTTTCAATCTGTGTTTCATAATGGTTGCTTTTCTCAATATTTACAAGTGCATACTGGTGTACCGCAAGGTTCAATTCTAGGACCGACTATGTTTATTGTATATATTAATGACATGCCATCGGCTCTTAGCAATGTCTGTGTCTCATCCTCTATGTATGCAGATGATTTAGCAGTACAAATAAGTTGTTCAAATTTTAATTTGGCTAATCAGTTGTTGTCTCATTTTAACTCAGTGGCTGAGGACTGGACTGCAGCTAATGCTCTCTGCCTTAATATGGATAAAACTCAAAGCATTAAGTTTAGTTTAAGCAACTTTGTCAGTTATAGTAAAGTTACATTTTTGGGAGTTCTGTTGCAATCAAATCTTAAATGGGACTCTCACATTGTAAATGTTTGTAAAAAGATTTCTAAATGTACTTTTATAATTAGGAGACTTAAATTATCTGTAAATTTAGATATATTAATGTCTGTTTATTATGCATACATTCAAAGCCATTTGTCATATGGAATAATTGTTTGGGGCTGTGATAATAATGTAAAAAAGCTTTTAATTTTGCAAAAGAGAGTTTTAAGAATTATATGTGGTGTTAGCTGTAGAACTCATTGTAAGCCTCTATTTAAAAGTCTGGGTGTTCTTACTGTCCCTTTGTTGTATCTGTTGAATTTGTTAATGTATATTAGGGCTAACTTAGATCTAATTCCTACTAACAGCTCAGTTCATGATTATTTTACTAGACAGAGTAACTTTCTTAGAGTTAGGCAATGTAATTATCACACAACAATTAAATCGACATTTGAATTAGGTAAGAAAATTTATAATATGTTACCATATGAAATAAAATGTCTAGATGATAAAAAATTTAAATTTAAGTTAAAATTACTGTTGATAGAGCTAAGTGTATATGACATTAAGGAATTTGTTGAATTTTGCAGCCTATCTCAAAATGTATGAATCTAAATGTTTTAAGTTGTCTTTTATGTAGTCTTTAATCTTAAACTAAATTTTTTAATATAATAACTCATGCCCTACAGTCGATATTATATTTGTGAAATGTTCTTAATATTTTTTTAGTATTAAGTTGAATTTTTATTCTTGTTCCTGTTCTAATTTGACGATGCCATGCTTGTGAAACTTGTATAAAGGCAATAAAGAATTTGATTTGATACTGCCGGTACCCTTGCTGCTCTTTAATCTAAATTCAGCTGTTTCTATGAAGAGTACACTAAAAATTAACATTCAATAGCAATTGTATTAACTTATGTAAATATCAGTAGTTTTTTGTTATCCTAGTAATTTTTTAAAATTATTATTGATATAGACCATTAAAAAAATCACACTATTATGTTATCCATCCGCAAATGTCATAAAAACCTTAAAAAAGTGTGCAATTCTAATTGGGCATGCGATTGCACTGTACTTACCTTTAAATTCAAACCAGTTTTTTTCATTGACAGAATATTTACACGTGAGAGCCAATAGTTATAGAAATATTAGTCCCTCAAACGGATATACTGACATTAGAATGTTAGGAAAGAATATCATGGTCGATAATCATATCTGCGTGTAGGTTAGATAAGAAAATAACTATAGTGTTCGAATGAATGTTCCCTAAATGCTCTAACAAGGCAATGCCTTCAGATAGGAGGCTGTAAACTTATATATATATATATATATATATATATATATATATATATATATATATATATATATATATGTATGTATGTATGTATTGATGATATTATTTTACTACATTATTATATTACTTAATTAAGTATTAATTATTTTATTAAATATATATATATATATATATATATATATATATATATATATATATATATATATATGTATATGTATATAAATGCAAATATAGGTATTGCAGATTACATTATATACTGTAAGACATTTTACAGCATGGAAATTGGACAGGATGTTCACCTGGTGAAGATAGTTAAGTTAAGTTTATTTAAGCAGTTTTCTTTGAGTTACTTTTTTATCTAACTAATGCCAGTACTTCTACATAACAGTGAATTTATTTTAGTGTTTCGCTTTATAAATTACTTGGTAATGTCTAATATACATAACCCAAGCTATGGTGGGAAGATTTAATTCAATGCGAATGTTGGGTTTAGCAAAAACAGTCGGCAATGAAGAACGAAGAAGCTCAAAACGAAGCCCTCCGAATCGTTTCGACATCAAAAGACACCCAGACTACAAATAGTAGTGCAATTTAGGTGAAGAGGTACTCTCATTGTCTCATCAGGTGCACAATTCAGTGCACTACGATGACGATCCCAGAGTACGTTAGAGCTACCGAGTCTTCTACACATAAAACAGCTATGGTGGGAAGAGTTGATTCATTGCTGTTGAGTTTAGCTCCAGTTTACCTTCGTCAGATTTCATATGCTGCGTGTAAGAGGAAGATGAACTGGAACTAAACTCAACATTCACAATGACGAATATATAGAAAAAGATGTTGATAGTTTCAATTAGAGGCTTGTTTAACGCTTAATCATCATCACTGTAACTGTATTTACGAAGTCTTGGAATACGGCGCGTTTTAGAACCAATTTAGAGTGTACTTAGAACAATTTTGTCTTTAGCCACACGACCACGTCTGCAAAGTAATGCTAGTGGTGGTTGTGAGATATACTACTTTTATTTCAAATCCAGTTTAATATTTGTATAGTCATTGTGCAAACAGTCAAGACAAGGCTTTTATAATCTTTATATTATAACATAGTATTTTAATTTCAATCCACCGTAACAAACACATTTGAAGTATAGCATTCATTAACAAGTCTTTGGAAATACACATTTGTATCGAATACACACATAACATAAGCAATACAATAAATTAAAGGAGAATGTAACCAAAATATTAATTTTGCATTAAATTTTAAATGAAACTAAAGGTTTCGCCTTGTGCAAGAGAAGTTATAATTTAAGCACTAACTACATAGACTACCACGATGAAGGGAGATGTGTGGGTGGCGTGACTCCTTTTAAGATTCAAGTCATTTCGTACTGTCAACAAATCATCACTCCTATCATTCAATAATATAATAATTCCGAGCCAATTTGAATTTTTCTACCTCTAGGTTAGTAATTGATTGTTAAATTTTTTACGATCATTGCTAAAATTGACTTGCTGTACATTTGGTGTTTGTGGGATGTATGTCTACTATACTGTTTTTAATACATTTACCTAGCTTTAACTCATTACTCGTAGCCAAAATATTACATTTCGGTTCTATAAAAGTTTATACAACATTTTTGAATTTTGAATGCTTTATTAGTACGTAACTTTATTATCATTTTGATGGTATAAGTACGCAATTTATACAGCCAGCAGTTGCATATGAAACTATCTACGTCAGGGTGTGAGGGACATTAGATATGAAAAGTTTTGAATTGTCACTTATCTCAAGCTGTAATATGGGGCAAATCCTCTAATTATATAACCAGCTGCAATCTAAGAACCCGAAAGACCCTTCTTATAATAGTGTAATTATCTGTCTGTATAGCAATAACTCTTAATATAAAAGTGTCAGAGACTTGAGCCTTGCTACATAGACTACTACAAGGTCCAAAGAAGAACTTAATTGGTGAGATTTTAAGGAATAAAAGTTGACGCTGAAAGAAATTGGCTTGTCTCTCATTAATTCTCACTAATTCAGTAAAAAGTTATACCCAGTTCAGTAAAGAGTTCAGTTTTCGTTATTTTCTGCAGTGTCATGCGATACAGTGTTGTCTCGGTTTACTACTAATCGAAAATTTGATGTTCAAAATAAGAACATTTACAACAAGAAACCATCACTCTTACTAACAATTTCTCATCATTAGGAAAGTACGAAAAACAAACATGAGTTACAAAATTGAAATATAATACGTAGAGCGTTCTCTTAATTAGCTAAATAGTTGATAAATATTCGAGTGTTACATTGTATGTATTTACGTACTCTAAACTATATTTAATGAATAAATAAAATTGAGTATGTTAACTTACCTTAAGTAATTGATCCAACTAACAGTAGTAAGCTATATTTGTATCAGTAAAGGTAACCCAGTAATAATTTTATTATTAATAAAAACACAATGCCATCCTATGATTACAGGAACTAACTAAACCTAAGTGTTAAATAAATGAAAGAGCAAATATATATTTGTATATATATATATATATATATATATTTGTATATGTATGTATATATAAAGTATATATCTATCTCAACGTTTGGTAAATTGGACGTTCGTTGATAAGAGCTGATTCAACTGGAGTGGATTCCAGTGGATTAAACCAGCATAACGAACCATATTAATTCCTAAGGATTTGTAGACAGCGGATCAGTAAGAACTGATAAAAATTGAAGGAAACCGAATAGTACGAGTTATTTATGTTCTACTTTTCATTTCTTTAATGTGAAAACTCCCTCTCATTATGATACACATAGTTATTTTCATAAATAACAATTTTGTTTCTTTTTAACGATGTACTTTTTTGCAAACCGTTTCAACTAATCTGCATTTTTTGAATGCTAAGTTATAAGTTTATTCAAAATTGTATATAATAAAGTCTATAATTAATTTATAATTGAAAATTATAATTTTCAGGCTTGATAAAATATTATTGCTAGTGAAATGTATTACTCTGACTGTGGATGTTTACAGAAGATTATTGCCATCTGGCTGACTAATACCATCCAGTTGAACCTACGCTGGGTACATCAAACACAGCCATGTGACTATTGTCTGAGTAACCCTATGAATATACAGGGTCGGTACATCACTAGCCATGACTGTCGAAATTTTGGGGTATAGGGGTGGAGCGATAGGTCTAGTCTACTGGGGGGTAACTAATGGAGTGGATAAAGCTCTATTAGTGTTGAGTCGCTATAAGATAGTTGCTAGCCTGGATATGAGGAATGCTTTCTCCTGACAACTTTAACTGTAGAGGATGGAACAGAGATGACATCAAGACGACATTACTGAGATATAGTTCACCATTTTGCCTCGTGAAATCTCGAAAGGAAGAGGACCTCTACCATAAACCTTACCATCTTAAATATTCTGTTGTTTCATGAGCTAAGGTCCTTTTAGTACTATTACTGAGCGCGTTCCTTAGCTTCTTTTCCTAAGTGAAAAAACACTCTCTTATTAAATATGCCACGCGATGCAATAATTTAGTTTTCTATGGAGAAATATTGGCTTCCAGACTCCAAAGTGTCAGCAGCAACAATCAGTAAACAGGAACAGTGTAAAGTTGTTACCAGAAATAATGAAAATTCATTTTTCAAGGAAATTGATTTAGCAACTTTGGACTTAACAACTTTTGCAGGTCTCATTCATCTTGACTTTGTTGTGTAATGGATATGTTTTTACTGGCAAGTTAAATATAAAATATAATATTTATTGCATCAATCTGTTTATTAAATATTAATATTGATCAATATATATATGATTGGTCACTTAAATAAAGTAAAGCACATTCTAGATTAAATTGAAATTCAAGCACAATATGTAGCTCTTTATTACTTAAAGTCAAGATCGTCAAGCATATTAACAAACCTCTTCATATCACTAAGCTTTGTGTACTTCTCCAGGGATTTGTAGAACTGAAATTAGACATTGGCTTGACTAGAATTCCAATATTATGATTTAGGATCCACGTAAAAACTTCCTTCGTTGCCATTATTGATATGTTCGATGGTTTATGATAGTTTAACTACTATGAGTACTGAAATGGTAACAATTAATAACTGGTAACTGAATAAGCTTACACGATAACATACTCTTTGTTGCTGTCAGTTAAACATTATTTTAGATATATGTTATATTATATTATATATATGTTAATGTTATATTTTATATATATATATATATATATATATATATTCTCACTTTAAAACATTATATTATAAACCATTTTTTTCCTAATAATATATTATCAAATTAGTGTTTTAATGTTACAAAGAAAATGTTCTGACAAAACTAAATTTTTCTATATGCAGTACTTTTATAAAAATTTCCAAAATAATTGGACAAACCGAAATGGAGAAAATAAAGAACGTAGATTTCCATCATTAACTAGCTTGCACTAGCTGAAGAATAGCCTTAGTTACCAATCTCAATGGACTGTCTACGTATATATATATATATATATATATATATATATATATATATATATATACGTAGACAGTATAAATAAAAAAATATATGTTAAATAAATATATACATTTGTTTATTTAAATATTTTTTTCTTCTTTTAAACAAAATTATCTTCATAAGCCCATGTTTGCCTTCTAATGGTGTTTTGGGTTTGTCGGTAAACAGAGTACTGTTTTGTTCAAGGTAGTTCGTGTTGCAGTAGCAATACGAACTACCTTGAACAAAACAGCAAATGCTATGGTTCACGCTGAAAGAACAAGTCCTTACAAGATGTAAAAGCTGTGAAGAAAATCATTTTTTACTCTATTCAATTCTGCTTGGAGGGTACCTGTTCTTTATATTTTCTTAAAACCTTACGTTGAAAAAAAACGTACTGCTTGCTTATAAATAATTGTACTGTTTACCTTTAAAATATTATAGATATTACGACTACAAAATAACAAATTAGTTTTGTTAAGAGTATGCTGATAATGAACTTTTCTTCCTTCTTTTGGAAAAATTCCATACGTGAAGGGAACCTAATATTTATTTTATTTATGTTATTTATACAGATTTTATAATAATATTTTTTCCATCCTGTTGGATAGTAATTTAGTGACTTTACAAATAAAAGTAAAGAACTAAGTAAAGAAATATACTTTATATCCCAAATCTTAAAATCTAAACATGAATAACTACCAACGTTGCTAATTATTGGAAAAATTAATTATAGATTTTGGTTTTCAAAGGTTTTTTTATAATACTGCATAAAAAATGAATAATTTACTTCTGCATTAATGTTTTTTTATATTTTGTTACCATATTGCGTTGCTTTGAATATCAGACATGACAAAAAATTTAGAATTGCCCATTATAAATATATGTTATAACAAAACTGTTAAATTTGTCATGTTTCTCAAGTAAAAACAAAATTCAATATGAATTATGCAATTGAAGTAAATACATATATTTTAACTCACGTTGTGATTAATATAAGTTTGAGATATAAATATCCTCTTTTGTTGCAAAGCGTTTGTTTTGTGCACTGTTCTTCTCAATCTGTCCATACCTGCTTACTCTGTGAACCATTGCTCGATTTTCAATTGACGACTTAACGTAAGTTGAAATAAAATGATTTTTGATGGCATAACGAGATCTTAACATTTAAGTAGATTCTGCTAGCCCTTATTTTAAAATATTTACAAAGCATGCTTATTTATATAGTGATATTGTTTTTTTTCTTCTGAAAATAAACTATTCATTTATTGTTATGGAATATCACCTAAAACTTAAAAAAATATTTTTATAAAAGTTATGAAGAAAACGTTTTCTCTTGTAAAGATAAAATATCCTCTTGCAACTTAGTCCCAAAGTATATACACCACAATTTGTAACTCATATGGGACCCTAACCACTCTGAGCCATTGCAGATTTGTTTGGCTCAACGTGAACATGTGAGCAGGAAAGCTTCTCTTCCATCTGTCGGTTGGTCTGTCAATACACAGGTTAAGTTGAGAGCGAATTGAGCTATGGGTTTATTGAGGCAATATTGAGTTCAGAGATAGCACATATCCCTCATTCTATTCTTAGTGAGATCTGCCATGTGACACATGGTCTGGCGAACCTAGTTACGTCATAAATGGGAACTTATTGAGGCCTTAAGTTAAAATTCATGTTCATAAAAGATTCAAATTGTACGTATAGAAAAACAATCTTAACATCAAGCTATTTCTTATCAACTTTTTACAATATAATAGAATAAAAAAACAATAATCAAATCTTGTGATAATTAATTTATATTTCGTACTACAAGGACAGACTCCTGCTGTCATTCAACAAAAACATTTTAATTATAAATATTTGCGTTACAAATATACAAAATGTATGTTTTAAATGACTCTTTCTCAAGGTGATTTCATGGACATATGGGCTCGATGAATACAGTAGTAAAAATAGCTAAATAATATTTTTTTGAAATAGGAGATTACTGAAAATTATTCTGTATGAAACAAATACTACCTTTAAATTGTAAATATAAACAGTAGTGTTTGAGGAATAATTGTATAATTAGTTTACGTAATAATTTAAGTATGAGATTAACTAAATTTTATTCTACCCGCCAAATACCATGAAGAGCAATAGCTAAATACTCTCTGATAGCAAAATAATAGTGTAACAGATGGCGATGTTTGTGGCTGGTGGTGCAACTCCCTGAGAACTGCATAATGTATGAAACTAATGATCCCAAACAGTACTGTTTATATCTCCACAATAGTGGTATCTCTTGTAACACAATAATGATTATGTACCAATATGACTTACATTGCATTTCTGTGCAATTACCGAATCAGAACTGTCAACAGCTCCACAATAGTGGTATCTCTTGGAACACAATAATGATTATGTACCAATATGACTTACATTGCATTTCCGTTCAATTACCGAATCAGAACTGTCAACAGCTCCACAATAGTGGTATCTCTTGTAACACAATAATAATTATGTACCAATATCACTTACATTGCATTTCTGTGCAATTACCGAATCAGAACTGTCAACAGCTCCACAATAGTGGTATCTCTTGTAACACATAATGATTATGTACCAATATGACTTACATTGCATTTCTGTGCAATTACCGAATCAGAACTGTCAACAGCTCCACAATAGTGGTATCTCTTGTAACACAATAATGATTATGTACCAATATGACTTACATTGCATTTCTGTGCAATTACCGAATCATAACTGTCAACAGCTCCACAATAGTGGTATCTCTTGTAACACAATAATGATTATGTACCAATATGACTTACATTGCATTTCTGTGCAATTACCGAATCAGAACTGTCAACAGCTCCACAATAGTGGTATCTCTTGTAACACAATAATGATTATGTACCAATATGACTTATATTGCATTTCTGTGCAATTACCGAATCAGAACTGTCAACAGCTACACAATAGTGGTATCTCTTGTAACACAATAATGATTATGTACCAATATGACTTACATTGCATTTCTGTGCAATTACCGAATCAGAACTGTCAACAGCTCCACAATAGTGGTATCTCTTGTAACACAATAATGATTATGTACCAATATGACTTACATTGCATTTCTGTGCAATTACCGAATCAGAACTGTCAACAGCTCCACAATAGTGGTATCTCTTGTAACACAATAATGATTATGTACCAATATGACTTACATTGCATTTCTGTGCAATTACCGAATCAGAACTGTCAACAGCACCACAATAGTGGTATCTCTTGTAACACAATAATGATTATGTACCAATATGACTTACATTGCATTTCTGTGCAATTACCGAATCAGAACTGTCAACAGCTCCACAATAGTGGTATCTCTTGTAACACAATAATGATTATGTACCAATATGACTTACATTGTATTTCTGTGCAATTAACGAATCAGAACTGTCAACAGCTCCACAATAGTGGTATCTCTTGTAACACAATAATGATTATGTACCAATATGACTTACATTGCATTTCTGTGCAATTTCCGAATCAGAAATGTCAACAGCTCCACAATAGTGGTATCTCTTGTAACACAATAATGATTATGTACCAATATGACTTACATTGCATTTCTGTGCAATTACCGAATCAGAACTGTCAACAGCTCCACAATAGTGGTATCTCTTGTAACACAATAATGATTATGTACCAATATGACTTACATTGCATTTCTGTGCAATTATCGAATCAGAACTGTCAACAGCTCCACAATATTGGTATCTCTTGTAACACAATAATGATTATGTACCAATATGACTTATATTGCATTTCTGTGCAATTACCGAATCATAACTGTCAACAGCTCCACAATAGTGGTATCTCTTGTAACACATAATGATTATGTACCAATATGAATTACATTGCATTACTGTGCAATTACCGAATCAGAACTGTCAACAGCTCCACAATAGTGGTATCTCTTGTAACACATAATGATTATGTACCAATATGACTTACATTGCATTTCTGTGCAATTACCGAATCAGAACTGTCAACAGCACCACAATAGTGGTATCTCTTGTAACACAATAATGATTATGTACCAATATGACTTACATTGCATTTCTGTGCAATTACCGAATCAGAACTGTCAACAGCTCCACAATAGTGGTATCTCTTGTAACACAATAATGATTATGTACCAATATGACTTACATTGCATTTCTGTGCAATTACCGAATCAGAACTGTCAACAGCTCCACAATAGTGGTATCTCTTGTAAACACAATAATGATTATGTACCAATATGACTTACATTGCATTTCTGTGCAATTACCGAATCATAACTGTCAACAGCTCCACAATAGTGGTATCTCTTGTAACACAATAATGATTATGTACCAATATGACTTACATTGCATTTCTGTGCAATTACCGAATCAGAACTGTCAACAGCTCCACAATAGTGGTATCTCTTGTAACACATAATGATTATGTACCAATATGACTTACATTGCATTTCTGTGCAATTACCGAATCAGAACTGTCTACAGCTCCACAATAGTGGTATCTCTTGTAACACATAATAATTATGTACCAATATGACTTACATTGCATTTCTGTGCAATTACCGAATCAGAACTGTCTACAGCTCCACATTACTGGTCTCTCTTATAACACAATAATAGCGTAAATGATGACAATGTTTGTTGGTAGTTTGCATCTCCCTGAGTATTGCATAATACATAACACTCTGGTCCCAATCAGAACTGTCTATAGCTCTGCAATAACTGTCTCCATGATGAAAAAAATAGATATAGCTCCGAATAAACGGAAACACGTCTACAAGAGCTATAAAGGTTCCATATACTGGTAATATACCCTTAAAATATGTTCCGCAAACATAAATATTTAACATTGTTTAGGGTTATTTTTGTGTTTGTAAAGTCGAATGCTATTTATAGAAATTTTAGTCTTAAAAGTGGATGGATATACATCTGTAGTAGCTGAGTAGACCTATTACTATACGAAATAGATTTGTACTTAAAAACTGTTAACTATTTATAACGTACTTAATTGGTTTTATTATTTGACCTTACGCTCCTTGTATTGTATAATTTCATATAATTATGAACAAAACAAAATCTGCGCACATTAAGCTTATGGTGGTACTACTAGGTTATTTCTTGGTAGTTTTATTACTTTAGAAAAAGAGAGTCAAAACACATTATATGATATGAATGACATATCATGAAAATGTTGATATGGAAATGGATTTGTTTTTACTGGCACGTAAAATATAAAATATCTCTTGCAACTCATCAATCTCATTCGAATGAAGTAACTCATTCTAGATTAAAGCGAAATTCAGGCACAATGTAGCCCTTTATTACTTAACTTCGGGACCGCCAAGCGTCTGCAAAAACCTTTACATACCACCAAGCACTGTACACTTGTCCAGGGAAGTGAAGAACTGAAATTATACATTGGCTTAGCAATCTACCCATCAATATGACCAGAATTCGAAAATTATGGTTTAGAGTCTATGTGAAGACTTCCTTGGTTGATATTTGTTAATGACATATTCGATGTTGGTTTAACTACTATTACTACTGACCAAGTCAGTGATAATCACTATATGGTTACACGATAACGTACTCTCCCTTGCTTGCCATTAATTATTATCTTACAGAAGGCTTTATTCAGTTAAAAACATTTACAAAAGTTATAAAGATAAAGTACACTCTTATAAATATCAAGTATTCTTTTGTAATGTATTCCCTAAATATAAGCACCAGAATTTTCTACTGATACGGCATCCCATCCACTCTGAACCACTACAGATTTTGTTTGGATAAAAGTTAACATGTGAGCAGGAACGCTTCTCTTCCATCTGTCGATTAGCCTGTCAGTACACAGGATATGTTGAGAGCGAATTGAGCTATGGACTTATTGAGGCATTATTGAGTTCGGCGATAGCTCATATCCCTCATCCTATTCTTAGTGAGATCTTTTATGTGACACATGGTCTGGCAAACCTTGTTACGTAACTAATAGGGAATTATTAAGGCCGTAAGATAAAATTCATGTTCATAAAAGATACGAATTGTATGTATAAACAATAAAAATAGCAAATCTTGTGATAGTTAATTTCTATTTTTTACTACAAACGAGGGGGAAACCCCCTGCTATTTATTCACAAAAAAAAACATTTAATTATTAATAATTGCTTTAAAAATATACAAAATGTATGTTTTAAATGACACATTCTCTAGTTCGTTTTATGGTCATATGGGCTTGATGAATACTGCAGTAAAATGAACAAAATAATAATTTATGAAATAGGAGATTACTGAAAAATATTCTCTATAAAACAAATACTATCTTAAAAATTGTAAATGTAAATAATTTTCATTGACAAATACTGTTATAGTTTCCCTAATAGGTTTAATATTAAAATAACTAATGTGGAGTTAATAAAAAAGATTAACTAAATTTTATTTTATCACCTAAATACCCAGTGAGCAATATAAGTCTCTATGATAACACAATACTAGTGTAACTGATGTCGATGTTTGTGGCTGGTGGTGCAACTCCCTGAGAACTGCATAATGTATGATACTCATGGCCCCAATCAGAACTGTTTACTTGTCAGCAATAGTGGTCTCTCTTGTAACACAGTAATGACTATATACCAGTATGACTTATATTACATTAATGCGCAATTTCCTGAGTGCTGCATGTATGATACTTTTGATTTCAATCAGAACTATTTACATATTCGTGGTCTTTCTTGTAACACAAAAAGAGATTTAGCTTCGCATTAACGGAAACGTAACTACAAGGGTAATAATGATTATATATACTGGTAATATAATTTTTAAATACGTTTATTTGACATACATATTTAAGATAATTTAGTTTTAATTTGATATTTATGAAGTGCTAGTTTATTTATTTAAACTTTAAACTTAATATTGGATTGATACATCTGTATTAGGTAATTTAAATCTGTTAACTATAGCTAAAACATGTTGCTTTTATTATTTGAACTTAAGCCCCTTCTGTTATATAATTTCACATATTGAGAAACGGGGCAAAAACTGCGATCAGTAAGTTTATGGTGATGCAATTAAGTTATTTTGTTTTGTTAGCTTTAATACTTTAGAAAAAGACATTCAAAACACATTATATGAGATTAATGATTTATAGCATGGAAATGTTGATACTGCCGGTACCCTTGCTGCTCTTTAATCTAAATTCAGCTGTTTCTATGAAGAGTACACTAAAAATTAACATTCAATAGCAATTGTATTAACTTATGTAAATATCAGTAGTTTTTTGTTATCCTAGTAATTTTTTAAAATTATTATTGATATAGACCATTAAAAAAATCACACTATTATGTTATCCATCCGCAAATGTCATAAAAACCTTAAAAAAGTGTGCAATTCTAATTGGGCATGCGATTGCACTGTACTTACCTTTAAATTCAAACCAGTTTTTTTCATTGACAGAATATTTACACGTGAGTGCCAATAGTTATAGAAATATTAGTCCCTCAAACGGATATACTGACATTAGAATGTTAGGAAAGAATATCATGGTCGATAATCATATCTGCGTGTAGGTTAGATAAGAAAATAACTATAGTTTTCGAATGAATGTTCCCTAAATGCTCTAACAAGGCAATGCCTTCAGATAGGAGGCTGTAAACTTATATATATATATATATATATATATATATATATATATATATATATATATATATATATATTTATTATATATATATGTATGTATGTATGTATTGATGATATTATTTTACTACATTATTATATTACTTAATTAAGTATTAATTATTTTATTAAAAATATATATATTTATGTACATGTATATAAATGCAAATATAGGTATTGCAGATTAAATTATATACTGTAAGACATTTTACAGCATGGAAATTAGACAGGATTTTCACCTGGTGAAGATAGTTAAGTTAAGTTTATTTAAGCAGTTTTCTTTGAGTTACTTTTTTATCTAACTAATGCCAGTACTTCTACATAACAGTGATTTCATTTGCTGCATGTAAGAGGAAGATGAACTGGAACTAAACTCAACATTCACAATAACGAATAGATAGAAAAAGATGTTGATAGTTTCAATTAGAGGCTTGTTTAACGCTTAATCATCATCACTGTAACTTTATTTACGAAGTCTTGGAATACGGCGCGTTTTAGAACCTATTTAGAGTGTATTTAGAATAATTTTGTCTTTAGCCACACGACCACGTCTGCAAAGTAATGCTAGTGGTGGTGGTGAGATATGCTACTTTTATTTCAAAGCGAGTTTAATATTTGTATATTCATTGTGCAAACAGTCAAGACAAGGCTTTTATAATCTTTATATTATAACATAGTATTTTAATTTCAATCCATGTAACAAACACATTTGAAGTATAGCATTCATTAACAAGTCTTTGGAAATACACATTTGTATCGAATACACACATAACATAAGCAATACAATACATTAAAGGAGAATGTAACCAAAATATTAATTTTGTATTAAATTTTAAATGAAACTAAAGGCGAAATGTGCAAGAGAAGTTATAATTTAAGCACTAACTACATAGACTACCACGATGAAGGGAGATGTGTGGGTGGCGTGACTCCTTTTAAGATTCAAGTCATTTCGTACTGTCAACAAATCATCACTCCTATCATTCAATAATATAATCATTCCGAGCCAAATTGAATGTTTCTACCTCTAGGTTAGTAATTGATTGTTAAATTTTTTACGATCATTGCTAAAATTGACTTGCTGTACATTTGGTGTTTGTGGGATGTATGTCTACTATACTGTTTTTAATACATTTACCTAGCTTTAACTCATTACTCGTAGCCAAAATATTACATTTCGGTTCTATAAAAGTTTATACAACATTTTTGAATTATTTTGAACATCAAATTTTCGATTAGTAATAAACCGAGACAACACTGTATCGCATGACACTGCAGAAAATAACGAAAACTGAACTCTTTACTGAACTGGGTATAACTTTAACTCATTACTCGTAGCCAAAATATTACATTTCGGTTCTATAAAAGTTTATACAACATTTCTGAATTATTTTGAACATCAAATTTTCGATTAGTAGTAAACCGAGACAACACTGTATCGCATGACACTGCAGAAAATAACGAAAACTGAACTCTTTACTGAACTGGGTATAACTTTAACTCATTACTCGTAGCCAAAATATTACATTTCGGTTCTATAAAAGTTTATACAACATTTCTGAATTATTTTGAACATCAAATTTTCGATTAGTAGTAAACCGAGACAACACTGTATCGCATGCACTGCAGAAAATAACGAAAACTGAACTCTTTACTGAACTGGGTATAACTTTAACTCAATACTCGTAGCCAAAATATTACATTTCGGTTCTATAAAAGTTTATACAACATTTTTGAATTATTTTGAACATCAAATTTTCGATTAGTAGTAAGCCGAGACAACACCGTATCGCATGACACTGCAGAAAATAACGAAAACTGAACTCTTTACTGAACTGGGTATAACTTTAACTCATTACTCGTAGCCAAAATATTACATTTCGGTTCTATAAAAGTTTTATACAACATTTCTGAATTATTTTGAACATCAAATTTTCGATTAGTAGTAAACCGAGACAACACTGTATAGCATGACACTGCAGAAAATAACGAAAACTGAACTCTTTACTGAACTGGGTATAACTTTAACTCATTACTCGTAGCCAAAATATTACATTTCGGTTCTATAAAAGTTTATACAACATTTCTGAATTATTTTGAACATCAAATTTTCGATTAGTAGTAAACCGAGACAACACTGTATCGCATGACACTGCAGAAAATAACGAAAACTGAACTCTTTACTGAACTGGGTATAACTTTAACTCAATACTCGTAGCCAAAATATTACATTTCGGTTCTATAAAAGTTTATACAACATTTTTGAATTATTTTGAACATCAAATTTTCGATTAGTAGTAAGCCGAGACAACACCGTATCGCATGACACTGCAGAAAATAACGAAAACTGAACTCTTTACTGAACTGGGTATAACTTTAACTCAATACTCGTAGCCAAAATATTACATTTCGGTTCTATAAAAGTTTATACAACATTTTTGAATTATTTTGAACATCAAATTTTCGATTAGTAGTAAGCCGAGACAACACCGTATCGCATGACACTGCAGAAAATAACGAAAACTGAACTCTTTACTGAACTGGTTATAACTTTTTACTGAATTAGTGAGAATTAATGAGAGACAAGCCAATTTCTTTCAGCGTCAACTTTCATTTCTTAAAATCTCACCAATTAAGTTCTTCTTTGGACCTTCTAGTAGTCTATGTAGCAAGGCTCAAGTCTCTGACACTTTTATATTAAGAGTTATTGCTATACAGACAGATAATTACACTATTATAAGAAGGGTCTTTCGGGTTCTTAGATTGCAGCTGGTTATATAATTAGAGGATTTGCCCCATATTACAGCTTGAGATAAGTGACAATTCAAAACTTTTCATATCTAATGTCCCTCACACCCTGACCTAGATAGTTTCATATGCAACTGCTGGCTGTATAAATTGCGTACTTATACCATCAAAATGATAATAAAGTTAGTACTAATAAAGCATTCAAATTCCCACGATCGGAAGGTGATGGTACCACATTGCTTCCAATTTTCATGGACTATCTAATAGTAAAATTCTTACAATTCAACACTAAATAAGGTATGATTTTGGTTCTAATAATGGATTGGTTACTCAAATTCTGCCTCTTGAGGGTTGTTATATTGTCGATCTGTGTTTTGCTCAAGTAGCTTTGTCTGTTTTTTGTATTTCCTGTTTTAGGTTAAGATGGTAGAATTGATAAGTAACTTTCATAACACCACTTTTTAGAGTAGGTCGACTCTTATACATTTATAAGCATTAAGATTAAGAACTATAAGAATTTCATATTATGTCACTGGCTACACAATTGGTAAAAGTAGTCGGTCAAAAGCTTAAGCTGTACTATGTAAATGTATTGTTATTCACTGCTAAAATACACTATTTATTTAAATTTAAGGCTAATTTATATCGTTATTTTATACTTTTTAATAATAATAGTTTGATCAAAACTGTTTTTACTATTATCTTCAAAGCTGTGTACTGGCGAACAAACTATTAGAACATTTACAACAAGAAACCATCACTCTTACTAACAATTTCTCATCGTTAGAAAAGTACGAAAAACAAACATGAGTTACAAAATTGAAATATAATACGTAGAGCGTTCTCTTAACTAGCTAAATAGTTGATAAATATTCGAGTGTTGCATTGTATGTATTTACGTACTCTAAACTATATCTAATGAATAAATAAAATTGAGTATGTTAACTTACCTCAAGTAATTGATCCAATTAACAGTAGTAAGCTATATGTGTATCAGTAAAGGTACCCCAGTAATAATTTTATTAATAATAAAAACACAATGCCCTCCTATGATTACAGGAACTAACTAAACCTAAGTGTTAAATAAATGAAAGATCAAATATATATTTGTATATATATATATATATATATTTGTATATGTATGTATATATAAAGTATATATCTATCTCAACGTTTAGTAAATTGGACGTTCGTTGATAAGAGCTGATTCAACTGGAGTGGATTCCAGTGGATTAAACCAGCATAACGAACCATATTAATTCCTAAGGATTTGTAGACAGCGGATCAGTAAGAACTGATAAAAATGGAAGGAAACCGAATAGTACGAGTTATTTATGTTCTACTTTTCATTTCTTTAATGTGAAAACTCCCTCTCATTATGATATACATAGTTATTTTCATAAATAACAATTTTGTTTCTTTTTAACGATGTACTTTTTTGCCAACCGATTCAACTAATCTGCATTTTTTGAAAGCTAAGTTATAAGTTTATTCAAAATTGTATATAATAAAGTCTATAATTAATTTATAATTGAAAATTACAATTTTCAGGCCTGATAAAATATTATTGCTAGTGAAATGTATTACTCTGACTGTGGATGTTTACAGAAGATTATTGCCATCTGGCTGACTAATACCTTCCAGTTGAACCTACGCTGGGTACAGCAAACACAGACAAGTCATTATTTTCTGAGTAACCCTATGAATATGCAGGGTTGGTACATCACTAACCATGACTGTAGAAATTTTAGGGTAGAGGGGTGGAGCGATGTCGAGTCTACTGGGGGGTGACTAATGGAGTGGATAAAGCTATCTTAGTGTTAAAGATAGTTGCTAGCATGGATATGAGGAGTGCTTTCTCCTGTCAACTTTAACAGGAGAGGCTGGAACAGAGATGACCTCCCCTCCATCAAGACGACATGACTGAGATATAGTTCACCATCCTGTCTCGTGAAATCACGAAAGGAAGAGGGCCCCTACCATAAACCTTACCATCTTAAATATTCTGTTGTTTCAAGAGCTAAGGTCCTTTTAGTACTATTACTGAGCGCGTTCCTTAGCTTCTTTTCCTAAGTGAAAAAACACTCTCTTATTAAATATGCCACGCGATGCAATAATTTAGTTTCCTCTGGAGTAATATTGGCTTCCAGACTCCATAGAAATAACGAAAATTCATTTTTCAAGGAAATTTATTTAACAACTTCGGACTCAACAGCTTTTGCAGGTCTCATTCATCTTGACTTGTGATCTTTGTTGTGTAATGGATTTGTTTTTACTGGCAAGTTAAATAAAAAATATCATATCTCTTGCATCTCATCAATCTGTTTAGTAAATGTTCATATTAATCAACATATATATGATTTGTCACTCAAATGAAATAAAACACTTTCTAGATTAAATTGAAATTCAAGCACAATGTGTAGCTCTTTATTACTTAACGTCAAGATCGCCAAGCATCTGAAAAAAGCTTTGTGTACTTGTCCAGGGAATTGAAGAACTCAAATTAGACATTGGCTTAACAATATACCCATTAGTATGACTAGAATTAAAATATTATGTTTTAGGACCCATGTGAAAACTTCCTTCGTTGCCTTTAATGATATGTTCGATGCTGGTTTTTGATAATTTAACTACTATGAGTACTGAAATGGTAACAACTATAAGTTTACACGATAACATACTCTTTCTTGCTGTCAGTTAAACATAATTTTATATATATATATATATATATATATATATATATATATATATAGTCAAAGTCAAAGTCAAAGTGTTTATTTGTCAATTAACAATTAACATTGCATGACAATGGTCAATAATTTACAATAATAATAAAAACAAAAGATAAAATAACTAAACATCTTATTTGTACATTAGATAATCTCTTACAGAGTAAAAACTCTCCATCAATCAAAAAACACTTAAGTCTTTTTCTAAATTTGCTAACAACAGTTTCTGCTTTTATTTCCAGTGGGAGACTATTAAATAATTTGATTGCTAAAAAATATAACTGGTTTTCAAAAAATGAGGTACGGTGTTTTGGTACAGGTATACAGATGGAGTTTCTTAAGTTGTAATGAGTAGGAGAATCAGAGGTAAAAATGTGCATATTTTTCTTAAAGAAGGTTAAGGTTTCGAGTATGTATAGGCTTGGGAATGTAAGAATTTTGTTTGATCGGAAAAAACCCCTGCATGATTGACTTCTTGCCAGCCCTAATACAATCCTTAGAGATTTCTTCTGCAAACGAAAGATGTATAGGGTCTTTGTGTTTTCAGAGCCCCATATTGGAAGTCCATAAGCAAGATGTGGGTAAATGCACCCATAATAGCCAGCCAGAAGAATTTCAGTACTAGAAAAACTGGAGAGTCTACGTAATAAAAATAAGCCGCTGCATAACTTCCCACACACCTTGTCCATGTGAAGGTGAAAGTTCAGGCTTGAGTCCAAAATCACACCCAAGAAGTTTGTAAATTGTGACGAGTTAATAACGGAATCGCCTAAAATAATGGATGAACTTCCACTATCACCCTTCATGGGTGCTCTAATATTAAAATCCAGGAATGTCGTCTTTGCAGTGTTCACAGTAAGGTGATTTTTCTTCCATCCATTGAAGAAGACAGCTGCCTTGTACAAAAATATCATATTCCAGGTTTTCCCTATTTTTATGTGACATATTGAAAGATGTGTCGTCAGCAAATAAGCACAGATTTCCTCCGCTCACACTAGATGAGATGTCATTAACAAATAATAGGAATAAGACTGGGCCAAGGACAGAGCCTTGGGGTACCCCTGACTTCACTGTTTTCACAGAGGATACTCGATGACTCAAGCAACCAGAGTGGTCAACAAAGGGAATTTCAACTACCTGGCTACGCCCCATCAAATATGAAGACACCCAGTCAAATGCGGCACCCCTAATTCCAAGGTTTTGTAGTTTGCATAACAAGAGCCCATGATTGACAACATCGAACGCTTTTCGGAGATCCAAGAAAACACCAAACGAATGCTGACGTTCATCCAAGGCAATAGAAACATGATTGATGAAGTCAAAAACGGCATCAAGTGTCGAGAAGCCACGTCTGAAGCCAAATTGCTTTTCAAAAATGACATTATTATGCGATAAAAACGACAGTAAACGAACAAGATACAGCTTTTCCAAGACTTTTGAAAACGTTGATAGGATAGATATGGGCCTATAGTTTTCGATGTCATATGGGCTTCCCTTTTTCAGTAGTGGTTTAACTATTGCTTGCTTTAGAATACATGGAAATACACCACTTTCGAAGGTAGCCAGGTGGGCCAAAGGCCAAGCCAGCTGCTCAGCAACATCCTTCAGAAGGCTAGAAGACATCCCATCAGCCCCTGAGGTGTCGCCGGGCTTTAAGGATTTTACTACTGCGATTACTTCCCGAACATCTGTTGGCCACAGGAAAAGTGAAGGTACAACTGTCCGCATCGCATGACACACTCGTTGTGGGTCGTCAACATTCCAAGAACCGCCTCCAAGACGTTCGCCCATCTGGGTGAAGAAAGAATTAAACTGACATGAGATAACAGTCGGATCGACCACTAAGGAACCACTTTCATTCTTAATGGAGTAACAGGTAAAATCCTTAGACTTTTTGTTGGGCTGAATGTCCTTAATGGTGTTCCAAACGGCCCTGTTTTTGTTCTTGGCCTTTGTGATGTGTTTATAAACCAACCCAGCCTTAGCAGAGCGAACTCTAGTCCGAAACTGTTTCTTAAGATCACGGTAAGATTTTCGCAAGGGATGTCCAGAACCAAGGTGTTTCGTCAGAGAATACATAGTGATCACCTTCTCTTGGAGCTGAAGCAAATCTTTATTGAAAACCACCTTCGTAAAAGATTTGGTTTTCTGGTATTTTACCTTCTTTATAGGAGCAATTAAATTAAAATAATATGAAAAAGTAGATAGGAAAAGTGAGAACTTGGAGTTCACATCTTGTGCACTAAGAACATTAGCCCACATTTCATTTGCCAACAAGTGTCTTAAAACATGTATGCTGTTATCTGAAATTTGACGTTTGAGTTTGAACTTAGGAGTATTTATCATAGGAGACACATTAACCTTGAGATCACCAACCTGAGCATGGTGGTCCGATACTGCCGTTATGACAACTTGAGTGACCAGCTCACTTGGATTGATGTTCGTAAAGATGTTGTCAATTAGTGACGTAGACCCATTAAACTCCCTGGTATACGATTTTACTGTATCTCTAAGCCCAAAAGAAGTAATGAGATGAGACAGTTGTCTGGCAGTTTCATTATCAGAACACATGTCAATATTAAAATCACCAGCAATAAGAACCCTTACGCCAGATTTCAAAATAGAACTAAGACAATCAGTTAAAGAATTAAAGAACAATTCAATGTTACTGAAATCTGAATGTGGAGGTCTGTAAACAGAGATAACTAAACATTGAGAACCGCTTAAATCCACTGAAACATTGGCCAGCTCACAAGAACCCTCCTTGCAAAATCTCGAAACGTCAACAGCATGACAATGCCTCAGACCCTCGTGAACCAAGATGCACACGCCACCTCGCCCCTTAACGGACCGACAATAACTGGACACGACCCTAAACCCAGACAAAACAAAAATATTCATCTCTGATTCTCTCAGAAAGTGTTCTGAGAAACATAGGATTTGAGGCGAGAGCAGATCCACCATAACCTCAATCTGGGCCAGTTTAGGCATAATACCCTGGACATTTTGATGTACCAGCCTAAGAGTGTCTAGGTGATCGCCTTCATCACCCCGTACGACCCGTTTCCCGAAGAAGCTATAGAACGCACAGGAGAGGGCTCACGGGAAATCTCTGGTGAAGGATCACGGGGAAACCGAGTAGTGGGCCCACAGGAAGGCACAAAAGGATTAGGAGCGACAGGGAAGGGCTGCAGGGCATTGCTAGAGAGGATGGGAGCCACCGAATCGGAAAGTGAGCGTTTAGAAGTAGATTTTAGTAACGTGGAGAGCATAATGTGGCCCAATTCAAAGTTGCCACTCCTATTTAGGTGCCTTCCATCTATAGCAAGGTGGTGCCTACGAATACAATTGTACAGATCAATAAATTCAACATTAAAGTTGTTACACATCAAAAACAACTGCTCGTTAAGATAATCTAGAGGAGGATATCAGCATCGGATGTACAAAAGAATAACCTAAATTTTAAACAAAAACAAAATAACAAAATTCCGTTTTCACAATCAAAATTTTCTGTTGTGCACCAAAACGCACAAACAGCTTCTAATAAAGTTGATGAGCTATCGCTCATGGCTGGGGAGCTCCATCCGGACGTTTTCATAGTCACTGAGCATAGCTTCTCACTTGAAGCGGATATTGTGTTTAAAATTGACAATTTTCAATTGGCAGCAATATTTCACCGAAAACATTGCAAAGGCGGAGGTGTGGCAATTTTCGTTAAGAAAAGACTAATATTCCAACCCTTCAAGGTTGATTACAGTTGTGATCTAGACTTTGAAGTGGGAGGTATAAAAGTCAATCTAAATTCCGTAGGAAAAATTACAATCATTGGCTTATACAGATCCCCAAATGGTTGCTCAATAAATTTTTTTGAAAAATTTGAATCCCTTCTAAATTTTCTCTGTTCTAATTCGTTGAAGTTTATCATTTCAGGTGACTTTAACATCGATGTTTTGGACCACACCAATCCCCTGACCCAGCGGCTACGCGATATTCTCACCTCTTTCGGCTTAGTTTGGTCCGTGAACACGCCAACACGAGTGAGTGCTACATCGAGTACGGCCATCGACAACGTTATTACAAACGTATTAGACGTTTCGGTTTCCGTTCTGGACGCGGCTGTCTCCGACCACTTCGCGCAGGAGGCCGTGATCGGGAATCTCAGTCCGAAGATCGAACCTCTTTCGGTAAATATAAGAAGAGATCTTAAAATTCAAAATATCCAAATTCTTAACAGATTTCTCCAAGAAGAATCCTGGTTTTTTATTGATAGTTTTGATAATGCGGAGGAAGCGTTTTCTGCGTTTACAGACCGTTTTAATTATTATTTGAACATCACTTGCCCTTATAAGTCATTCAAAGAGCGATCAGACAAAAAACACAACACTTGGATAAATCAAAACATTCTCAATTTAAGAAAAACATTAAAATTTTATCATTCAATTTACATAGAATCGACAAATGAAGAATTCAAAAATTTCTTTCGAGCATACAAGCTAAATTACCGCAAAGAAATAAAAGCCGCTAAGGCTCGGGATATCGAAAATAGACTAATGAATTCTGAAAATTTTTCAAAAAGTGCGTGGAATATAATTAAAAATACAACTCAAACACAAGTCCTAAAACATTTCAAACCTAACCTTAAAATACAAGGTAAAATAACAAAAAACCCGCTTGAAGTGGCAAGTGAATTTAATAACTTTTTCTCCACGGTTGCTGGGCCGGACCCATGTTTTAGTGGGAACAGCACCCGAGAGGACTCATTTATGGGACCGGTCTCGTCCATGGTCCTGTCTCCTGTGAGCGAGGCGGAGTTGGTCCGTGTGTGGTGCGGGAGCTGAAGCCGAAAAAGTCGGGTGACATCAATGGGATGTCTGTGTGGTTACTTAAGCGCTGCTTTAAGCACATTTCAGTACCACTCACAAAATTGATTAACCTGTCGTTCGCCCAAGGCGTTTTCCCGTCCACTTTGAAGACAGCAAAAGTCATTCCAATTTTTAAAAAGGACGATCCTTATGTCGCAAGTAACTATCGTCCAATTTCCATTCTTCCGGTCCTCAGCAAAATTTTCGAAAAAGCCTTCCTTCGACGATTAGAAGATTTCTTCAATCGCTTTGAAGTTATTTGTAATGAACAATTTGGATTTAGAAAAAACAAATCGACTATTGATGCTGTCACGAGTCTCATTGATTCTGTTGTCGATGGTTTGGAGAGGCGGGAACATGTGCTTAGCATATTTCTCGACCTCTCAAAGGCCTTTGACTGTGTGCATCATGAAATACTGTTGCACCAGTTATGGTCAAGCGGTGTTCGTGGTTTGCCTCACAAATGGCTCTCGTCATACCTAAATGATAGAGAGCAGTGTGTGCAGATCGCGAATACCCTCTCAGGAAAAGTTAAAATGCCCTATGGAGTCCCACAAGGATCGATTCTAGGGCCTGTCCTTTTTCTCGTCTACGTCAACAGATTGAGTTCATCAATCCATAATGGAAAGATGATTCAGTATGCTGACGATACGACTCTCTGCATTAGATCAAAAACCAAACCAGATCTTGAAATCAAAGCCTTTGAAGAACTCAACTCATGCATTGATCATTTTTTCAATATCAATTTGAAAACAAATTGTTCTAAAACAAGCGTGATTAATTTCTGTTTTCGGCAACATGAAAACGAAATCCGACCAATTGTGATGGTGGATGAAACCATAATAGAAGAAGAAGAATCCACCAAGTTTCTTGGGATGCACCTTGATCGAGGGCTGACATGGGACGTTCACATTGAGAGTGTCTGTTCAAAGGTTGCTTCTGGCATTTATGTCTTACGCAATTTGGCAAAATTCTGTTCATTGGATATTCTGAAGACAGCTTACTTTGGCCTAATACATCCACATTTAGCTTATGGTCTAAGATTGTGGGGTGGCTGTTCTAGATACAAATTTAATAGAGTGTTTAGAATGCAAAAGAAAGCTGTCAGAATCATTTACAAATTAAATCAGAGAGAGTCGTGTAAATTAGCCTTCGGGGAGCTTGGATTACTCACTTTGCCTAGCCTCTACATTCTCGACGTCGTGCTATACTGCCGATTCAAGTGCGTCTCACTTCGGGGTAGCGACGTACACCAATACGGAACTAGAGGCCGGGACAACTTTCGTATGGCACAGCACAGAACTACTGTTTTTGAACGCTTGCCATCTCAGGTTGGTGTGAGGCTAATCAATAGGCTCCCTGAAGAGATCAAACGCGTCAATAACCACAAACAATTTAAATCTCGATTAAAACACTTCTTAGTGTCCAAAGCATTTTACTCAGTTGACGAGTTTGCGATGGGTCGCTGGGATAGTCTTCACTAACATTAAAAAAAAAAATTACAACTCCCCTTCTGATATCCAAGAAAATTTGGCCACTATCGAGAAAACGGCGGCAGGTGGCACATACCCAAAAAGTAATTTTTTATTTTAAATTTACTCGAATATTTTTTTACTCAGAATTAAAATTAATTGTGTTAGTTATTAGATTAGGACTTTTATTTTTATATGACGCTTGCAATACAATTATTGTTAATTGTTTCCTGCAATAAAATAAAAAAAAAAAAAAAAAAAAAAAAAAAAAAAAAAAAAATGTCATTGATATCCTGACGCCTTAAGATGCTATTTAAAATTATCTTAGCATTAGGAAATTCAGTCTTACAAGTATACAACAGCTCAGCCATCCTGTGCAAAACCTCTTTCTTGCCACAACCACCATCATATCCAGCCCCACCATTATAACCCATAGCCACATCATTTGTGCCGACATGAATATAAATAACCGGTGGCTGGACTTGAACATAATCTTTAAGTTTTCTCTTTATGTTTAAAATTTTTGCACCAGGATTTACATCAACAGTAGCTCCCCTATATACACATTGTTTACTTGAAAATCTTAGTAACGAATCCCCAATAACCAGGCAACTTTTCAAGGTAGACGTATAGATATTATTATTATTTACAACATTGGGACTACTCTTTTTATGTATAGAATCTCTATTACTATTTAAACTATTTACATTTTTTCTTAGGCTAAGGTGGCTGTCCGTGAGTTCAGGGTCCTTACTTGACTTACAATTACGACACCGTTGTCGTTTGCTACTATTAGATTCCCTAATGACAGACATCCGTTTCACGTCGCTCTCCACATTCCCTGACTTCTTACACCTCTTAGACTTAATACATTGAGTCATGGCATCCTCTTGCTGGCTCGTCCTCCACACTCCAGAGACACTTTTCACACGCCCAGTGTCATGGACATCCTCCGACTCAAACGACGCTAGTTCTCCGTATTTGTTCTTTGTCTCAACGATGGGGACGGCTGACACGCTGTTAAGTTTATTTTTTGCCTTCCTTGTCCGATTGTGTTTTACAATTGACCATTTATCGCTATCATCAATGGCTTGAGGAATTTCCTTAATGTTAGACTCGATCACAACCGGTTCAGTTGTTTCTCCGATTGACAGATTACTTGTGTTCTCCGTAAACAGCTTGTACCACTCATGGAAACGAATGCCACCTGTCGTAGTTTTTTTGCAGAAACCATCATTAATGAACTTTGTGTTTACTAGTACACTCAAGCCACACTCAAAAGAGTTATTTTGTTGACAGCAGTTCAACTCACACAAGTTACTCTCACTGAACCCAAGATTGCCTGTTACTAGTTTTGCGGCAGACATATTACTGCCGTGGAGTGAGTCCAAGTGATACAGCTTCTGGCCAGTAATGTCGACAAACAACTCTTCTTCCTTCTTTTGGAACAATTCCATACGTGAAGGGAACCTAATGTTAAGTGACATGTTATTTATACAGATTCTATAAAAATATTTATTTCCATATTGTTGGATAGTATTTTAGTGAATTTACAAATACAAGTAAAGAACTAAGTAAAGAAATATACTTTAAGTCCTAAATCTTAAAATCTAAACATGAATAATTACAAATGTTGCTAATTTTTGGAAAAAATCTAGATTTTGGTTTTTAAAGGTTTGTTCATAATACTGCATAAATAATGAATAATTTATTTCTGCATTAATTTTTACCTATATATATTGTTAACATAGTGCGTTGCTTTGAACATCTGACAACATGACAAAATATTTCGAATTGCCCATTATAAATATATGTTATAAGAAAACTGTTAAATTTGTCATGTTTCTCAAGTTAAAGCAAAATTCAGAATGACTTATGAAATTGAAGTTAATACATGTATTTTAACTCACGTCGTGGTTAACCCTATATGAGATATAAATATTCTCTTTTGTTGCAAATAGTTTGTTTTGTGCACTATTCTTCTCTATCTGTCCGTACATACATTTTGTTTGAGTTATGATATTATTCGTAATGCCTGCTTACTCGTGCTTACTCTGAGAACCATAGCTCGATTTTCAATTGACGACTCAAAGTAAGTTGCGTTATAATGATTTTTGATGGCATAACGAGATCTTAATATTTAAGTAGATTCTGCTAGCCCTTATTTTAAAATATTTGCAATAGTATGCTTGTTTTATATAGTGATATTGTTTTTTTCTTCTGAAAATAAAACTATTAATTTATTGTTATAGAAGATCACTTAAACCTAAAAGGATATTTTATAAAAGTTGTAACGACCCTTATTCGTCCCCGTCCTTAATCCTCACACTTTCTAATAGAAACCCTGTCTACCAGAGTGCAGATTCCCTTATTGCCCTTGACCTTTTTATTTTCCGCCTTCCGCTATTACCGACGTCCTGTTGTTCCTAACTTATCTTATCTTACCGTATCATCCCACTGCCCTACGTTTAGCTCTACACCCTTCGTTTTCTTTCCGCCAATCAATCTTTATTTCCGCTACATCTAAAACATCTCCTCAACTCCCCTCCTATCCGTAAACAACCAGCGTCGTCCTAATGTCCCCTGCGTCGTGTCCTAGTTCCACGTATCTCTTTTACCCTGACCTTTGCCCGCACCCTAGCGGTTGTCCATGTTTCCGCTGACCATTAAACATTTCCTTTCCTCGTGTCCTACTAATCCGCTTTGGGCGTCGTCTTCAGGTAATCGGCGTCGTCCTATACACACTTCCTCTTACAATTCCTATGTCCTTCGCTTTCCGACGTTACAATAAGCCCTGACCTATTTTCCCACGATCAGTCCGGCACCTCCGTCACTTGACCCTGCCCTGCGCCGCCGATGAAACTTCCCGTTACCTTATCGCATTCCGTGTCTTTCCCCATAAACCTTACCCTCTCCTAAACACTCCTACATGCCCATCTAATTCCTACCTCCCATATGTCCTGCAGCGCCGCTTTATACAAGTCGGCACATGTCTCCCTATGCCGACGGAACCATAACGACCCCATCCCTGCAATAAAGAATACGGTCGAGTATTCAGAAACAGCAGCGTCGCCATTACAAACAGGTTGGAACAAGCAGACCATATAACCCTACGGATAGATGTTGCCGGCACCGCAGCTAGGAGCAGACTGACAATATTAGGGGTTGTGCACATGCGCCAACCTGGCTGCTATATAAGGGAGCCGATCAACGGTACAGCGCCTCGATCCTCTCCCCCGCTAGATAAATCCAAGCGGAACCTTTCGTCCTGCGCTAGAGAAATCCAAGCGCCTCTATCCCCTCGCCTGCTAGTGCAATCCAAGCGGAAACTTTCGCCCTGCGCTAGAGAAATCCAAGCGCCTCTTCGTATTTCCCTGCTAGAGCGATCTAAGCGGGACCTTTCGTCCTGCACTACAGAAATCCGAGCGCCTCTATCCCCTCGCCCGCTAGTGCAATCCAAGCGGAAACTATCGCCCTGCGCTAGAGAAATCCAAAAGCCTCTTCGCTTTCCCCGCTAGAGCTATCCAAGTTGAACCTTTCGTCCTGCGCTAGAGAAATCCGAGCGCCTCTATCCCCTAGCCCGCAAGTGCAATCCAAGGAGAACCTTTCGCCCTGCGCTAGAGAAATCCAAGCGCCTCTTCGTCTTTCCCCGCTAGAGCGATCCAAGCGGAACCTTTCGTCCTGCGCTAGAGAAATCCAAGCGGACCCTTTCGTCCTGCGCTAGAGAAATCCAAGCGCAGCTAGAGCAATCCAAGCTGAACCTTTCATCCTGCGCTAGAGAAATCCGAGCGCCTCTATCCCCTCGCCTGCTAGTGCAATCCAAGCGGAAACTTTCGCCCTGCGCTAGATAAATCCAAGAGCCTCTTCGTATTTCCCTGCTAGAGCGATCTAAGCGGAACCTTTCGTCCTGCACTACAGAAATCCGAGCGCCTCTATCCCCTCGCCCGCTAGTGCAATCCAAGCGGAAACTTTCGCCCTGCGCTAGATAAATCCAAGAGCCTCTTCGCTTTCCCCGCTAGAGCTATCCAAGCTGAACCTTTCGTCCTGCGCTAGAGAAATCCAAGCGCCTCGTTCATCTCGCCCGCTAGAGCAATCCAAGGAGAACCTTTCGTCCTGCGCTAGAGAAATCCGAGCGCCTCTATCCCCTCGCCCGCTAGTGCAATCCAAGCGGAAACTTTCGCCCTGCGCTAGAGAAATCCAAGCGCCTCTTCGTATTTCCCTGCTAGAGCGATCTAAGCGGGACCTTTCGTCCTGCACTACAGAAATCCGAGCGCCTCTATCCCCTCGCCCGCTAGTGCAATCCAAGCGGAAACTATCGCCCTGCGCTAGAGAAATCCAAAAGCCTCTTCGCTTTCCCCGCTAGAGCTATCCAAGTTGAACCTTTCGTCCTGCGCTAGAGAAATCCGAGCGCCTCTATCCCCTAGCCCGCAAGTGCAATCCAAGGAGAACCTTTCGCCCTGCGCTAGAGAAATCCAAGCGCCTCTTCGTCTTTCCCCGCTAGAGCGATCCAAGCGGAACCTTTCGTCCTGCGCTAGAGAAATCCAAGCGGACCCTTTCGTCCTGCGCTAGAGAAATCCAAGCGCAGCTAGAGCAATCCAAGCTGAACCTTTCATCCTGCGCTAGAGAAATCCGAGCGCCTCTATCCCCTCGCCTGCTAGTGCAATCCAAGCGGAAACTTTCGCCCTGCGCTAGATAAATCCAAGAGCCTCTTCGTCTTTCCCCGCTAGAGCGATCCAAGCGGAACCTTTCGCCCTGCGCTAGAGAAATCCAAGCGCCTCTTCGTCTTTCCCCGCTAGAGCGATCCAAGCGGAACCTTTTGTCCTGCGCTAGAGAAATCCGAGCGCCTCTATCCACTCGCCCGCTAGTGCAATCCAAGCGGAACCTTTCGCCCTGCGCTAGAGAAATCCAAGCGCCTCTTCGTCTTTCCCTGCTAGAGCGATCCAAGCGGAACCTTTTGTCCTGCCCTAGAGAAATCCGAGCGCCTCTATCCCCTCGCCCGCTAGTGCAATCCAAGCGGAACCTTTCGCCCTGCGCTAGAGAAATGCAAGCGCCTCTTCGTCTTTCCCCGCAAGAGCTATCCAAGCTGAACCTTTCGCCCTGCGCTAGAGAAATCCAAGAGCCTCTTCGCTTTCCCCGCTAGAGCTATCCAAGCTGAACCTTTCGTCCTGCGCTAGAGAAATCCGAGCGCCTCTTTCATCTCGCCCGCTAGAGCAATCCAAGCGGAAACTTTCGCCCTGCGCTAGAGAAATCCAAGAGCCTCTTCGCTTTCCCCGCTAGAGCTATCAAAGCTGAACCTTTCGTCCTGCGCTAGATAAATCTAAGCGCCTCTTCGTCTTTCCCCGTTAGAGCGATCCAAGCGGAACCTTTTGTCCTGCCCTAGAAAAATCCGAGCGCCTCTATCCCCTCGCCCGCTAGTGCAATCCAAGCGGAACCTTTCGCCCTGCGCTCGAGAAATCCAAGAGCCTCTTCGCTTTCCCCGCTAGAGCGATCCAAGCTGAACCTTTCGTCCTGCGCTAGAGAAATCCGAGAGCCTCGATCCTCTCCCCCGCTAGAGCAATCCAAGCTGAACCTTTCGCCCTGCGCTAGAGAAATCTAAGCGCCTCTTCGTCTTTCCCCGCTAGAGCGATCCAAGCGGAACCTTTTGTCCTGCGCTAGAGAAATCCGAGCGCCTCTATCCCCTCGCCCGCTAGTGCAATCCAAGCTGAACCTTTCGCCCTGCGCTAGAGAAATCTAACCGCCTCTTCGTCTTTCCCCGCTAGAGTAATCCAAGCTGAACCTTTCGTCCTGTGCTAGAGAAATCCGAGAGCCTCGATCCTCTCCCCCGCTAGAGCAATCCAAGCTCAACCTTTCGCCCTGCGCTAGAGAAATCTAAGCGCCTCTTCGTCTTTTCCCGCTAGTGCAATCCAAGCGGAACCTTTCGTCCTGCGCTAGAGAAATCCGAGTGCCTCTATCCACTCGCCCGCTAGTGCAATCCAAGCGGAACCTTTCGCCAGTACAGCACCTTGATCATTTCGCCGGTCCGGGACCTCGTCAGTGTACGGATCAAAGAAGAGAAGACTCTCTACGTCAAGATCGGCTTCATGGAAAAGAATCATCTCTAGAAGAACGAGCTCCTTGTAGTCTCCAAGATGGGAGACAAAATTTGACCTCAAATTTGACATCCCAGTTGACGAATCCTCATCCTATATTCTCACTTTCTAATTAAAGGAAGCCGGTTTGTTGGAATTTTGAAGAAGAAGGACATGTATTTCGTGAATGTCCAAGACCTAAATGCATACGTAGCTACTATTTCCCTACAGTGCATGATTTTTTTTTATTGGTTGGAAAAAATTTATTTCGTTAGAAAAATGGTCTTATACATCATAGAAAATAGTTTTAAAATTCCACCACTCATAGAATGCAAATAATTTGGAAATTAAAATTATGTTCCATTTGGCAACAACATGCAGTGTGCTGCTCTACAATATACCTTGTTATGCACACAATGCATGCTGTAGCCATATGGCAACGAATGATATTTCATCACAACTTTAATTGTATTTGTTGTTGCATATAAAAACAACACATATTACATTTAAAACACATTTTTATTTCTTATTACTAACATTTCCTTTCAAAATATGATATGTCACAACCTTACATTTGCCTTTGTCTATGTTCGGGCCTGACAATCTCAGTGCCTGACCAGTTATCAAAGAGTATGATATTTGACAAAACAGTTATTTGTTTTGTTTTAAGCACAATGGAACTGTACACTTAACACACTTTATAACAGTAAACCCCTTGCACTGTTCCATTTTTACAACGCTGTTTTTTTTTCTGTATGGTCTGGCCAGTGTCCAATGTTGTCCAATCTGACTTCTTTAGGAGGACCAGAACAAGCCACAGCTTTCTTAGGTTTCTTGCTGGCAAGTGAGGGGCGGCCTCTTGTTGGTGTTGTTGTCATTCCGAATTTGCATAAACTTTGAGCTAGTTGTAACCGGAACATAGCTAGTTTTAGGTGTGGTTCTTGTCTTTCTTTGTGGACCCGGACGTAAATTAACCATGCATTTACAACAGTTAAATCCAGCAGGTGATAAAACAGTCTAATGTACCATTTCTTGCTTCTCTGGATTATCTTATATCTCCCAAGGAGACTATCCAGGAGGTCAACTCCACCCATATGTCTGTTGTATTCAGATATTATACTAGGACAGTTCACTTCCACATGCAATTTTCGAGATCTATCACATCTCCTGACTTTTGTTTCTGGTTCAACCCCTGCAAATGTTGACAGGAGGTTGACACACTTATTGTCTTTCCAGGATACTGCTGCTATCTTCCCATTCTTCATTTCACCCACATACTCCACTGATTGGCCTCTTACCATGGATTTTTGAGTTTTTTTGTCAGGAAGCGGACAGTCTGGTATACGATCTGTTCGTACGGTTCCAACGCAATGTACACCCTGGGACAACAAGTAGTCACAAAGGCTAATTGAGGTGTAATAATTATCAAAATATATTTTATGATTCTGGTGAGGTTTGAGGATTCTGGTAAGACGCACAACGGTATTACCGGTTGCTCCGATGTCGGGTTCATTAGGCAGCCTTTCCTCTTCTCCTTCCTGGCCAGTGTACACCTCAAAATTATACGAAAATCCAGACATACCTGACAGTACATACAGAATAAAACCATATTTATGAGGTTTTTTTGGCATGTAACGAATGAGAAAATGTCGGGCTTTTGACGAGCACATCTGTTCATCACATGCAACTCTCTCCTCCACTGGAATAGAATTGAATCTCTTCCGTATGGTTTCAATCACAGGTCTTATTTTGTGCATCCGATCATGGCCAGGTTCGTTTCTTGGTACTAGTAGAGAATTATCGTTGAAATGCAGAAACTGTCTGATCTTCTCAAATACATTTAGTGGTAGGGTCTCTACAAACAAAGATATCGATATAGATCTGTTCCAGTACAATCGCACATTGCTAATAGGCATTATGGACGAAGCAATACACAGTCCAATGTACTTTCGAACATGCTCCTCGGTCACTACAAATGGGTTGCTTGGATTTGTTTGGGTTGAAAAAAGAGAACTTTGTGATGCTATGTGTTCAATAAGTTCTTTGGGGAAAAAATACAAAAAGAAATCTAGAGGTGAGTCAAGGACCTGGACATCATTGGGTAATTTACATTCACCTTTGAATGTACATTCAATTTTTGGAAGTGCCTCTTTCTTCCATGCCACTGTAGATCTAGTTTTACTTACTTTTTTGGGGGGTTTATATGTTACACTCTTAGTATAAACTCTTTTGGCACTGCCTTTTGAAGATGTGCCAGGTTTTGGGTTTACAACAGAGCTTCTTTTTTGTCTCATATGTTTTGCCACTTTCTGTATCGGAAAACCTGTAGAAGGACTCCTCATCCGTTTACAACCTTTTCCTAAAAGAGGAATTGCTGTATGATCAACTGTAGAGCACGTAGAGGATTCAGTAGCTATTATAGACACACTTGGATGGTCAATGTCAGGAGTAGGCCTAAGTTTAGATGGTGAAGTGTAACTATGATCTAATATAATATTTTTAATAGTCATACCGTTTTCTTGTGCGTTGTTTATTCCCACCGTCAAGTTTGTGTTATTTGTTGGCCGAACAGCAGTCATCATATCATCTATGTCACTATCAGATTCAAAGATCTTATCGATATCAATTAGTTCACTATCACTGGCTCCTTCAATAAAATTGTCCAAGCAACTGGTGTTTTCAGC